>NC_022016.1:52250560-52263033 GCF_000317375.1 Microtus ochrogaster | reverse complement strand
GATTTGGTATGTCAGGAAGAAACATAGCTTGCCTCCTGGTTTGTGTATGGTCATTCTTCAGGAAGCTTTGGCTATTCTTGGATCTTTGCTTTTTCATTTGGAATTTAAGTAGTCAGCTTGTGAAGTTCCTTGGAAAATTCTCTTGAGATATGCACACACACACACACACACACACACACACACACACACCCATGTGTGTGTACTCATGTGCAAACCCATGCACATGCATACAGAAGCCAAAGAAAGATGCTTTTATTTTATAAGACATGGTTTCTCTGTGTAGTCCTGGCTGTCCTAGAACTCCCTTTGTAGACCAGGCTGGTCTCGAACTCACAGAGATCTGCCTGCCTCTGTCTCCTGAGTGCTGGCATTAAAGGCATACAGCCCAGCAAATAGTTTTGAACTCAGAACATAGCTAAGAATGGCTTTGAACCCCTGTCCTCCTGTCTCCACCTTTCAGGGCCGGGACTGTAAATGCAGGCCACAGACCCTGTTGCTTTAGTTCTGGGGCTGAAGCACGCGTTAATGAGGCTTTGACCTGGAAGGAGCCATTTTGGCATCGATAAGGAATGTCACCAACATTTGACAACAGCAGCAAGGGGCTAGCCCAGCCACTCAGGAACTGCGGTGGGGCATTGTGTGTGGAGAGGCCCTGCCCTCTTGGCTCTGTTTGGCCATGTGTCACTGTAAAACAGACTTCGGTCCTTTCTGGGCTTCAGTTTCCCACAGTGTGTAGGAGGGTGTTGGGTCCACTGGTACCTGAGGGGTGCGCGTCCTTAGCTAGAGTCTATCGGGACCTGGTGCTGACTGCTCTCTGTAGGCTGGTTAGCTGGCTGAAGCAAGGAGTGTTAAACAGAAGGAAACCAAAGCACGGGGCTCTGGCTTCTCGCTCCTTTGTGCACTTGGAAGCCCTCCCCCGACTCACCTTCTCACACACTCGCTAGGGCTCAACCCCAGCTGCCCACACCTCTTCCTCTCTCACTCCCATGAACTCCCTAGCAGCCAACCTCCGGCTCAGGGACTTGAGAAGTTTCCTCCTTGCTCCAGCCCCGTGGCTCTGTGTTCCGACAGGCTTCTTGGGCCCGATGCCTCTTGGTCACCAGGGATGCCCTGCCCAGTCTTAATGAGCACAACTGTGCTTCCAGCGCTCCCTTCCCATCCTTTTCCGATTTAGTGGCCTCTCCCTTTCTCTCTGCCCTACGGAGAGGCGCACACACTCAGTTGTTCATCCGTGCCTACTCGGCACCTCGGCACGCGCTCTCTGTAGCTCGTCCCTTCTCTCTCCTCACACCCTCGGTCTCAGTCTCTGCTCCCTCTCATCCCTCTCGTGCGTTCCTGTTTGCGTCATTCTTTCTTCCTCCCTCTCTCGTCCCCCTGCCCTCTCCTCTCCTCTCCTTTCCCTTCTGACTCTCTCTCTCCCTCTCCTCTTTGTACTAACTGATTATTTGGTTTTGGTTCTCTCTCTCTCTCTCTCTCTCTCTCTCTCTCTCTCTCTCTCTCTCCTCCCTCCCTCTTTCCCCTTCCCCACACACCCTGACCCAGTGGCTACTGCTTATACCCACTCTGCCCCTTGCTTGCTCTGCAGGAAACCCTTGCAGTACTCAGGTCTGGCTGGCTCAGCTTGGAGGTTCCTGTGGCATCCGCTGGAGAGGCCCCTGGTCGCTGTGTTTCCTCCCAGGGGTGACTTGGCAGTGATATGCTGTGTTTCCTCACTTCTGCAATTGCCAAGCTGTCACACAGCGCTCCGGCTTAGACCCCGAGGGACACGCAGTTCCTACATTGAATGTTACAGGTAAGGAAGGTTCCAGTCCTGGCTGGGCGAGGGAGAATCCTACACAGATGTCCTCAGGAGGCCAAAGTCATGGCCCCTGGCCACACAGAAGCGGATTGGTGGCTGGATTTTTAAAGAACTATTCTGGCATCTTTCTCAGGCCAAGATGTTTAAAAGAGTTTTTTTTTTTTTGTTTGTTTGTTTGTTTGTTTGTTTCTTGCTGTAGAGCAGGCCAGACCCAGGACTGTATGCGTTCCTGGGCAGTGCTCTACCATGGAGCTCTGCCTTTAGCTCTCTTTGATTTTCATTACATTTTATTTGCTTATTGTATGTTTGTGTGTGTCACAGTGCACATGTGTCATGTGTCAGAGGACAGCTTGTGGGAGTCGGTTCTCTCCTTCGCCCATCTATGTCTGGGGACTGACTTTCCTTCTCAGGCTTAGCAGCAGGTGCCTTTACGCTGAGCGATCTACCAACCCCGTCTCGCCAACCGCCAACCGCTGAGGCTGGCCTTGATCTCACTGCGCAGTACAGGCAAGTCTTAGATTATCTTTTTACTGTTTAAAGATTTATTCTTTACTTTATGTGCACGAGTGTTCTGCCTGTCCGTGTGTATGCTTACCATGTGTGTGCCTGGTGCTGAGGGAGCTCTGAAAAGGGGGTCAGCTCCCTAGAACTGGCGTTAGAGTCGGTTGGGAGCCATCAAGTGGGTGCCAGGAACAGGACCTGGGCTTTCTCCAAGGGCAGCCAGGGCTCTTAACCCCTGAGCCGTCTCTCCAGCCCCAGGCTTTGGTTTTCAACCCTCTTGCAAGCCTTCTGAGGGGTTGGCTTCTCTGCCCTTTCATCAGGCCTGATTTAGGTGAGGGGTTGGCTTCTCTGCCCTTCCATCAGGCCTGATTTAGGCAGAGTTTCCTGGGACTGATCCTTCCAGGGAAATGGTCTTTTCTGAGATGAAGCTAGGTGACCACTTGAAGCAGACTGCCCTTTGTTTTAACAGCTGTGTGACCTTGGCCAAGTTTTTAGCCCTCTCTGTGTGGGCTCTCCTGCTGGCTTTCTCTTTCTCGGGCCGGGTGGGGAGGGTGAGCAAAAGGGTCTGGGACAAGGCTGAGTGCTTGGGACCTCACTCACTGCTGCACATCCCAGAAGGACAAGGAAGATAACCGGGTCACTGGTACAAAGGACTAGGCCTACAAACAGCTGTGATGTTAATTCTCAGGTGTTGAAGACAGAGCCCAGTGTGGTACTGGCTGTCCATCACTGGCAGGAAGTGTTGGGGTGGGGTGAGGGTGACTAACCAGAGTTGCTAGTCCGGGCCTTGTTCACTAATGAGGGATAAGGGACCCGCAGCTGCGCTCCAGATGGTCAAGGCCCAAGAAAGAGTATGTTGGAAGTGGGTAGGGGTTGACTTCCAGAGAAGAGGGAATCCCTTCCTCTGGGTACCCAGAAAAAGGAGGTGACTGGCCTGGGCCTTCTGTGGCTTCAGTTTTGCTTATAAACTGGGGCCTTGGGCACTTGAAGGGCCTCACTCTTCTCCTTTGTGGTTAAAAATCCTGACTTTGCAGGCTTGTGGCGAGGTGAACGAAGAAGGCGGGTGGACGTGCTTTGCTGGCAGTAGGAACATGGTGTCACCACTGTGCTGATAGCAAAGATCTCACTGCTCATGGCGTCTTCTCGGCCTTAGCACCTTCTCACCACAGGTGCTCAGGAAAAGCACTGAGCTGGGTGTGGCAAGCAATCTCTGCTACCAGCATTCCAGAGGGGGAGGCAGTGGGATCAGGAATTCAAGGCTAGCCTTAGCTACACAGCAAGACGAAGGCCAGCCTGGGCTACATGAGACCCCCCCCTTCCAGTACTCCCCCTCCAAATAATATCTACTAGGTAAATGAAAAAATAGTAGCATCAAAACTGTCCTTGTTTGGGATAGACAGTGATCCATCAGCCAGCTGTGATCTTACCCCAGTCACCTTGATCACTCCATCTGATCAGTGAGGACTTGGGCAAGAAGGGATTCCCAGTCCCCGGGCAGTGGTGAGCAAATGTGTCTCCTGGGCAAATGTCCCCTCCTGATTGTTGAGATGCTTTAAGTCCCTGGCATGGGGTCTGTTTTATCTTTATTATTACTATTATTATTCATTCTTATTTATTTATTTTGACAATTTCCCCTGCCTCTACTCCTCCTAGTTGCTCCCCAACCTTTTATCTTTTTATGGGAATTAAAGACCTCCCCTCTTCTGGCCTGCAGAGCTCTTGTTGAAGGCCGTTGCTCCATTCTTTTCCATTCAGGGCCACTCAGTGGATTGAGGCTCAGGCCCAAGATGGGGCAGTAACTCCGCTAGGGTCTGGGAGCCCAGCTGGATGGGCTCTCTGGACAGAGTCTACACTGGAAGTGGAGCCAGCTCCTAAGAGCAGATGCTAGGCCCCCAGCACAGCTGCTCTGAGCAGCCACTTCTCTGAATCATGAGGGTAGAAGAAGCCTCTAAGAACTCCCTTTTGGGGGGGGGGTGTCAAATGACCCTTTCACAGGGGTCACCTAAGACCATTGGAAACCACTAATATTTACATTACAATTCATAACAGTAACAAGATTACAGTTATGAAGTAGCAACGAGAATAATTTTATGGTTGGGGTCACCACAACCTTTGGAACTGTATTAAAAGGCCATAGCATTGGGAAGGTTGAGATCGCTGGGTTAGAGTCTATATTTGTGGTTTGGTGTTCAGCTCTACAGGAGTTGGGCCTCCTCCAGCTTTGGAGAAGACATCAGTTGCCTGATCCAGGAAATTCGTCAGTAATTTGTGCAAAGCCCTTTCTAGTTCACACAGCCCAAGTGTGTTCCCTGTTTTCCAAACTTTGCCCTGCGCCTCCTGTGTCCTCCCTTCCCTTCTTGGGGGCTAGCAGGACACCCCAGTTTTTTTTTTTAAAGATTTATTTATTTATTTATGTTCTTGTCTACGCCAGGAAGAGGGCATCAGATCTCATTACAGATAGTTGTGAGCCACCATGTGGGTGCTGGGAATTGTACTTAGGACCTCTGGAAGAGCAGCTCGTTCTCTTATCCATTGAGCCATCTCTCCAGCCCCTAACCCCCCAGTGTACAGATAAAAATCCTGAGGTTCTGCCTGGGGGAGAGAGTCTCTGATGGTGGCGGTGGGTGGCACCACTGAGACCGTTGTTCCCTTGGCTCCAGCGACTGTGCTTTCCCTCTGACCACCCTGGAGGCTTCTTGGGCAGTGTGGTGCCCTGTGGGTTTGCTGCTCGTTACTAGGGCGAGCCCTGTGAGACAGTGGGAAGGGAGCAGCTCCCTTGGCCGTTAAAACAAAGTCACCAGTCGGAACCATGAAAATACCAACCGCTCCTTGTTCTGCCAATCTGACGCTGCTTGCTTGCAAAAAGGCAAAAGCCCGATGTCCACATGCGCCCAGCTGTTGACCATTGGATGACCACAGCTCTCCACACACTGAAGCAAAGGGCCCCAGACAAATGGTCTGGGAGCCATGTTGGCACTCTAGACAACCTTGAGATCTTTGTGATGATAAATAAATCCCTACTGGTTGCCATGACAAAGCTGGGCCATGCCCAGAATAGAGAAGAGAAGAAAGAACACCAAGGTTCCTGGAAATCTTCCTGGAAGGTTTGGATGGCTGCAGATGCTTCCCCTCACCCCCACCCCCAATTGTTTGACCTTAGTAAGCACTCAGGCTCCAAGCCTGCTAGAAGAGACAGTTTCTTTAGAGTGTGAGTATCCGTCTCTGCTGACCATTGCATACACAAATTCCCTTCTGCTGCTAGAACAATCTAGTAATTCGTTAGTGGCATTGGGTGGGGAAAGAGTCTGTCGATTTGGTAACAACACCCCATAGGAAGATTTTGATTTTATTTATTTATATTTATTTATTTGTCTATTCATTTATTTATTTTTGAGACAGGGTCTTGTGCAATCCAGCCTGGCCTCCAGCTTGCTATGTAGATCAGGCTGGGACTTGAATTCTTGATCCTCCTGCCTCTAACCCCCAAATGCTGGGGTTATAGGTGTGTACCTCTACATCCAGCCATAGACTTTTTAAATTCTCATCATTTGGCGTATGAAGAGAGGAAATTTAACCAGTGAAAAACCTTGTCTCAAAAGACTGAACCTGAGGAACAATACCCAGAGCAGCTGACCTCTGACACATACCACACACACACACACACACACACACACACACGAGTCACACCTGGATCAAGGTAGGCTCCCCAGCGACTGGGAAAATTGGCTCATTCTGGTGCCAGCCCCAGGACTCTGTCCTTACCAAAGATCTCCATTTTGCAGTCGATAATTTGGTCAGCACAGTGCCGTGACTGCAGGGAATCTGGTGTGGAATCTTCATGATCAGGGTATTTGATCCCTTCATCTGGCCTCAGTTCTTCTCACATCTTGGAGAAATGGCAATGAGAACACTGTGAGGGGATACTAAAAGGGTCTGGCCGCCATGGCTGGCCGAGCCAGGACACCAACAGGAGGCAGTGGGGGAGTCAGAACAGGAGTAACTCATTTGTTTATTGAGCACCTACTATAGACTCAACACTTTCCTCCTATTTTCCCGTGTGTGTGTTGTACATGTGCTTTGTGTGGACACATGGCCTCTTCTAAGACTAGAAGATTTACTTTAAAGTTGCATTTCCTTGTCTATATACATGTATGTGTGTGCGCATCTATGAGCCATGCCATGTGTGGAGGTCAGAAGACAAGCCAGCTGTCTCCTTTACCATGTGGGTTCTGTGGACGGAACTGCCTCCTGAGTGCTGGGCTTAAAGCGTGCGCCACCACTGCCTGATTAGTTGTGTCTTCTGTAGAGAAACAACTATTTTGGTCCTTTACTCCCCCCTCCCTCTGGTGTTTGCAGTGTAAGAACCAAACTTGGGGTCTGGTCTCTGCTTTTTTTTTTTTTTTGTTTTGTCTTGAGACCTTCACTATATAGCTCTATATAGTGTAGACCAAGGTGTCCCAGAACACAAGGCACCTTCTGCTCCAGTGTCCCAGATGCTGGAAATACTGGTACATACCACCATGGCTCATTCTTTTACCCCCAGACCCTTTTTAAAAGGCCTCATACTATAGCTTCTGTAGCTCAGGCAGCCCTTGAATTGACCGGGTAGTCAAGTCTGGCCTTCATCTGCTGTTCTTCCTTCCTCTACCCTCCGAGTATTGGAAATCAGGGGCATGTCACCACGCCTGACTTTAAGTCCATTTAAAAACATTCATATTGAGGGCTAGAGAGATGGCTCAGAGGTTAAGAGCACTGGCTGCTTTTCCAGAGGTCCTGCGTTCAATTCCCAGCAAGCACATGGTGACTCTCATGGCCATCTATATAGTAAGATCTGATGCCTTCTTCTGTCGTTCAGGCATGCATGCAGAGAGAATACTGTATACAAATAAATAAACACATTCATATTGAAAGCTGGATATGGTGGTGCACACCTCCAATACCAGCGTTTGGGAGGATCCTTGTGCATTTAAGGCCAGCCTAGTCTGCATAGTATATTCCAGGCCAGCCAAGGCTACATAATGAGACCCCATGTAAACAAAACAAAACAAATACAGTATTCACACTGCTAATAAGGACATAGACTCTCAGAGACAGGAGAGGGTTTCCTGGTTGAATGAGGATTTAACCCAGCTCAGTCCATTAGGGCTGGAGTTAGCTGGATGCAGAGCAGATCCACCCTTCTTTTTGCTCGTTTTCTTCCTGACTTCAGGCTGAAAAGAAAGCTGAAGGGTCCTGGACAAAGGAATTTTTTCCTGCCAGCATTTGGTCGTTTGTTGAGAAAGAATTTCACTGTGTAGCACTGGCAGGCCTGGAACTCACTACATAGACCTCAAAGGAGCTCCTCCTGCATCCACCTCGCTAGTGCTGGCACTGTTATGGTAAAAGTAAAATGCTGCAAGTCCCCAAGTGGCTGCAGCGGGCAGCAGGTCCCTAGACCATGCTGCAGGTCCCCCAAGTAGCAGCAGGCAGCGGGCTGCAGGTCCTGAGAGCAGCCAGTCCCAGGCAGGGACTGCGCAGTTCCCTAAGTGGCTGCAGTAGGCTATGAGGGACAGAGAGACCCAGGCAGGGAGCTGCATGGCCGCATGGTAGGTGAAAGACCTCAACGGGGCAGCTGGTCCCATGAGGAGAGACAGATGGATGGGCACCCATGCAGAGTGAGGTTGGATATTTATTTAGTAGGTTATTGAGGGGAAGGAGAACAGGAGAGAGAGAGAGAAATCAGCTTGCTTAGGCAGAAGGGGGGAGGGAGTGGTATGGCTTGTCTCTTAAAGGGACACCACAGACCATTACAGGCACCAAAGGTTTGAGCCACCATGCCTGACTCCTGACAGGCATTTGAACTCTTCCCAGGTCTTAGGACAGATCTGCAAACCCTGAGATGTTAGTCAAGGGGCAACTGGCTCCCAGCTGGGCCACAGCGTGGCTTTGGAGAGTCCCAGTCTGCCATTTCCCAACTTTGTGAAAATGGACAGATCTGTTTTCTTTCCTAATCCCACACTCTTTCCTGGAACCGTAGGCGTCTCATCTAGAAAAAGATGAGTACAAACACATTTTACTAAGCTGGTTTGCATAGGATATATGATCCCAGCTAAGAACCAATGCCTGAGATTTCTCTAGTGAAGGGCGTTCAGGATCCTGGGTTGAGGTGGGCGGCTCTGCTCTAACACTTGCAACCAAGCAAGGGGTAGTTGACTCCAGGTGGTGGTGCCCTCGTGGAAGGCATGGCTTTTCCTCTCTATGCAACTTCTAGTCCATGCCCTGTTGGTGAATGCACCTTCAGGCCTGAGGGTTTGCAAGGAGATGCAAGATTTGTGAGCAAAGTTATACGTGTCTGATTTACAGTATAAATATTTAGACATTTCTACCCTTGCCCTCAACTGACTTTACAAAACAGGGCTGGCCCGATGATGAACCCAGCTTTCCAGCCCAATATCTATTCTGGGCACTAACCAGGACATTTTTCCTTCTGCCTAGCCCCCGATGGTGCCTCCCTTTTTACTGTCCTGGCAGGGAGCCCTTTCCTCAGGGCTGCTAGCATTGCTAGTGGGTATGGGGTAGAGATCTAAATGGCATGATCCCGCTGCTTCCAAGAATACGCGTGACTTACTTGCTCCCACCTGAGGGTGGGGCCTGGGCAGTTCTAGAGCTTTGACCCTTCGGGGAACTGTGCTCAAGGTTAAATTGTTCAGGGTTCAAGCCTTCCCCTCCTTCTAAGTGTCTGTGCTTTCTCAGCTTGCTTTTTCAAATTAAATTAAAAAAAAACTAGTTTTTTTTTTTGTTTTTGTTTTTTTTTTTTTTTTAACAGAAAGGTTATTTACCACACTGCAAGGGGCAGCAGCTTGGGCACTGACGGGGGCCCCGTCCACAGACCAAGGACTCAGGTGTTGAAAGCTATGTTGGCATGAACTAGAGACTGTCTGGAGCTGGGAAGAGCTGGTATGTGGAGCTCTGGGTCTGTGGGTACCCACAGTTTCTTCCTCTGGCTCCAAACAGATGAGCCACCTGGGAGAGGAACAACAGCTGACCAGCTGGGCTCAGGTCCGCTTTTAGGCACTGTGTACTCTCATCTTTGGGCCTTGTTAGAAGTGTCAGATTTATTTTATTTTATTATTATTATTATTTTTGAATCAGGATATCTCTACCTAGCTCTGGCTGTCCTAGGACTCTTTGTAGACCAGGTTAGCCTCAACCTCAGAAAGACCCATCTGCCTCTGCCTCCCTAGTGCTGGAATTAAAGGCATGTGCCACCATTCCCAGTGAGATTTTTTTTTTTTTAAGACAGACTCCTTAGCCCAGGCTAGACTCCGTGGCCTCTAACTTCCTACCTAGCTAAGGATGACTCCGAGCTTCTGACTCTCCTGCCTGCATCTCCCAAGTGCTGGGCTTACAGGTGTGCATCGCCATGCTTACACTGATGTGGGGCTGGATATCAGAACTAGGGTTTCCTGTATCAAACCTGCAGCGCTCCACAACTGAGCGCTAGCCCATGTTCCCACTGTCAGGTTTTTTTTTTCACCTGGAGAGACAGAGGCTCTGAGAACCACATTACTTGCCTAAAGCCACTTACAAGTAAAGAAATGACAAACCAAATAAATGATAAATGATATCTTAATGGGAGGAGAAACCCCATTCTTCCCACTTCATTTTATCCCCCATTTACCCCCCCTCCCCCCGGAAAAACTTTTCTTTGACATTTACCTTGAAATTGTGGCTGGTGGCTTAGTGCTTTGTTTATTCATTTCCTGGCTGCGGACACTGGGAGCGAAGAAATGAAAACGGTTTAGTGTCTGCTCTCAGGAAGCTTGCTTCACGGTGAGGAAATGGCATAGAAATCGGTATCTAAGCCAGACATGGTGGTGCGCATCTTTAATCCCAGCACTCAGGAGGCAGAGGCAGAGGCAGGAAGATCTCTGAGTTGGAGGCCAGCCTGGCCTACAGAGCGAGTTCCAGGACAGCTAGGGCCAGACAGAGAAACCCTGTCTCGAAACAAAGAAACAGATCACTATCTAAAGCATGTGGTGAGCTGGGCTTGGTGTTGTAGGCTTGGTCCCAGCTCATCAGAGTTCCAAGTTCAATGCTTGCCTGGACAACTTAGTGAGACCAAAAGAGCTAAGGAAGAACTTAGGGTTCAGCTCAGAGGTAGAGCACCTGGTTAGCACTTGCGAGTTCCTGGATTTCACCCCTACTGCTGAAAAACAATCGCACTTAAGTATTATTCAGGTTGATACATAAAATTTCGGGGCTTCTTTGGGCACATCCTGTGTGCGCCTCACTTAACTCGCCCTAGGCTTTCTCAGCCTAGGCAGGCCTGACAGGGCAGGGCTGGAAATGTCCTGAGCTAACCCTCTGAAGGGAGAGTTTTCTGGAGACAGTCATCATTGTCTTATTAACTGGGTGCTCAGACCCACAAGAAGGAAGGGACTTCCTGTGTGGGTAGTGGGTAAGGACACGATTTCCCCACATCTGTCTCCGAACAGCCCAGCTGTGTACTGCCCCTGCTCCTTGCCCTTCTCAGATAGAGCCAGACCAGAAATGCTTCCCACCTCAGGAGCCACACTTTTGGGGGGTTCCAGCAGGACAGAGGAAAGGCTCAGAAGAGGGGACATCTTGACTCCCAAGGAGAGGAGCCGAGACTATGGGCCAGGGCTCTGCATATTTTCTGGCCTCTGGTGTGTCTTTGCTGATTGGCGGTTTCAAGACCTTTGTGCTTCGTGGGTTATACCTACTGCTGTTCACCATATGGGCTGGGATGTAGCTTATCCTCAGAGATCTTGCCTAGCGTGGCTAAGACCCCAGGTCTGAGCTCCAGGTCTGAGCTCCAGCACGGGGAGAGTGTGTGTGTGGAGAAACATTACAGCTAGGATTTTTTAAAACAACACAAAAAAAACCAAACCAAATCCAAACTAACCTAGCTTAACATAAATAATGCATTTTTTTTTTACAGAAAACAGCTGGATTTTATAAAATAAACAGTTTAGGGAAAAGAGTGGCATCTGTTGGACATTGTTTACAAAGCTCTTTAATGTCGGATTAAATAAGAGACAGCGGGGACCTCACAGCCGCTTCCACATCCACTATGTGGTGATAAGCTGCTTTGTTTGCAGGAAACGGTTGCTGCATAGCCAAGTACTGGTGAGAGGAAGGTTTTTCCCTGTCTAGTGCTGGGGAGGGAGCTTGGACCTTGAACACACAGGGTACCTGCTCTACCCTTGAGCCCAGAGGGCTCGAGCTCAGACAGAGGGCTCGTTCAGATAATTGAAGACGTTTTTTTTTTACTTTAAAAACATTTTAATGAAGTCAGGAGGTGGTGCACACCTTTAATCCCAGCACTCTGGAGGCAGAGGCAGGCAGATCTCTGTGAATTTGAGGTAAGCTTGGTCTCCAGAGTGAGTTCTAGGACAGCCAAGCTACACAGAAAAACTTTTTTATTAGTATGCATGAATTACACTGAAGAATGGGTTTTATTACAGCTTTTCACGCAAGTTTATTGTGCATTTTGACCACATTCACCCCACTACTCTCTCTTGTCTCCCTCCCATGATCTGCTCTTCTTCCCAATTAGGCTCCCCGAAAGTATGCGTCTGTTTGTCTGTTTTGGTTCTTTGATAAAGGGTCACATGTAGCCCAGTCTTTCCTCTGCCAGGGTGATTCAGAGCAAGGTCAGCTCATAGATCAAACTATTGCATAGATGCTTTCCCCTGGAAGGCCACATAATAGTTCTGTTTGCTGCGGAAGCCTTTTGTAGATATTATCCATCTCACACAGAGTACTGAAAAGATGCATGCTTAATGCCTAAGTTTAGTAAAAATGATAACTTCCAGGTTGACCAGATGGCTCGGTAGGTGTAAGAGATGACCGGACGATTCTTGGGTCCCATGTGGTGCAAGGAAAAAATCAACTTACAAAAGCTGTTTTCTGACAGCAACATATACACCATGGTAGTTGTGTACACAGGAACACATACTCTAAATAAATAAATAAACATAAAAATGTTTAAACAGATAACTTTCTTGATTTATCAAAGACATTTAAAAATTTTAAGTGTTTATATATACATGCATTTTTTTTTTATTATTGTGGTTTTTGTTTTTATGTTTGAGTGTAGCCTAGATTGGTTTCAAACTCTCTATGTAACTGAGACTGGTCTTGAACTCTTGATCCTCTTCCCTCAGCC
>NC_022016.1:52248345-52249120 GCF_000317375.1 Microtus ochrogaster | reverse complement strand
CCACCGCCTCCCATATCCCTCCCTCTCCCCCAACAAAAATATTCTTATATTAGCAAATAATTCACAGTATGACTCAGAATGAATTTTAAAAATAATTTAAATCATTAAATCAAAATGACTATTATTTAAAATTATGTATTTAGAATAACTGGCAATATAATTTATAATATGACTTAGAATGAAATTGAAATTATCATTATTTTAAATTAATTATTTTTTAAAATAATTAAAATTATTAAATATTAAGATATTTTAAATTATTGTGATTTATCAGGAATTCTGAGACCTATGGATTTGACATATAAATTACTGTTCTGCTAAATAGATCAGAGACATAGAAAACATTTTCAGTAAAGTTTCATGGCAGCCAATTGTTCCTTTAAATGTACTTGTATTTAGTCTCTTTCAAGTGTTTTCCCTGCGGAAGGCTCCTGAAGGGATGGGTGTCATTAGCAAGGTTTCTCGCTGTTTCCTGTGCATTAGGTTTCAGTTCTGGGAATAAATGTTGAGCAGTTTCTGGTTCTCACAGGTGGCTCAGCCTCCATACGAGGTCTGAATCACGAGTGGAAATCAGCCAAGTGAAAGCAATGGAGGAATGGGGGTTGTTTTAGTTTCCTCTCTGATGCTTTGATAAACATTCTCACCAAGATGGGCTGTGGTGGCACACACCCTTAATCCCAGGACTCCAGGAGTAGAGGCTGGAGGGTCTCTGAGTTCAAGATCAGCCTGGTCTACAGAGTGCATTCCCGGACAGCCAGGGCTACACAGAGAAACT
>NC_022016.1:52238480-52248219 GCF_000317375.1 Microtus ochrogaster | reverse complement strand
GCCTGGTCTACAAGAGCTAGTTCCAGGACAGGCTCCAAAACCACAGAGAAACCCTGTCTCGAAAAACCAAAAAAAAAAAAAAAAAAAAAAAAATCCCAAAGCCCACTCCCCCGCCCCCCAAAAAAATCTGATCAAAAACAATGTAGAAGAGGAATGGATTTGCTTGGCCTACCCTCGTCTGCCATTGAAGAAAGTCAAGGCGGGAAGCTGAAGGCAGAGAGCAGCTTGCTATTCCACAGCCTTATGTCCAACTGGAGGAACTTACTTCAAGGTCAAAGAACCACAGAGGGTGCTGCTTGCTGGTATCTTCTGTCTAGGGGTTGGTTAGGGGCACGGAGAGCTGAGTCTTTCTACATCAATTAACAATCAAGACAAGGTCCTATAGACATACCCCCAGGCCAATCTGGTCTAGGTAATTTCTCTATTGAAGTTCTCCGACAGGGGACTCTAGGCCGGTCAAGTTGGGGAACTAACCAGAATCTGTGGCTTCAAGGTCGAGCCCTTGCCTAGCCTTGGTTTCTATCAGCATTCAGAAGGACGGTAGGAAGGAAGGTAGAAAGAGAGGAGGAGAGGGAGGGAAGGAGAGAGAGCAAGAGCCTTCTAGGCAGCCTGAGGATTTTGAAACTGTGAGGTCTGGATAGGTCTGAAGTCCTCCCAGAGCAGCCACTCTAGCCAGAGACTGTTGGGAAGGTGGCCCAGGGTGCAAGCGGAGTGGCAGCTGGAGGGCTGGAGGTCAGGGCAGGGGACATGTGGTGGCTTCCCTCAGTCCTGGCACCATGCACAAAGCACATCTCTCTTGCAATGTTCGCACCATCCTCGTCTAGGTTTTCTCAGAAGTGCTCCCTGTTTCCCCATCTCTTTGTTCTTCCTGTCAGGCCTCCATTTGCTCTTTGTGTGGTGGCTCCCTGAATTCCTTCAGCTGTTCTCCTCAGGGTGTGCTCCCTGAAGCAAGGCTTTGCTGTGCTCTTCAGTATGCCCAAAGGGAGTCGGCGCGCAGAGATATTTGTTGGACGGATGGATGGACTGATGGATGGGGGAACAAATGGGTTTGAGATCCAGACCACACTGTTTTTTTCAATAAATAGTGTGTGTGTGTGTGTGTGTGTGTTATAGGCATGTGAGTGTAAATAACCCTGGACTGAGTTACAGGCACTTGTGGGTCACCCACAAGGGTGCTGGGAATAGAATTCAAGTCAGGACTCCACTTTGGAACAGAGGTGTGACCTTGGCTAAGTGACACCCACTCTGCAGCCTTTATAGAATAAAGGGAGAGACGTAGCTTTGAAGGAGCATGGACAGTGGGGGAACTATGGAGTAGAGTCTGAGAAGTAGGGTAAAGGATTATTTCATTTCATTTCATTTCTTTTCTTTATTTTTGAGGCAGACTCTCACTGTGTAGCTCTGGCTGGCCTTGTTCAGTTCACGGAGATCTGCCTCCCTAGCGCTAGGATTGAAAGTGTGTGCCACCATGCTTAGCTTTAATCTTTAATGTATCTAGATTATTGTTTTAAAATAACTCCAGGATACTTTTTTGGTGGGAGCCGTGTTTGAGACAGGATCTAAGGCAGCCCAGGCTGTTCTCAAACTCACAGTGCAGCTGAGGATGACCTTGAACCTCCTGCCTCTGCCTCCCAGATGCTGGAACTGCACACCTGTGCTTCCGCCTGTAGCCACCGAGCTAACATCAGGATTTTTTAAAGATGGAGTTGTAAGATAGTGAGTGAGAATAGGAGCCATGCTTTCACTCCTCCAGCCTTCCCTAATATTACAGACCTCAAATACAGTTCTCAAAACAGAGAACTGATTTTTTTTTTTTTCAGTTCTGGAGGTGGAAGCCAAGATAACAAGTATCAGAGTGAGTATTCCCTCATAGAGCTTCACTCCCAGCCCCAGGAAGTTCATGTTAGGCAATATTAATAATTAAATTATGGCTGTCATTTGAAATTTATCAGATTTTTTCTCTAGTTAAACCTTTACTCTGTTCCAAGATAAAATCCAGGATTCTAAATTGCATTTAGTCTCTCTGTTTCTCTTTCTCTGACTCTGTCTCTGTCTCTCTCTGTCTCTCCATCTCTCTGTCTCTCTCTCTCTGTTGCTGTGTGTGTGTGTGTGTTTGTGGTGTGTGTGATTGTGTGATCTATTTATGTTTTGAGACAGAGTTTCACGCTATAGTCCAGGCTAGTCTTCAACTCTCTATGTAGCCCAGGCTGGCCTGATATTCACTTAACCCTCTTGCCTCAGCCTCCCACGTGCTGAGATTACATATGTGAGTCACCGTGCCTGACCACATCGATGTTCAATCTCCGATAATCTTCGACAGTTCCTCAGGCTTTCTTTGTCTTTCGTGACAATGACTCTTGAATAGGCACTGGCCAGTCATATTGAAGGATGTTTATAGTTTCGGTGTGTTGGGTTTTGGGTGGAGTAGGAGGGTAGGCTGGAGGTCCAACCCTTGGTCACATGCATGCCAAGCAACAGACCACTGTGCTATAGCTGCTTATCTGTTGAATGGATAAGAAAAATTGGGGCAGAATCTCATTATGTAGTTTAAGTTGTCCTAAAACTCCTTTCCTAGACCAGGTTGGCTTCAAAACCATGGTGATCTTCCCGCCTCTGCCTGTCAAGTGAATTCCACTGCAGGAGTGTACCCCAAGGCCTATCCTAAAACGTTTTGCAATATGGACTTTTTAATACCCTTTTTATTTTATTTATTTTATGCATGTGAGTGTTTGTCTGCATGTCTGTGCACTGTGTGTGTGCCTGGTGCCCGGTGCAGGTCCAGAAAGGGCATCAGGTCCCCTGGAACTGGAGTTACAGCACATACGTACACCAGGTGTACAGCACACACAGAGGCACACACACAGAAATCAGGTGACTAGTACAAGCAGTTCTTGGCTTCTTCCATGTATGTCCTGGGGATCCAATCAGGCTACCAGACTCGGCGTCAGGCGCCTCTAGTCACTGAATCATCTCATAGGCAGCTAACTGTATTTATGTAGGCTCTGCCTTCATCAACTCTCTCTTAATCCTTGGGATTACATTTCAACATGAATTCTAGAGAGGTCCCCAACATTCAAACTGTAGCAAAGAGCCTTGCAATTTGAGGTAGAGGATTCCCTCATTGACTGTTTATTAACCAGAATCTTTGCATGCTCTTCTAGGCATATACAGCACCCCATGATCAGGTGACCCTTCCAGCCCAGAGCAATGGAGCAAAATGAATCCTCCCGTGTGGATTCTGAATTTCGATACACCCTCTTTCCGGTTGTTTACAGTGTCATCTTTGTGTTGGGGGTGATTGCCAATAGCTATGTGCTATGGGTCTTTGCCCGGTTGTACCCTTCCAAGAAACTGAACGAGATAAAGATCTTCATGGTGAACCTCACCGTTGCCGACCTGCTTTTCTTGATCACCCTCCCGCTGTGGATTGTCTACTATTACAATGAAGGCAACTGGATTCTACACAAATTCCTGTGCAACCTGGCTGGCTGCCTCTTCTTCATCAATACCTACTGTAGTGTGGCCTTCCTGGGTGTCATCACTTATAACCGCTACCAGGCAGTGGCCTATCCCATCAAGACTGCTCAGTCCACCACCCGCAAGCGTGGCATCTCTTTGTGCGTGGTCATTTGGATATCCATCGTGGCTACTGCATTATACTTCCTGGCCACGGACTCCACCAACGTGGTTCGCACAAAAGATGGCTCAGGCAACATCACCCGCTGCTTTGAGCACTATGAGCCGCGCAGTGTGCCGATCCTTGTGGTTCACGTCTTCATCGCATTCTGTTTCTTCCTCGTCTTCCTTCTCATCCTCTACTGCAACCTGGTCATCATCCACACGCTGCTCACGCGGAAGGTACAGCAGCAACGCAAACCTGAAGTGAAGCGCCGGGCACTGTGGATGGTCTGCACTGTCTTGGCGGTGTTCATCATCTGCTTTGTGCCCCATCACATGGTCCAGCTGCCCTGGACCCTCGCAGAGCTGGGCTACCAGACCAACTTCCACAAGGCTATTAATGATGCTCATCAGATCACCCTCTGCCTCCTCAGCACCAACTGTGTCTTAGACCCTGTAATCTACTGCTTTCTTACCAAGAAGTTCCGAAAGCACCTCAGCGAAAAGTTTTACAACATGCGCAGTAGCCGGAAGTGCTCCCGGGCCACTACTGACACGGGCACCGAAGTGATGGTTCCTGTTGACCAGACTCCTGTCATGTTGCTAAAAAATTAATCTCTGTCTTATTAAAGACAGACCCAGAGTCTCCTCTTCCGTGGACCTCACAGCCTGAGCTGGGAGGCGAGAGGTTTCTGCTTGTGGACAACCCCTCTTGGGACCATGGCGGACCACTGAGGGCAGAGGTTCCTTTCTCACCGAGACGCTGGTTGACGGCACTGCCAGCATGTTGGAAAATACCGAACTTGAATGCTCCTTTTTACTCATCTGTGGGTTAATACTAGCGACTGTGGCTGATGGCTTCATCCAGAGATTTTTGAATCTGACATCCCGGATAGGGCCAAACCTTGGGCTTAGACTCTGAGTTACCCAGTTCTTCCGACTGGGGCCGCAGCCGTAGTATTTATTGGGCACTGCCTCCTGCTGCAGGCAGGGGAGGAGTTATGGGCGAGCATCGCTTCACTGGTCCCGTGGAAGATCTTTGTGGGAACAGTAGGTTTAGGATGGCGCCCTGCTTTCTCCACCCCCAGGTACAAGGTCTCTGTGAGACTTTTAGAGGAAGTGGTTTGATGGAAGCCTCTGATGACCCAGAAACTTATCTCAAATGTAACCAGAGGAAATAATACAAAAGCTGACCAGAAGCTAGGATGGGAGCGGATTTCCCGAGGCAGCTGAGTTTCCAGCCAGGCCTGAGAGTCTAGGAGAGAGATGGCTCCCTCAGGACACTGCAGTTTCAACTGCGGGCAGGCGCCAGCTTCTTTTGGTGACCCCTGAACACCTGATGGTGACTTTTTGACAAGTGTGTTAGTCACACTTCACTCGCTGTGCCCAGTCCTTCTGTCAGAAACAACCGACGGAAGGAGAGATTTATTTGGCTCACAGTTTCAGAGGACTTCACTCCATCACGGCAACCAAGGCCTGCTGGGGCAGCTCAGACTATTGGTGGCAGGAACAGTAGGCAGAGGTTGTTCATGTGGCAGTGAGCCAGGAGACAAAGCAGCCCTTTAAACTGGGGCTGGGTACAATCTTCAGAAGCCCTGCCAGCTGTCCATTTCTACAGCCGGGTCCTACCTCCTCCCGGTTCCACAGGCTCCCACAATAACACCAATAATGGGAGAATGAACACAGAGACCGCGGCCCTGGGCCAGTGAGATCAGGTAAAGGCACTTGCTGCTAACACGGACAATCAGAGTTGGATCCCAGAACCCACATGGTGGAACGGGAACAGACTTCTGCAGGTTGTCCTTTGACCTCTTCATGCATGTTGTGTCATGCACATGCCCTGCCTCCCCCATATACACATAAATATACGTACAAAATAATGCAACAGAGCAAGACAAACACGGCCCCGTGGAGGTGCAGGGTATTTCAGATTCAAAATACATGAACTATTACATTCACACGAGGTCCTCTCCTGCTCTCTAAACAGGAGCAGGAATGGCAGACTCAGAACTCTGAGAAATTTTCCTGGTTCTCTGAGCCTTGTGTTCCTTAAAAAACATGTTCTTGGGCTGGAGAGATGGCTCAGTGGTTAAGAGCATTGCCTGCTCTTCCAAAGGTCCTGAGTTCAATTCCCGGCAACCACATGGTGGCTCATAACCATCTGTAATGAGGTCTGGTGCCCTCTTCTGGCCTGCAGACATACACACAGACAGAATATTGTATGCATAATAAATAAATAAATATTAAAACAACAACAACAAAAACCATGTTCTTGGGGGCTGAGAGATGGCTCAGTAGTTAAGAGCACTGACTGCTCTTCCAAAGGACCTGGGTTCAATTCCCAGCACCCACATGGCAGCTCACAACTGTCTGAAGATCCAGTTCCAGGAGATCTGACACCTTTACACCAATGTGCATTAAATAAATCATAAAAAATGTTTTTTTTAATGTTCTTCCTTCCAGCTAGGGTCTCCTTCCAGCCAGTGTCCCCTTCCAGCCAGTGTCCCCTTCCAGCTAGTGTTCCCTTGACTTTGGGTCAGTTGATTCCTGTCTGTCAGACAAACATGGGGCTTGTTCCAATAAGCTGGTAACCTGCTTGGGTTTGGGGTGATGGCCATGGGCTGTCCCTAGCTGAAGGTGACTACGTAGCTAAAGCAACACACTTGAACTTTGGCATCTTACAAACTCAGGCTCAAGGCTCATCTGTGCTTGGTGCTGTCTAGGAAGTGGGAATTTGACTTTCTGCCTCTTAGTGTTATTAGCTGGGAGGTGCGGCCTACCTCGCGGGGCTGTTACCAATGAGCAGAGCTTGCTCAGCTGACTCTTGATTGCTCATCCCTGATGCTCCCCGCGATCCTCTGATAGGAACTGAAGGAGTGAGAGTTGGACATGCGGATTCGGGATGCTGTTTGGGGATTTACAAGCCACGGACTGAAGTCAGTTAAACTCCAGAGCTGTGACCATGTCTGTGCGTAAAGTGAGTGGGTGGGGTGGCCACCTGGGCAGACAAATGGCTTTTCAAAGAAGGCAGATGTGCTAGGCAAAGCAGAGGCCAGAGAGGAACCATTTTCAGTGGTTCTCAATCTCCCTCATGCTGCGACCCGCTTCATACAATTCCTCATGTTTTGCTGACCCCCAACCATAAAATTATTTTCATTGTTACTTCATAACTAATTTTGCTACTGTTATGAATCATAATGTAATGTAGATATTTATGGAGAGAGAGGTTTGCCAAACTGCTCTCGACCCCACAGGTTGAGAATCACTGCACTGAAGCCCGGAGAGACGAGAAGACACAGCCTCCTGGGGCCAGAGGGCATTCCTGCATGCTTTCGCTTGAGTCCCGAGACATTTTCTTGGCAGGATTCCTTCTTGCTTAAACTCGTTTGGATGGGGGTCTAGCACCTTCAATCAAATAACCTTCTCTATGTTTCTGTGCTAATACAGTACATTCTGAACTTGTTCATTTGCATATCCTCCTTGTCATTGTTTTGTAATATCCATGTACCATGGTATGTTTACTTAATAAATATTTTTGTTTTTAAATTGGGTCAGTTTTTAAAACTTACATTCCTACCTCACAGGCACCCTATAAAGATTTTTCTGCCCATTTTACAGGTGGGAAAAAGGAGGCTAGGAGTGACTGAGTCAAGGTGAAAGAGAGAGTAAGTGGCAGAGTCATTAATATTTAAAACTAGAACCCTGGGTAAGCACAGGCTCCCTCCCATCCCCCTTTGCCGTGTAACTGTACCAGTACCCTACTTCTTTTAAGCATCTTGTGTGTGCTGGGGCCAGAGCTGGGACAGGCTTCCACCCTGATGTTGGAGGTCTCTTTTGCAGCTCAAGCCGCCTGAAACTCCATGGGGACTCTTCCCAGACATAGATACCTATGATCAGGACTTGGGACATTGGTTCATAGATATGACACCCAAATGGTTCTAAGAACCCCGGGAGCCAGAGCTCCATTGCTGCTGAAGCCAGGTGGAGTGGTCACTAATCATGAGACTGAATTCGCTTGTCAGCTTGCAGAGCTCTAGAAGCTTCTAGAAATAAGAGTCTCTCTGGTCTGTACACCCATAAGCAATGCCGTCTGGTCATTTGGAACCACACTTACACCTAGCTTGATGAAGTGCTGCCAGTTTGGTCCTGAAGTGACGGCAGCAGTCCACACTCCCACCCGTTGCTTTATGAAGCTTCTGTTGTGTGTTTTGTTTGGATGCAGGGTTTCACCATGTAGCCTTGGCTGTCCTGGAACTCACTATGTAGACCAGGCTGGCCTTGAACTCATATAGATCCACCTGCCCCTGCTTCCCAAGTGCTTTGATTAAAGGTGTTCACCACTGCACTCCTGCCTATTATTTTCTCATTAGCCTATATTAATTATACACAATAACGTATTGGCATTTTCATACACATATAAAATGTACTTGGAACATATTCCGCCCTCCCCCCTGTGCTTCCTCTCGCCCTCCCCCAACTCCTGCTGATCCCTTCCTAGCCCTCTTCCTCTTCTGAACTGGCTTCACTTCCACTTTCGCCTCTCTTTCTGCTGTGTGACTCAGAGTTTCTCTAGTGCTGTTTACTGGAGTATGGACCCCTTCACCATTGAAGATGTCTGTTCCTCTCCATCAACAGTTAATTGTATGCAAATCCTCAGGGAGGACTGAGGTCCCAGGAGGGACCCACCCATGGGTTCTGTTTCCTGGAGTCACAACCATCCTGTACCGGTATTGCCCACCTTTCATGCCACAGAATGTCCAGTCAAATCGTGGTTTTAGTGTGAGTCTCTCAGATTACTAAGGGAGTGTTTTCAGATACTAATTACTAATTTGTGTTCAGATTCAAATCATTCAAATGCCAAAGCTTACTGTTCCATGTCACAGAATAATAAAGAGGCCAACAATAAAGAGGCCACTGAGACATGTGGCCAGGGCTCCTTTCTGCACCAGATTCTAGTCTGTGATTTTTGGACACACTATGGAACCTCTCTGGGCCTGTTTCTGTTAAGTGGGAATACTGGCCAGGTGTGGTGGCTCACACCTGTAATTCTAGCACTTGAGAGGCTGAGGCAGGAACTTGCTACAACTTCAAGACCACTCTGGGCTATATGGGTAAGTATCAGGTCAACTAAGGTTGCATAGAAAAATTTTGTCTATTTTTTTAAAAATTTATTTCAGTATTTTGAGACAGAGTCTCTCTATGTCTGGCTGTCCTGGAACTAGTTCTGTAGACCAGGCTGGCCTCAAACTCACAGAGACCCGCATGCTTCCGCCTCCTGAGTGCCAGGATTAAGGGCATGTGCCATCACCTCCTGGCTATAAAAATAATTATTTTAAAGAATACATATATTGCCAATGTAAGAAACCATTTTGTGAGTTTAGAGTTGCTTAGGACAGTCCCTGGCACAGAATAAATGTTCTTAATTGTTGCCCCTACAGATCACCTCTGCTCCACAGAGCCCCCTATTTTCAAGACTGCCTGCCATGGCCCTCTTCCCCTTATGACCAGGTTCTCATTGTGTAACCTGGTATTTTCCATACAAATGGGAAAATGCAGAGAGAAACTGTGTGTTAACAGTCAGGCTTTTCTTTGCTTTTACTTCTAGGAGATTCTACAATTCACCAGAGAGGGCTTTTAAGAAGCCAGAGCCATTACACACATGAGTCAGGGGATTTCAGTCTTTGGATGGTCATGAGGAAGGAGTAAGTTCCTTTTTTCCCGGAGTTAGGGTTTTTCTGTGTAGCCCTTGCTTTCTTGGAACTCATTCGGTAGATCAGGCTGGCCTCGAACTCACTGAGATCCACTTGTCTCTGCCTTCCTTCTGTATAGCTTACTTTCACTGCTTCTTGTGTCTGTCTGTCCGGTGGCTGCCTGAGTTCTGGCCCTGGACATGTCCCTCTCCTTCTTCCTCATTCTCTTCTTTCGCCTAGATTTCTCCTATTTATTCTGTCCACCAACCCCACCATCCATCCCTCTCCTGCCTAGCTATTGACTGTTCAGCTTTTTATTAGACCGATCAGGGGCTTTAGGCAGGCAAAGTGCCACAAATGCAACACATCTTTACACAGTTAATCTCCTACAGTGGAAACCAATGTAACACACTGTTACACAGTTAATCTCC
>NC_022016.1:52236806-52238310 GCF_000317375.1 Microtus ochrogaster | reverse complement strand
TCTTTACACAGTTAATCTCCTACAGTGGAAACCAATGTAACACACTGTTACACAGTTAATCTCCCACTGCGGAAACAAATGTAACAAACACATCTTTGCCTAATTAACATAATAGTTCACAACAGACGAGCAGGTTGGTGGGGGCACATGCCTTTAATCTCAGTACTCAAGAGGCAGAGGCAGGCAGAAGAGGCCAGCCTGGTCTACAAAGGGACTGCTAGGACAGCCAGGATTACACATAAGAGAAATCCTGTCTCAATAAATAACTAACTAAATAAATAACAAAAATCAAGCAATGGAAAGCACGGATGAATCTTGACGAGGTTGTGTTAAATGATTAAAGCCAGGCATCGAAGGTCAAATGTGTGATCCCACTATGCGCCCAGTGCCTGTAGGGGCCAGAGAGGGCACTGGGTCCTCTGTAACTGCAGTTACAAATGGTTGTGAGCCCCTGTTTGGGTTCTAGAACTGAATCTGGGTCCACTGCAAAATCAGCAAGTATTCTTAAATACTGAGCCATCACCCTCTTGCCCCATAAAACGATGAATTTTATGCTGCCATAATGTGATGGTGTCAATTGTTAGCTTGATAAAAGCTAGAATCACCTGAAGATGGACTTCCGGTATGCCTGTGAGAGATTATTCTGATTGGGTTAACTGAGGCGGAAGAACTGCCCATGGTGGGTGTCACCACTCCCTGGCTGAGATCATGATTTGTCAAACATAGTGGTTCCCAACCTTCCTAATGCTGTGACTTTTTAATACAACTCCTCACGTTGAGGTGACCCCCAGCCATAAAGTCATTTTTGTTCAGTGTGTGGAAGCCCAGGGTCTGGTCCTCCACCTGAGAGCCTGTTTGTGTCCTTGGGCCATGCTGCTGCTGAGCCATCCTGATCTGGGTGGCTTGTGCTGCCAGTGGGGCCATGGTGACATCTGGACATGAGTTGCTGCTGAGAGCCATGTCTGGGTCCATGGTCCTGCTGCCCCTGGAGTCTGTGAGAGATGGTCCCACCCTTCACTGTGGGTGTGGGAGAGCTGGTTCCACTCCTTGCCTGAGGCCCCAGCGGTCAGGACTGACCAGTTCAGTTACCACCCAGACCCACTTCCAGGGCTTTGAATTGGCCCACCCCAGCATCTAACCCATTTGTCTTGTTAGGGTTTTATTGCTGTGAAGAGACACCGTGACCATAGCAACTCTTTTGTTGTTGTTGTTGTTTTTGTTTGCTTTCTGAAACAGGGTTTCTCTGTGTAGCTTTGGAGGCTGTCTTGGAACTCTGTAGACCAGGCTAGCTTTGAACTCACAGAGATCTGCCTGCCTCTGCCTCCTGAGAGTTGAGATTAAGGGCATGTGTCCCCACTGTCTAACAATTTTGTTGTTGTTGTTGTTGTTTTGAGACAGGGTTTCTCTGTGTAACAGCCCTAGCTGTCCTGGAACTGTCTTTAGACCAGGGTGGCCTCAAACTCACTGAGATCTGACTGCCTCTGACTCCTGAGTGCTGGAATTA
>NC_022016.1:52235363-52236538 GCF_000317375.1 Microtus ochrogaster | reverse complement strand
TGAGCCACTACCACCCGGCGAGACAGGATTTTTTTGTGTAGCCCTGGCTATCCTGAAATTGCTTTGTACACCAGGCTGGCCTCAAAACTCACAGAGATATGCCTGATCATAGCAACTCTTATAAAGGAAAACATTTAATTGTGGTGGTGGATTCCAGTTTCAGAGGTTTAGTCCATTATCATCATTGCTGAGTCACAAGCAACAGGAAGTGGTCTGTCACACTGAGCGTGGCTTGAGCATATGAGACCTCAAACTTCCATAGTGACACACTTCCTCCAACAAAGCAACACCTCCTGATAGTGCCAATACCCTTGGGAACCATTTTCTTTCAAACCACTCTACCATCCATGGCCTGCCAGAGTACAAGACAGAATGGGTCCTTCAGAACCGTGGCCTTGAGAGCTCTATGATATTGGGGCAATGGCAGAATTTTATCCAGGAGGAGTTTCATTGAGGGTCCAGTTTGGATAGGGTACCAGAATCCAGAGGTCTGAACCTGACCAACAATTCTGTACAATGAACATTTGCAAGCAAAGCAGAGTGGACCAAAGGGTCCTCTGTGTGGTGCTCACAGCTCCCAAGGCCACTGAGATTCGTGGAGAGGTGTGGGAGAGGCAGGAATGATGGAGGAGTGAAGTGGATTTTGTTTGCTATATTTTGTTTTTAATTAATATTTTTAAATTTTTCTTTTGAAGGGGACCCTGGGAGTGAGGCGCAGATATGGAGGGACTGGGAAATGAGTGGGATTGGGGTGCATGATGTGAAATTCCCAAAGAATCAATAAAAAAGTTTAAGAATTATTTTTGTTGCTACTTCATAATTGTAATTTTGCCGGGCGATGGCGGCTTTTTTTTTTTTTAAGATTTATTTATTTATTATGTATACAACATTCTGCCTCCGTGTATGCCCACACGCCAGAAGAGGGCGCCAGACCTCATTACAGATGGTTGTGAGCCACCATATGGTTGCTGGGAATTGAACTCAGGACCTCTGGAAGAACAGCTGGAGCTCTTAACCACTGAGCCATCTCTCCAGCTTGGCGCACGCCTTTAATCCCAGCACTCGGGAGGCAGAGGCAGGCGGATCTCTGGGAGTTCGAGACCAGCCTGGTCTACTAGAGCTAGTTCCAGGACAGGCTCCAAAGCCACAGAGAAACCCTGTCTCGAAAAACCAAA
>NC_022016.1:52234262-52235028 GCF_000317375.1 Microtus ochrogaster | reverse complement strand
GTTGAGAACCACTGTTGTAACAAGATGAAGGGAACAGCTTGCTTTCATTTTCTCCCTGACTGTGCCTCACGCTCTATCTGCCCTGTCTTCCCCACCATGGTGGACTGCACCCTTGACCTGTGAACCATGAAGAGCCCTTTCTCGCTGAAGTCACTTGTGCCAGGGCACTCTCATCTTAGACACGGGAAAAGTAAGCAGGACGGCACAATTATAAAAAGGAGGCTGTGTCGGGAGAGGAGCCGGCAACTTCAGGCTCCCATGGAGGACTTCCTCACAGCAGGTTCTTGTGTTCAAGGTGGTGTTTCCTGTCACCATGGCTACAAAGTCTGAGTCATCGTGTGTGAAAGAGTGGTCAGTAAGTCCCAGTCATGTGCGGTATTGGGCGTGTGACTGTCTGACGGACAGTGACTCAGGGAAAAGTAAATAATTTATCTTTTAATCCCACAAGTGCTCAACGGTCTGGCCACGTACGGTAGGGCCACGTTAAAAGGGAGAGAAGTTCACTATCATCAAGTGACAATGACAGAATTGTTCAAAAACAAAACCCAGCACAACAGAGTGTTGGTGCTCACGGGTCTTGTGGGAGTCCATTGGGAGCATCTTTCCCCAGCTGCATGTGCAGGGAGGTCAGGTAGTAGTTTGAAATCCACCATGTTGGAAGTATTGACATGGCAGAATGAGCAGGTGCTACAGATGAGGGACGTTAGAGTCTGAATCTCATCTGCCCCAGAAATCACATCCAAAACGTCTTTTTTTTTTTTTTTTT
>NC_022016.1:52231923-52233103 GCF_000317375.1 Microtus ochrogaster | reverse complement strand
GAAGCTAGGCTGTTGGGTGTGTTCTATAGCCTCAACTCTTGTCAGTCATTCTCGACTGAAAGTGAGTCTCTCTTCTGGTAACTGTTGACAACTTTCCCACCTCATTGGCATTATACTCCCTTAACACCCCACATAACTGATTAACTCTAGCAAGACTGGTTGCTTCATATATATCTATTCTCCTCTTCCTAAATCAAAGAACTCCTGTTTTAGGAAACTGGCTGTAACCCAGGGATGATGCTGTGGCCAATGAGATGCAAGCTGTCTGAGAGCAGGGTGTGTGTTCCATTGCTAACTTGTCATGTACTGTTTAAACTCACCTTGCCTAGTGAGGACAGGTAACACAGTTAAGTGGGGGTCGGGCGGCATCAGAAATAGTTTTGCTTTGCATGATTGAACTCGGGGCCTTGTATGTGGTAGTCAAGCACTCTACCTCTGAGTCATACTCCCTCAGAACCAGTCTTGTTTTCCGAATCCATTTGTCCCTGGATTCTAGCCTGTGACCACCTGACATCTTGTCCAGGGAGGCGTCTGCAGCTGGGTTAATGTCGCCACCTCTCTACCTCCACCAGCCCAACAGTCTCCACATCTGAGTGGGCTTCAGCGGCTGGGTTCTGCTTCTGTTGGAGGGAGTGTGGCCTAGAACCAGAGCTTATGGGCTTGCCTTCTGAGACTGATTGCTTGTGTGACTTTGCGCCGACCACTTCCCCTTTCAGAGTGTCATAACAGATGACCACTCTGTGGTGCTGAGCCTGCCACTGACTCTAGAAATGACTTCTCCTTATACCATTGTAGAGAAAGGGAGCAGGGTATCTGCCAGGGGCAACTGTCCAATGTCAATCAGGGGGCAGCTCATCCACGGAGCCTGTGGCTCAAGAGTTGACTGCTTGGGGTCAGGTTTGAACATCTGTCAAACTACTGGCCAAGTACACTATTGTCTGGCCCTCCGACTCCCACTTTTGTATGTGAAGAGGGAAGCAGAGTGGTACTGAATTGAATTGAGTTTGAGATAAGGGTTTTGAGACAGAGAAGCACTTAACCCTGGAGAAGGGGGAATGTCTCGAGGGCTAAGTACACTTGCTTGTCTTCCAGAGGAAACTCCCCAGCACTCCCACCATTGGTAGCAATTGTCTACTGTAGCGTACAGACACACTTGCAGGCACCATGCCTATACACTTAA
>NC_022016.1:52227263-52231772 GCF_000317375.1 Microtus ochrogaster | reverse complement strand
GTAGCCCAGGCTGGCCTTCAAATTACTACTTAGCTGAAGATGAACTTGAGTTTCTGAATTTTCCAAAAGCTGGGTTATAGGCATGTCAACCAATCCCAGTTTATGTAGTGCTGGGGATCGAACCCAGGGCCTTGTACATGCTAGGTAAAACAACCAACCAAACAACAACAACAACAACAACAAACCCTCAACTCACTGAGCTACAGCCTCAATCCTGACATCCAGCTTTTTATTACCTTACTTCTTTTCTCTTTTATGGTGCTAGGAATTGAAGTTAGGGCATCCTGCACACTAGGTAAGCTGAGTCAAATGCCTACCCATGTTTCTTCTTTCTTTCTTTCTTTCTTTCTTTCTTTCTTTCTTTCTTTCTTTTTCTTTTTTTGGTTCTTCAAGACAGGGGTTCTCTGTAGCTTTGGAGCCTGTCCTGGAACTAGCTCTTGTAGACCAGGCTGCCTCGAACCCACAGAGATCTGCCTGCCTCTGCCTCCTGAGTGCTGGGTTTAAAGACATGTGCCACCACTACTCGCTCTTCCTTCTTATAATTAGGATAAAGTTCCAAAACCAGAAATTACTGCCTTCTAAAGTATATTAACAAATTTCCTTTAATTAATTAACTAATTAATTGACTTTGTGGTGCTGGGAATTGAACCCAGGACCTCACACATACTAGGTAAGCTCTTTTATCTATACATACCACAACCAAACTAAATTTTTTTTAATTTATTTTTATTTTATTTGAGGCAAGATCTCACTCCCTCTGCAGCCCTGGCTGACTTGGAACTCATTATGTAGTGCAAGTTGGCCCTCAACTCACTGAAATCCTCCTGCCTCAGCCTCCTGAATTATGAGATTACATGTCAGTCAACCACTCTGAATTCCAAATCGCTTTTCAGTGTTGTGTGGTATCCACCAGGGAAGACTACTCAGGCACAGGCACAAGCCAACAGAAACTCTTTACCAGCTGGCCAGCTGGCGACTACACTGGGTGTTTGGGTCCCAGTGTAGCCCCGAGCCTTTCTCAGGGTGAGCTTTTAAGCATGCAGACTGTGTCCTGGGTTGAGGAACTTCAGTCAGTTGACAAGGATAGCTAGCCAGAAGCAGAACCACAGAAGGCAAAAAGCAAGGCTAGTAGTTAGTACATTTAGAGACTTTCCCAAAACCAAGGACTTTGATGGAGTAGGTCTTTGTTTTCATTTTGGCGGGTGGTGCTGTATAATGGACCTGACTGGTGCTTTTATAGCCTGACTGGAACTTCCACCATGGAGTCAGTTGTGCTAAGGTCTGAGGGTCTGTTACATTAGGAGGGTTGAGCCAGTTACTTTATCAGCAAATTGTGTAAGTACTGAACATATTGTATCTTTTGTCAGTACTCACAGTTATAGTATTTATTTTGTTTCTTTGCTTTTATTTTTGTTAGGTTCTTGCTATGTAACCCTGGCTGGCCTGAAATTTGGTGTGTGGATGATACTGACCTTAATCAAGCAGGTATCCTATGCCTCTGCCTCCTGAGAACAAGGATTATAGGCAGGTACCACTGTGCTTGGCTTTCTAATTTCTTTTTTCATAATTAAAAAAATTAAATTATTTTTGGTGCAGGGCCTTATTATGTAGCCCAGGCTGGCCTGCAACTGGCCTTGTACTCTTGATTCTTCTGCCCCTACTAGGGAGTGCTGGGGTTGTAGGCTTGCATCCCCATAACCTGTATAATTATCTCTTTTGTCTTTACTAATGTTTAAAATGCCTCCCACTGGGAGGTGAGTAGAATTGGGGTTCATGATGTGAGACTCTCAAAGAGTCAGTAAAGAAATTAAATATAAAAATGAAAAAAATCAAATAAAATGCTTCCTATGATCTAATTTTTGTCCCTTTAACAGCAAAGGTGGACAGGGTGTGGCACTAGATTCTTAGAGCCAGGAAGGTGTAATTTCTTTGAAGAGGGAACTTAGAAAGAACAAAACACTTGAAAGAACAAAACAAAACTCACACTTTGTGAACACTTTGAAAATTGAGGATGTTGCTCTTCCTGTCAGCGCTGGGGCTTCTCCTTTCTGAGACAGCCATTTCTATATGGCTCATTCAGTTCCCCAAGGCCTGCCATTTGCAAATCTGGAATGTGGAAGTGTCCCCAAGCGATGGCAATTTGTCACCTCAGATGAAACCTCTGATCAATTTCTAAGTCTCTTGAACATAGTTGTAATATCACTGCATAAGTCAGAGGAGATTGCATCGTTCTAGAGGCGTTGCTGCGACCGGGTGTATGGCGCATGCCTGTAATCCCCGAGCTGTGAAGGAGAGGCAAGAGGATCTTGAAAAAAAGCAAAACAAGAAAGTTGGAGACTGAGGCAGGAGGATTGCTGTGTGTTCAACATTAGTCTGAGCTATAATGTGACAGACACCCTGTCTCAAAAACCAAAACAAGGGGCTGGCAGATGGCTCAGCGGTTAAGAGCACTTGCTGCTCTCGTGGAGGGCCCTGGTTCAGTTGCCAGCACCCACATGGTGCTCCTCCAGCATCCATAACTCTAATGCCAGGGAGCCTGACACCCGCTGCTGGCTTCTGAGGGCTCCTGCTACACATGAACTCATATCTGCATAAACTCTCTGAATAAACATCTGTCACACACAAGTTAATAACTAAATCTTAAAAACAAAACAAAACTCCCAAAGGGCTGGGGATATAGCTCAGTTGTAGAGTGCTTATCCGGAAATAAGCATGGAAAATGCCCTGGTGGGTAAGACTCAGTGTCTCTCTCTGTAAAATGGGGAGCAGGGCAATCAGACAAGGAAGTCCTCTAACAGCCCTGCATTTGAGCCTGTGAAAACCTGGCAGGATTCTCCTGTCAAATTTCCTTGTCTTGGGAAAAGCCGAGGCTGGGGAAAGCTGGGAGAAGAAGTACAGAAATTGCTGTGGACGGAGGCAGTGGACTGTGGAAGTGAGAGAGGAGGGTGTGCAGCTTCATCTTCTAAGGTTTAACTCCCAGCTCAGCTGCTTCCTGAATGAAAAACGAACAAATCAAAAGGAAGGACATGATGGTCCTCGATATGGTGGAGAAAGTTAATTGTAGATGAAAGGAGAGCATAGCCAGAGGCTGGACCATCTGGGAGAGTCCACAGGGTGGGGGGGGGGGTATGCCAACCACACCCTGTAACAGGTAGGGACTGGGGGCTGCTGGGAGAATCTAGAGGCCAGGTTCGATTTGTTAAATAGGCACCTCAACCATTTGTCCCAGGGTTTGAGACTTAACACTTCTTGGTGGGGACACGAGCAAGAGGGGACTGAACCCCTCAGCCTCGGCATCCCCATTTGCAATAGGATTAATATACCATTTCTGCCACCTTGCAAGGTCTTCTGAGGATGGAGCTATAGCGCAGGAACGGTTACCACAGTGGTTGCAGGGAAATGTGCTTAGTAACGTGTGCTGGCATCTAATGATGGGCCAGGCCCTGTTTTCAGTATTTCTTCAAACTTTCTTTTTTTTTTTTTCCTTCAAACTTTCTAAGGCCTCTGACTGTTAACAGCCCCAAACACAGACAAATCGGACCTATAAAGAAAGCTGTCTAGCAGCCAGGCGGTGGTGGTGCATGACTATAATCCCAGCACTCGGGAGCCAGAGGCAGGCAGATCTCTGTGAGTTCGAGGCCAGCTTGGTCTACAAGAGCTAGTTCCAGGACAGGCTCCAAGGCTACAGAGAAACCTTTCCTCGAAAAAACGAAAACAAAAGCAAAGCAAACAAAACAAAAACCAAAAACCAAAAAAGAAAGAAAGAAAAGAAAGCTGTCTGCCCCAGGTTACATGGCCAGGAAGCGGAAGAGCCTGGATTCTGAACCCTCTTCATATTTTGCCCTACCTCTCATGACAGCTCCAGACCAGAGATTGTGAGCAGCTGAGAGAGAATTCACATCAGCCCCAGGAGGGACTGAGGGAAGGGGGGGTGGGGAGACCTAGGAGAAAAGCACGGCTGTCTGTGGGCCAGTTTGGTGCATGAGCCACTTGTTTGTCTGGGATTTGGTGGATGACCAGGAATTCAAGAGAAGGCAAGTAAGCCAGAATAGAACAGGAGTCGGAGGTCACTACCCTCCACCCCAGCCTCTCCCTTAGATGCTGGGAGGAACTCCAGGTTTCCAACTTTCTAGCACGCGGAGTCCGAGCCAACTTTAACTTCCCAAGAATTACTGACGCTTTTATTTTCTTTTGGCTGACTTTTTTTTTTTCTTTTAAGATGGTTTTTTTGTGTAGCCCTGGCTGTCCTGGAACTCATTCTGTAGTCCAGGCTGGCCTCAAACTCAGAGATCCACCTGCCTCTGCCTCTGGAGTGCTGGACTAGAGATGTGTATCCACCCTGCATTGACTCTTTTAAAAACAGAATCTCATGTAGTCCAGGCTATTATTATTATTATTATTATTATTATTATTATTATTATTATTATTATTTTGGAGACAGGGTTTCTCTGTGGCTTTGGAGCCTGTCCTGGAACTAGCTCTTGTAGACCAGGCTGGTCTCGAACTCAC
>NC_022016.1:52221018-52222880 GCF_000317375.1 Microtus ochrogaster | reverse complement strand
TATATATATATATATATAATCTGGCCTTGAACACTCTCTGTACAGAGTATGACCTTGGAAGTCTGGTCCTCCCGCCTCTACCTTCACAGTGCTGGGATTACATCTGACCGCATGCCCAGGGCTTTCATTTTTTTCTGTAAAATTGGAACAGTACCACACAAAAGTTTGTTCAAACTGTAAAGAAATCTACTTTCCTTTTCCAATTCCTGTTTACTAACTTCACCTATGATATGGAAAAACTAAGCAAAAGGTTTATGGATCTACTTGCTCCCGTGACAATATCACATATGATTGGAGAGGAGAAACTGACAAAGGCAGGCTGACTCCAGAGCCCATCAGCACGAGCCTGTGTGGTCCTACAAAGGAAGACTGCACAGCAGCTAAACCCATGAACAGAAGGGTGTTTTTCTTCATTTTAAATTACATTTTCTTTATTTTCGTGTGTCTGTGGCGGGAATGGAGCAAACAGGCACTGCAGTGCAAGCCAGGAGGTCAGAGGACAACTTGCAGGAGTCAGTTCTCTCCTGCCATGTAGGTGCCAGGGACTGAACTAGGTCAGGAGTACAGGCATGTACGAGTGTTGGACTCTAGCGTCCAAACACTGAGGAGGAGTCGCCCCCAGAGACCACCTCACACACCACAGCCGATGCAAAAGCATGAGGATTTTATTAATTCTGTCATGACAGGGTCCCCCAGCATTCGAGAAGCCAAGAGACCCCAAATAGGTGGCACAGGCTACTTTTAAAGGAGAAGGCCACAAAAGCAAGGGGGGTTGTGATTGGCTTATTCAAAAGGGGGCTATTATCAATAATTGGCTGGAGAGCTGTTGCCAGATCAGATGAGGTAAGAGGTCATTTTGACCCTGTTTCCCAGGGGACCGAATCAAAACATACGTATATGGGTAATTGTTCAGGAACTGAGTACGTGCGTGTGTAGCTGTTAGGTCCTTGGTTCCCAGGGGAGGAGGGGAAGCACTATGGCACAGAGGCTGAGAGGATTCAGAGTTGTCAGAAATGGCTTCAGAATTGTCTTAAAGTCTTACACTAGTACTAGGTCATGGCAGAAGGCACCTTCGCCTGCTGAGTCATCTCACTGGCCCCAATTTTTTTAAAAAAAATGTATGTATGTATGTATTTGTAACTGGAAGTTTCTCTCCCACCCGCCAGTTCCCAAATAACCATTCAGGCAGCTCTGACGTCAGCCTGCCTTTGTTCTAGGTCTCTCCTCTCCAGTTATATGTGATACTGTCATGGGAGCACATAGATCCATAAACCTTTCACTTAGTTTTTCCATATCATAGGTAAAGTTAGCAAACAGGAATTACAAAAGGAAAGCAAATTTCTTTACAGTTTATTTCCTTACAGTTTCTATACAGGTGTATATTAATTACAAACTGTTTGACCTATTAGCTTAGGCTTATTATTAACTAGCTCTTAACAATTCAAATTAGCCCATTTCTGTTATTCTATGTTTTACCACAAGGCTCATGGCTTGTTATTTCACATCTTGCTTCTCTGGTGGCTGCTGGCATCTCCCTGACTCTGCCTTCTTTTCCCCTGTATTCAGTTTCCTGTCTAGCTATATTCTGCCTGGCTATTGGCCAAATCAGCTTCTTTATTAACCAATGGTAATAAGGCATATTCACAGCATACAAAAGGGCATCCCATAACATTTATTTATTTAGAAAGAGTTATCCACATTCAGGAGGCAGAGGCAGGAAGAATTTTGTGAGTCAGAGACCAGCTTGGTCTACAGAGCAAGTTCCAGAACAGCAGGGATACATAGACATACCCTGTCTCCAAAAAAACCAAACAATGAAAAAAAGAGTTATTTTACTTAATCGTGTGTGTGTGTGTGTGTGT
>NC_022016.1:52216113-52219338 GCF_000317375.1 Microtus ochrogaster | reverse complement strand
CTCCACATGATAGATGAGTAAGGGGAGCTGCTCTCCTATCCTCACAATTTCGGGCTGGCTCCACCCCACCTCCAATGGATGGACTCTGCTGTGCTGCCTGTGCAGGGGGCAGGGCCTGCTCTTCTGAATGTAGCGAATGTTGTGGTGGGCTGCTACAGCTCTGCTCTTATGGCCTCAGGGCCAGCTCTCCCACCTGCCTCAGGAGTTGATGGGGTGGAAGTTATGCCATTTTAATAGGAGTCATGAACTGTGAAGATAGGAAAAGAAGTCTGGACAACAGGAAGTTAACAGTGGGGAAGTGAGGATGAAAGGTTGGTGGAAGATAAGGGTTTCTTTCCCTGGGTTGGTTGGAGCAGAATTTTCTTGGCAGCAACTCCCCATTTCCAGCAGGAAGAGTGTTCCCCTCTTCTGTTTCACATGCCTTGACTTTGGGTAGAAAACAGGCAGGAAGAAATCCCCTCCCGCAACTTCCATGTATCAGTCACCTTCCTTTCAAAATGATCCTTGGGTTAAAATGTCGCATTCTGATCTCATTCACTCGCTACCCTCCTTTGCCTCGCCCTGGCCAATCCAGCAGATGGAAAGACAGGCAGCCGCTCTCTCCTCAGAGCTGTCTCTTCCTACATAGTATTCTGTCTCCTTCCCACATCCCACCTCCCTCTTAACACCCTTGATCCAGGTGCGAGGTCCCAAAGTGAAGACTGGGCGTTCATTTCCCTTTGTCCTGTCTACACCCGGGGAGGTCCACATTCATTCTGAGAACAGTGTGCACATGTTGGTTCTGCCCAGAGACAGAGGCTGGTAAAGGTCTCCTGTCCACATCCGGTCACATGGCTGCCATTATTACCTTGGGTTCTGGGTCGCTCTTGGTCTTTGAGGCTTTCTTTCTGCTAGTCTGAACCAATTGCGCTCACAAACAAGTCATTGCTGACCAAGGCATACAGTGACCCGAACTTGTACAGGGCGTTCCTGCTGAAGTAGGCAGGAGAAAGAGGAACCATGACCGATGGGTGACAATCTGAGTCAAAATTCTTCCACAAGTTCAAAGACCCCAAATGGAGCCGAAAATAGCATAGTTAGGAGTCAGGGCTGAGGCTCCTCACCGCTAAAGTGTCATTGAAGGAGGGAGGCTGAGCTAAGCAAGGTGATATTTTAGGCATGGCCCTTCTTTCTTTCTCCTTTTTGTTGTTTGTTTTTTGCTTTGTTTTGACTCAGTTGTCTGTGGTGTATGGTTGGCTGAAGGGGACATTGTCGGGGAGTGCAGTCATGATCATTTCTGCTCCTCTGGCATTTGATATTAAATGCATGACTTTAAGCATGGGTTGCATTAGACAATTTGATTCTTTTTAATTTTTTTTTCTGGCCTGCAGGCATACACACAGATAGAATACTATATACATAATAAATAAATAAATAAAAAAACAAAAAAAAGTTTTTGTTTATTCGTCTTAAAACTTTTATTTATTTACTTTGTTCATTGGTTGGTTTGTTTTTCAAGACAGTTTCCTCTGTGTAGCCCTGGCTGTCTGTCTTGGGGCTCACTTTGTAGACCAGGCTTTCCTGGAACTCACAGAGATCTGTCTGCCTCTGCCTCCTGAGTGCGGGGATGAAAGGCATGGGCCACCAACACCTGGCTTAAATTTCAATTTTTAAATTATGTACATGTTTGTGGGTATATGCATACGTGAATGCTAGTGACTTTCAAGTTCAGAAGAGGACGTCAGGGCCCCTAGAGCAGAGGTACAGGTAGTGATGAGCTAGCTGAAGTGGCTGCTGGGAACTAAAGTTAGCAGTATATGTTTTTTACTCCAGCCCCTAAAAGTTTTACATTTTTAAATGCTTTTTTTTTTCCCTGAGACTAGGTTTTGCATGTCCAGGCTGGCTTCTCTCATGCTCTGTGAGTATTCCTGTTTTTCCTGCTTCTGCCCCCTGAAGGTTAGGATTCCAGACTTGTACCACATTGTCCAGTGGATTTGATTCTTAGCATCAGTTACCAGTGATTCTACCCCAAATAGCGCTAATTAGCTCCGGTCCATGAGTCATGTTAGCGTAGATAGCAGTTCAACAGCACAGTCACAGGCAAAGGACTCTGGAACATTTCAAGATTTATGTCTTTAGGCAGGAACAGCTATGGGAGGAGAGGCAGAAAAAAGCTAAAGAGGTAAAAAGGAAGTTAAGACAATGACCAGAAGCCCAACATTCTGGACATTCCTTTCATCGCTGGCTTTGTGAAAATTGTTATTAATATTTAATTTTATTCTTTGGAAATTTCATACACACATACAATGTATCTTGATTATATTCACCCGAACTCCCCCTTCCCAGTCTTCCTGATATAAGCATAAAGCACGATTAATAAAGACTCAGAGACAGAAATTGGGTTTCACTCTGAAGATTAGAAAAGCAAAGCAGTGAGCCACTGGCTCTTACCTCAACCTCAGTCTGAAATGGCAATCCTGCCTCCAGGAATCTCAGAATGAGACTGTGACTGAGAGCTGTCTCCTTCCGTTTTATAATCCTCTCATTCAGGGATTAAGGGCGTGCACCACTACTGCCTGGTTTCTATGGCAACTAGTGTGACTACTGGGATAAAAGGTGTGTGTCACTGCTACCTGGTCTGTAAGGCTTGCCAGGGTGGCGGTTTTACTTTTCTGATCCTCAAGCAAGCTTTATTTATTAAAATACAAATGAAATGCCACGACATAAGGTTCTTCTCCACCTTCTCCTCCTTCTTCTCTCCTATTACCTATTGAGTCCAGTTATCATTGCTTGCGTTACAATCGACAGCCTACTGGCGGCCACACCTTTGAAGAAAAATTACTTTTCCCTGCAGCAACCATCAATTGCCAATTGCTCCTCAGCTAGGGATGAAAACCAAGAAACTGCACCATTGAAACTAACTGTATCCTGTCTACAGCTTCCTCTTCCTGGCTAAGGTTTGGATAAAGTTTGTCCCCCAAAAATTTATGTCCAGAAAGCTCATAACCAACCTGAGGATGGTTGGTGTTAAGGCCTTGAAGGTATGGCCTTAGTTGCTGGGACTCCGCAATCACAAACAGGTTAATTTTGGCTTGTGGGAGTGAGTCCATTCTGTCCATTCTCCTGGTGAGTTGGTTAGTTCTCACAAGAGCTGGCCTTTATAATATGAGGCCACCACTAAAGAATGGTCCATTCTGCACATGCAATCACTTGTCCATGTGACTGTTGACTGAGGTTTCTGTCCTG
>NC_022016.1:52213851-52215923 GCF_000317375.1 Microtus ochrogaster | reverse complement strand
ACTGAGTCTTTCCTCTTCCCAGAATTCTCCTGTTCTTGTTGCTCCACCTCTGCTTCCTGCCTGGTTGCCCCGCCTCTACTTCCTGCCTAGCTACTGACCAATCAGCATTTTATTAAAATACAAGTGACAAATCTTTACAAAGTACAAAACCATTGTCCCACAGCATGTAACAGATTTTCCTTCCCACTTCCCCACCTTGTTATGACATAGCTGGGAATCGGGAGGTTTTGACAGACAGCAACACAATGGCGGAGCATCTACTCACTAGAACCAAGAGCTAAACAAACTTCTTTCTGTAGAAAGGATCCAGACTTGGATTTTTATTTTTGGATTTTTGAGACAAGGTTTTCCAGCACGGACTGGCCCAGAACTCACTAAGTAGACCATGCTGGCCTTGAACTTGTGGCTATCCTCCTGCTTTTGCCTGTGAGTACTGGGATTCCAGACATATATTAACAAGCCAGGCTCTCATCTCTGGGATTTTTATTCTTGCTCTGTTAGGATTTTAATCTAGGGCCTCACACAAGCTAGGTAAACGTTTACACCTGAGCTACATTCCTGATTCTGGGTTTTATGTCACAACACAAGATGGACTGAAACACCCTTCTCTTTCTGCTTGGCATGCTATATTATAAGGGAAGGACATGCATTATAAGGGAAGCTTTCCTGGTTCCTGCCAGTCTTTTGCTTTTCCAGCTGAGAGTGGACCTGTGGAGCTCCCGAGCCTCTGTTGGACTCTACTTCAAGGGATTTCCTCTTATCCATCTGTTCCCTTTCACCCTGAGTAACGTATCATCATCAGCACAAGGTGGAGCTTGGGGTTCGAAAGCTGACTCTCCTCTTACTTGCTTGGCATGTTGAGTCAAGCTATGCCACCTCCCTGTGTCTGCTTTCTTCTATAAAAAGGATACAACCGTCAATATCTGCCTCAAGGCGGTAGAGGCATTGAGGCCAGGGATGCTAAGCTTGCCTCAGTGAATAAGTCCTGTTCAACAAAGGGTCATTAGTGTACCTTACACTCAAACCCTGGCCTGGCCTGAGGATGTAGCTCAGCTGGTAGAATGCTTTTATTTATTTATTTAGTTTTCGGGACAGGGTTTCTCTAGCTTTGGAGCCTGTCCTAGAACTCATTCTGTAGACCAGGCTGGCCTTGAACCCACTAAGATCCGCTTGCGTCTAGTGGCACAAATTGTGGCTGTGATGCCAGACCTTGGGAGGTAGAAACAAGAGGATCAAAAGTTCAAGGTCATCCTCGGCTACCTAGCAAGTTCAAGACCAGCCTGGACTAACAAGATACTGTGTCGTGAGTACACTCTGCCATAAACCTAGACAAACACATCAGCATCTTTCCATGATGTTAGAGTGTGCTAAATAACAAGTTCACAAAGTTCAGCAATTCCTTTTCTTGTTTATTTTTTGTCCATTTACTTTGTTTGAAACAGGGTTTCTCTGTGCAGCTCTGGCTGTCCTGGAACTTGCTCCATAGACCAGGCTGGCCTCAAACTCAGAGATCTGTCAGCCTCTGTCTCTCAAGTGCTAGGCTTAAAGGCGGGTGTCACCACTGCCAATAAGTTTAGCAGTTTCAGTGACCGAAACTTGTCATAGAATCTTGCCTGCAATGGTAATTTGAACAAGAAGAATGCAGGTTCTTTTATACCCATCTTAATTTCTAATATTAACTTTCATAGCACACCCTGCACAGCATGAATTAAATACAGCTCTAGACCTCTCTGCATTCCAGTGGGTCACAGGATGAGAACAAGTTCAAGAGGCTGCAGCAGAGCTCAAGGGGCTCCAAGGTGGACCTAGGAGTCTGTAATGATAGTTACGAACCAGACCAGCGCCTGGAGGGAGCCGCTTCTAGAGCCACTGGTGTCAGAATGGGAGAGCAAAGCTGCAGAGTTGAGTTGGAAGGAGAAAGACTGAAGTGGGGTCTGCAAGCAGGAAGAGTGGGTTCAGGTCTAGGTCCAGATAGAGAAACGGATAGGCAGGCAGTTGAGTGGGGGGTACATCAACGGCAGAGCTGAAGCTCCAGAGACAGTTGGAATCCTGTTGCTGCTTCTTTTCTTCTT
>NC_022016.1:52209190-52213116 GCF_000317375.1 Microtus ochrogaster | reverse complement strand
ATCTACCTATGGTTTTTTCAAGACAGGGTTTCTCTGTGTGTAGCCTTGGCTGTCCTGGAACTGACTCTGTAAACCAGGCTGGCCTTGAACTCACAGAGATATACCTGCCTCTGCCTCCTGAGTGCTGGGATTAAAATTATGAGCCACCACCACCTAGCATGTTATTTTATTTTTAATTGCATGTGTGCGTGTCTGTATGAGGATAGGCAAACATGGGCACAGGCGTCTACAGAGGACAAAGGCATCGAGTTCCCCTGCAGCTGGGATAACTGGCTGTGAGCTTCCTGACATGGTGTTGGGAACTGAACTCCAAGAAAAGGACAAATTCTTAACCACTGGGCCACTGCTCCAGCTCCCTCCTAATATGGTTTTAATCCAATCGTTTGTCCCCATGGCGTCAGTTCGCCTTATCTATTCTTAGGAAAAAGTAGTTTACCAGTCTGGACTGGAGGGGTGGTGCCTGACAGATGATTCTGGGTCCACCCAGCCATATCATCCTTTTCCCTTGAAGCAGAGTCAAAAGCTGCTTGTAAAAATAAAAAAAAAAAAAAGGAGACTCCTAGGGCAAGGCATAACCACTGTTTTATACAACACGGAGTAGCTTAGAGTCCAGCCTAGCCTGATTTCATCAGGGTCTCAGGAAACAACACCGGGCTGAGAGAGTGAAGTCAGAATGCCTGGGCTCCCCTGCACATGTCCCACTCATTTTGTGAGTTTTATTCTTGTGTGTGTTGTTGTTGGCGGGGGTCCAACCCGGGGTCTCATCCGTTCTAGACTATCATCAATCCTGAGCTAAGCCCCAGCCTTAGTTTTGTGATTCTTATCTGTAAAAATAGGAACAATGGCAGCCTACATCTTACTGCCTCCGCAGGCTTAAATGAGCTAATACGTGCTAGCCCTTTAAGACAAAGCCTGGCGCATATGCTACACGTGCCAGTGCTTGTGTTACCTGCGCTTCTTATCTGGGGTGCAGCCATCTCTGGGCACATCCTTAACATCCTTCCCACACCATAAAGTAAATTCCCTTCAGAAGTTCCCTGAAAGAAGGTTTCCCTCAGATTATCATTCCTGTGTGTCTTACTGGCAAGATAAAACTCGTTCCTTACTCCTCCTGGGGCAGATGAAAGGGGGAGTGGCGCATTAGAGCGGGCTAGCGAGCTGCCATGTCTCATTGTCAGAGTGGGATAGGTGCAAATTACCGACCCCTTCTTACACATTCGCTTACTTAAGCAGAAAGGAAACGGGGTGCAGTGAGAGGAGGAAGAAGATAAAGGGGGGAATATGGGTGAACGCAGGGGCAAGACCAAGCAGACTGATTTTATGAGGAACCAGAACCAGGAAGGGGAACTGTGAAAATAGATCCAGACTCCCACCCTTTCTCACTGTCCCCTTCATCAACAGCCGGGCCCTGGCTGCTGCTGCTGCAGCTGGCCTGACCTGTGGGCCATCCTCTTGGCTTCTCCCCTTCCCCAGCCCTGGCACCCACATTCACACAGTGACAGAGTGATCTTTTGTTTGAATTGATTCTTTTTGGTTTTTCAGACAGGCCCTTATCTTTGTTGCCTGGTCATAGCCCACGCTGGGCTCAAACCCTCAACTTTCTATCTTCCTAACCCAGCTTCCCGAGTACCAGAATTACAGGTCTGAGCCCGCGCGCCCTGCTCACAGTGATCTAAAAATGCTGTGATCCTCTGCTATGTTCCTGTACAAAACCCCTTGGGGATTTCTCAGGGGACCCCCGAATCTTTCCAGATTCCTCACCAAACCTCATGGAGATCTGCTTGCTGCCGAGTTCCCTCCCTCCTTTCCTCTATCGGTCAGTCCCTCCCTCCCTTTTCCACCCAAAGGTTGAGGCTCCTTTCTTGCAGTTTGTGAACAGAGAACCTCATTCCTCAGGGATGTGATCATCCTCTCTGCCCCAGGAATGCTCTTAATTACTCAGGAAAGCCACATCTCAACACACAGCTGAAAACCCCTCCCCTACTAGAAAACAAAAGGCAGACTGGGCATTCTTCCTAATGTTAAGCCAGCTCACCTCATCATGGTGTATTGAATAAGATAAACAAATGCTTCCTTCTAACAAAGAAAGAAAGTACTGACCTTTCAACCACCTGTCTCCTCACTCTGTCTTTTATTTTTTTATTTTATTTTTTTAATTTTTTAAAGATTCATTTATTTATTTATTATATTTATAATGTTTTGCCTACACGTGTCCCTGCAGGCCAGAAGTAGACCTTATTACAGGTCATGAGCCACCATGTGGTTGCTGGGAATTGAACTCGGGACCTCTGGAGGAGCAGCCAGTGCTCTTACCCTCTGAGCCATCTCTCCAGCCCCTCACTCTGTCTTTTAAAACATTTATGGCAGTCCTTATTTCCTGAAATAATTATAGTAATAATTTGCCTAGGGCTAGAGAGATGACTCAGGGGTTAAGAGCACTGGATGCTCTTCCTGAGGTCCTGAGTTCAATTCCCAGCAACCACATGGTGTCTCACAACCATCTGTAATGAGATCTGATGCTCTCTTCCGGCCTGCAGGTGTACATACAGAGCACCTATACATAAAATAAAAATAAATTAAATTAAATTTTCCTGGGTGGTGGTGGTGCTTCACTTTAATTCCAGCACTTGGGAGGCAGAGGCAGGCTGATCTCTGTGAGTTTGAGTCCATCCTGGTCTACAAGAGCTAGTTCTAGAACAGTATCCAAAGCTACAGAGAAACCCTGTCTTGAAAAGCAAAATAATAATAATAATAATAGTAATACTCTGTAGTTGTTTCGGGAGATGGGGTCTTGCTATATAGCTCAGGCTAGCCTTCAACTTCTGATAATCCTCCTGCTTTGCCCCCCAAATCCTGGGATTACAGACACGCACCACCACACCTGTCTTGCAATTGTGACTTCTCTTTTCCTCTTTAGTGCCCTTTTCCCTGCTTGACTGTAGGTTTCATGAGAACAGGGGTTCATATCTTTTATGCACTGCTTTGTCTTGATCTTGCACAGGAGAAGATATGCAATACATTTGTTGAATGAATGGGAAGTGCTTTAGATCTGCTCTGTTTGTCTCCTAAAAGCTTGTGACCTGGAGGCCTGGTCTCCAGTGTGCTGAGTGTAAGAGCTGGGAATGTTTTAGAGGAAGGGGTCCAATGAGAGCTGTTTGGGTCACTGGGGACACAGCCCTGTGTAGAGGGAAGTTTCTGTGCCATTCAGTCCCAAAGAAACACATAGAGACTTATATTAATTATAAACTATTTGATCTATTAGCTCAGGCTTATTATTAACTAGCTCTTCCAACTTAAATTAACCCATAATTCTTGTCGATGTTTAGCCACGTGGCTTGGTACCTTTTCTCAGTAAGGCGTTCTCATCTTGCTCCCTCTGCTTCTGGAGGATGACTGAGTCTTTCCTTTCCTCTTCCCAGAATTCTCCTAGTCTGGTTGCCCTGCCTATACTTCCTGCCTGGCTACTGGCCAAACAGCATTTTATTAAACCAATACAGGGTACAAGAGCATTATTCCTTAGCATTTCTGCTTTATTTCTTTTCAAAACAAGAGCTCTAAATCTAATCTCCTTTGTTTAGCTTTTTTCCTGACCATTATTCATAACAACTTGTAACCAACACTCTAAACAAAGACAAACATCCATAATCCTTGGGAATGTGGGCATAGTTTTCTAGGCTAGTTCCTGCTGATTTGGGGCACTGATAATCTTATGGGGACCCCCAAAAAATTTAGGATTATGGTCAAGTCCCGACTGGAGTATTCTGTGAGGCTGGATCATCTCAGCCAGCAGTCTTGAAGCAACAGAGGTGCTCTCAAACTTTGGGTTGTCTGGACCATCGGTTCCCATTGGAGAATTTTTAGGTCTTCCTTGATCAAACCTTATTTTTCTTAACCCAGAATGAATCCACAGTCTTTCATTTCCTATG
>NC_022016.1:52198390-52206620 GCF_000317375.1 Microtus ochrogaster | reverse complement strand
TTTTTCGAGACAGGGTTTCTCTGTGGCTTTGGAGCCTGTCCTGGCACTAGCTCTGTAGACCAGGCTGGTCTCGAACTCACAGAGATCCGCTTGCCTCTGCCTCCCAAGTGCTGGGATTAAAGGCGTGCGCCACCAGACTGATCTTATTTTCACACGTGTGTGTGTATGAGCACGTGAACATGTGTGCAGATGCCCACGGGGGCTAAAAGAGGATGCTGGGTTCTGTAGATCTGGAGTTATAGGCTGTTGTTAGTCACTTGAGCTGGGCACGGGGAACTGAACTTGGGTCCTCTGCAAGAGCAGCTAGTGCTCTTAACCCCAAAGCCACCTCTCCAGCCCCTGCTCAGATATTTTGTGATGACAAGAGAAAATGGATGAAGACCAAGATCCAAGGTAAAAATCTCTTGAGACCTGCACAGCCATGTGGCACAAAAGGCTGCCTCAGGTGTGTTCATCTGCCAGCTCTCCTCGACCTGTTGACAATCCCGGAAAGTGAATTCTCGGTTCCTGGGGAGGAAAAATTAACTGGTCTGACTTGGTTGAGAATCTACTCTGGTATATTTAGCAATGGATGGAGACTTCTAGGGCCCACCTTTGTGGGAAAGAGAGTGTGGGTTGTTAGGATGCCCCCAATTGTGTACCACCTTGAGGGCAGGGCTTGGTCTTGGGCAGTGGGGTTCAGTACTAGGTTTCAGTGGGCAGTTACATCTTGAGCAGGAGAGCTCAAACAGTATCCAGGGTATAAAAGAAATAAAAAATAAACTACTATTTATTGCAGTATGTGTCAGGAATAATTCTTAAAATTTTCTAAGTTCCAATGCAATCTCAACTATCCAGTGATGTGCTTCTCTATGGCCCCATTTAACAGATGAGAAAATGGAGTGAGAGCCAATGACAGAGGGAGGATGAGAACAGGAATCGCGGTCTCAGGGGATAGCAAGGGTAGCTTTAGTTAGTTGAGTGCTTGCCTAGCACACACAAAGCCTTGGGTTGATCCCTAAAACATCATAGACCAAGCTGGGCGGTGGTGGCACACGCCTTTAATCCCAGCACTCGGGAGGCAGAGGCAGGCGGATCTCTGTGAGTTCGAGACCAGCCTGGTCTACAGAGCTAGTTCCAGGACAGGCTCCAAAACCACAGAGAAACCCTGTCTCGAAAAACAAAAAAAAAAAAAAACAAAAAAAACCCATCATAGACCAGATGTGGGTCCAGCACTCAGGAGGTAGAGGCAGGAGGATCTGAAGTTCATTATGAAAGAATACCCATGGAGGAAAGAGAGTCAACTCCAGCAAGCTGCTCTCTGACTTCCCCATATGCTAACATAGGTGGGCACACAGAAGCACACTAAAGAAATAAATGTGATAAGAAATTTAATTCTCCTCTTCCAATGAGTAATAACTAAGTTTAGTAAAATAAAGCAATGTGTTCTGTAACTGTAAAAATAGGAGAGCCTTGATTGCGACAGCCCTATGACCCTAGACTACACTTCCTTCTTCACCTCAAGCACAGGATCTCCTACATGTTAAGCAAGTGCTCTGCACCCCCCAGCATATCTACTATCTTTTTTTAAAAAATAATTTCTTTCTTTATTTATTATGTACACACTGTTCTGCCTCCATGTATGCCTGCAGGCCAGAGGAGGACACCAGATGGCATTATAGATTGGTTGTGAGCTGGGAATTGAACTCAGGACCTCTGGAAGAGCAGCCAGTGCTTTTAACCTCTGAGCCATCTCTCCGGCCCTACTATCTTTTTTTTTAAGTAGTTTTATTGGTACACAGTTTGTAAAAAATATAATTGACACATTAAAGCATATAGTTCAATGCATCCCAGAACAGCCACAGAGATGTAACCATCCCTGTCCTCAATGTACTCGCTTCATTTTTATAAATAAGATAACTCAGTGCTGGGAGAAGGCTCAGTCATTACAGTGTTCGCCATGTAATGTGAGGCCTTAGAAGGCAGAGATAAGATCCTCAGAGCAAGCTAGCTAGCAAGACTAACCATATCAGGGGATTCTGGGATTGATCGAGAGACCCTGCCTCAGTGAATAAAATGGAAGAGCGAAGATTAGGACATCAGCCCCGGGCCTCCACATGTCTGACACATACCCGAACCTACATACCGAACATGGAAAAAAAAGATAACTCTTCCTCCCGAGAGGGGAAGTCATAGAGAGTGTGTTGCTGTCGCCCACTATCCCAACCAGTGTGACAATGTTTCTGGAAACTCCCACAGTGAATAAAACTGAGGTTTATGGCATGGCAGAGCTGATAACGGGAAGGAGGTTTGGGAGCTGAGAAAGTCCCCAGGATGGAAACAGTGACATCAAAGCTGAAAGTCCGGCTTTCCCTGCTTATGTAACCATCTCTTTTATTGCCTTGGCAATCTCCGGGGTGCTTTTGGCCTCAGAAGGCCTTCCTTGATTTATCCTCCCAGACTGAGCCGAGTGCCCCTCCAGTGTGTCTCCAGACACCCTTCATGGTCAGATCTGGACAGGGTCTCTCTCCTATGGCCTCTCTGACCTAGGCTCTGTCCCACTTCGGGAGGCACAGAGCAGCCTTTCCTCTCACACTTCCCTCCTGTCCTCTCAGAGGACGACATGAAACTAGGACTGTGGACCCTTGCCCTGCTGCGGTTCTCTTTTGGGGGGAGGGGGAGTTCAAGACAGGGTTTCTCTGTGACTTTGGAGCCTGTCCTGGAACTAGCTCTTGTAGACCAGGCTGGTCTCGAACTCACAGAGATCCACCTGCCTCTGCCTCCCAACCGCTGGGATTAAAGGTGTGTGCCACCACTGCCTGGCCACCACCTGCAGTTCTTATGCATGTGTTCTTACAGGAAGGCTTCATCCACTTTCAGGCTCTGTGCTTTTGACCCCAAATTCCAACAGTGGGCAGAGGGTTTGGGACAGGTCAACCCAGATCAGCATTCACAGACCCCAGGGATTGGTCTAAGGATGAGTCTGGGAGGCCCACCGCGGTATCTGTTACAGAGTTAAGAAACAAAGCCAGACAGTGGTGGTGCACGCTTTTAATCACAGCACTCAGGAGGCAGAGACAGGAGTCTCTCTGTGAGTTCAAGGCCAGCCTGGTCTAACAGAACTAGTTTCAGGACAGCCAGGGCTACAAAGAGAAACCCTGTCTTAAAAACAAAACAAAACAAAACAAAACCAAAGAAACAAACAAGCAACAAACTCAAACAAACAAAAAGAACAAAGAACACTGACTGTTCAGTTCCCAGAACCTACCTGGTGGGTCACACCTTGTAACTCCAGTTCTAGGGGATATGGTGCCCTCTTCTGGTCTTTCCTGGCATCTGCATTCAGATGCACATACATACATATTTGACTTGGGTTTTCTGTATATCCCTGGCTATCCTGACACTCACTCTGTAGACCAGGTTGATTTTGAACTCAGAGACCCACCTGCCTCTGTCTCCCAAGTGCTAGAATTAAAGGCGTGCACCACCACACCCAGCTACTTCAAAACTTCTTTTATATTTATTTATTTATTATGTATACAATATTCTGTCTGTGTGTATGTCTGCAGGCCAGAAGAGGGCACCAGACCTCATTACAGATGGTTGTGAGCCACCATGTGGTTGCTGGGAATTGAACTCAGGACCTTTGGAAGAGCAGGCAATGCTCTACCACTGAGCCATCTCTCCAGCCCCCAAAACTTTTTTTATTTTTAAAGTTATTTGTACATATGTGTGTTTGTGTGAAGGTATGCCACATGTGTGTGGATGCATGTGGAGGCCAGAAGAGGGCGCTACAGGCGGTTGTGAACCACTTAATGTGGGTGCTGGGAACAGAGTCCAGGTCAAAGACAGCAGAAGCTGTCTCTCCAGCCCCAAAACATGTCGTTTTAGCAGATTATTTGGAGCTGAAGGCACTTGAGATACAGTAAACTCAGGAAAAGCCTGGTTCCCCCTTTTGCCCAAAAGCATCTCAAGAAAGTCTCTCTTAGGAGTCCGTCCTTGTACCAGGAAGAGAACGGGCTTATTTCTAGACGTGGATAGCTGACACCAAAAGAGATCTGAGCAGATCAACCTTGTGTTCCATTAGTCTCTTCCCACTGAGATAATCGTGTCCTAATCATTATCCCACAATGTGATGTTCCTACTGCAGCCCCTTTGTCTTGTCACAGTCCTGGAGCTTATGAGTTGTACTAAAAAAAAATAAAGTGGGCTGGAGGTATTTCCATAGCATCTCAGTACTTGGGGGATTGAGGCAGGAAGGTTGTGAATTGGAGGCCAGCCTGGACTACTTACAGAGACCTTGTCTCAACAACAACAACAAAAAAAAGAATGCAAAAATGAGGGCTGAGAATGTAGTTCAGTTAGCTGAGCGCTTGTCTAGCACACAAAAAGTCCTGGATTCGATCTCCAGCCCCAAATAAAATCTGGGATGATGGTGCACATTGTAATCCTAGGCCTCAGGAGGCAGAGCTGGAAGGATTTGAAGTTCAAAGTCATTCCTTGCTACATTTAGTGAGTTTGAGGCTAGTCTGGGATACACGAGATCCTGTCTCATAAAATAGATCAATCAATCAATCAATCAACCAAGTATATTAGTTTTTGGGTCTTATGACTCTCTCATGTATGTGTAAATAAACTTGAATGTTTTTTTTCCTTTTGCTTGAGATCTCATGTAAGTCAGGCTAGCCTTGAACTCCTGATCCCCTGTCTTATTACAGCTCTGTGCCTCCATGCCCAGTTCTCCTGTTTCTTTCATTGAAATTAATTTAATTTAATTCCTGTTGTTTAATTTAGGTTAATTCTTGGGCTAGCACAGGACCTAGGAAGGGAGAAGGAAGTTTTTCCTCTCCTACAGGAGCCTGCACAATCTGGTGCAAGAGTGAAATGTTTGCTTCCTGCCACCAAGCCCAGGAAGACAAGTAACTACGGACCTAACCCTCCCGAACCATGAGCCACAATAAGGTTTCCCTCCTCAGGTTGTTCCTGTCGGGTATTTGTCAAGTGATACCAAAAGAATATAGCAACCCTGGACCATCGGCAACCCTGGACCATCGGCAACCCCGGACCATCAGCAACCCTGGACCATCGGCAACCCTGGACCATCCGCAACCCTGGACTATCGGCAACCCTGAACCATCGGCAACCCTGGACTATCAGCAACCCTGAACCATCGGCAACCCTGGACCTTCGGCAGCCCTAAACCATCGGCAACCCTGGACTATCGGCAACCCGGACCATCTGACTATCTTAGGTCGGGATTCAGGACACACTGTCCTGCTTAGAGGCCTCGCTGGTCAGCAGGGAACCCAGTGCAATCTCCAGCATCCTCTAGGCTTCTGCATTCACCATAACAGTAGGTAGAGTCCTCTCTCTTAACCCGGAAACCGAATGAGGTTCGACTAGTGATGCTGGTTTCTAGGAATCTGTATCTCCCTTCTCTCCCCCTCCCCCCATATTTTCTTTTAGAACTTTTGACCCTGAGAGAAACTGCTGGAGAATATCTTGCCCCAGATGTTCAGTTCCTGCTTTGAGGACATCTAGTTTTGTGTACCCAGCACTCCTTCCTTTGGAGAACTTCCCTACCCCACCCCATTTGATACCCACGAGGCTGCCAGTCACAGGATTTCATCTCTCTGGTGCTAGGACTTACTCAATCCTGGGTCAGCTAGGCTTTCTCTGAACGTTAGAGCCATGAGTAGAGACACTTGCAGGTGGGAGGCATTAGGAACTGAGCCATTTGATGGTTCTCCCCTAGGGCCAACACCATCACCATCAGGGTACTTGATAGAAATACGCTAAACTTGGTCCTATCCCTTTGTATAGGCTTGAGAATTATGGGACTGGGCCCCAGAAGTCCATTTGAACAACCCCTCTGCATGATTCTCTTATCCACTAAAAACTGCCCCGGGGAAACGGGTAGGAGTTTCTGTGATTGAGTTTCCTACCTGGATCTTGCCCTTGTCTCTGTTTTGGCTGTTGAGATTCCTCTTACCTTCCTTGTTCTGTAAGTCCAGTTCCAGGGGCTCTGACTCCTTCCTAACCTCACATTTGTGAGGAGGTGCTCACATATCCTCGCAGAGAAGGACCTCCTATTTCAGACCCTGCCTCAAGGAATGTGCTCAGATCCTTCTGATCTCCTGCCATTCATTCCTCTCAATCTGCAGCATAGACCTAGCATGTCTTCTGCAGCAGCACCTCAGTGTGTGTGTGTGTGTGTGTGTGTGTGTGTGTGTGTGTGAGTGCGCGTGTGAATGTGTTGTGCTGCAGACAGAAAGAACCAGGGCTTGGTGCATAGTAGGCAAATGCTATGAGTTTTTTGTTTTGGTTTTATTTTTTAAGATTTATTTATTTATTATGTATACAGTGTGTGGCCTGCAGCATGTATGCTTGCAGGCCAGAAAAGGCACCAGACCTCATTATAGATGGTTATGAGCCACCGTGCGGTTGCTGGGAATTGAACTCAGGACCTCTGGAAGAGCAGCCAGTGCTCTTAACTGCTGAGTTATCTCTCCAGTCCAAGACATTTTTCCCCCCTGAAACAGGGTTTTGCTATGTATGCCAATATCACCTTGGACTAGCAGCAATTCTCCTGCCTCAGCCAGATGAGTGCTGGGCCCCAGGTATGCATCCAGCCCTACAGTTGAGCATGGATTCTTGGCAGTCCCATAGCTTCCTCTGGCCTTTCCTTGCTGAACCTACCTAGTGTGACTCCCATAAATGAACCTACCTAGTGTGACTCCCATAATTTTCCTCAGAAGTCTAGCTCATGAGTCATTTTACTGTCACTTTGAAGCTTTCCTGAGTTTCCCTGAGGTAGCCTAGAACGGATGTGTTTTTCTAAAGAGCGACTCTGGCTCAGGACCAAATAGTATCTGAACATGGCCACTTTGGGTTGAGCTGAGTCCCTGGGGACAAGTCTTTCTGGCGCGTGTCTTCCCATTTTCCACCCCTAACTACAGAGTGGCTGAAGTTCAGAGAAACACGGGAGGGCGTGATTGTGGGAAAGTGGAGGGAGCAACAGGAAAGCGTGAGAGCCCTGCCATTTCCTCCTTGGCTGGATGGCTCTCTTAGGGTGTTGTCCGGGGGTTTTTGAGACAATGATGGGACTGGTGGGAAGGATACTGACGTCATCCGTATCTACTCTGTGCCAGGTATGTGAATTTTCCATGACTCTCTGGATCCTCATCACACTCCCCGAAAGTTAAGAGGGAGATGCTCCATTGTGTAGCCGAGGAAACTAAGGTCCAGAAGTGGTGAGCGTTGCATCCATGCCTTGAAGTGGGAAGCACTGTGTCCAAGCCATGAAGTGGGAAGTGCTGTGTCCATGCCTTGCTGCCCATGAAGATTAAGTCAGGCTCAGATGTAAGGAGAGCCAGGTTCTAACCACACCTTAGCCCTCCATCCTTGGATGGTTCACTTTACACTCACGTTCTAGTTAAAGTGCGGTGGAGCGGCTGGGTGCCTGGAGGTACATTCAGTGAAAGGTGCACACTGCTCTTGCAGAGGACCCACAATTGTCTGTTACCCCGGGTCCAAAAGATTAATCACCTTTGACTTTTACTCTGCTGACACTACACACACATGCTGCATATACATAGAGTTCAAACACATACATATAAAATTTAAAAGTAATTTTTTATTTATTTACTTTTTCAAGACAGGGTTTCTCTGTGTAGTCCTGGCTGTCCTGGAACTCGCTCTGTAGACCAGCTTGGCCTCAAACTCAGAGATTCGTCTGCCTCTGCTTCCTAAATGCTGGGATTAAAGGCATGCATCACCACTGTCTGGTTATTAAAAAAATAATTTTTTAATATTAAAAATTAATTTTAATTGTGTGTATATGTGTGTGCTGGCTAATTTTATGTCAGCTTGATACAGGCTAGCATCATCTGAGAAGAGGGAACCTCAATTGAGAAATGCCTCCATAGGATCAGGCTGTAGGTAAACATGCAGAGCATTTTCTTAATTAGTGATTGGGGAAGGCTGTAAGCCTTTCCTCCTCAGCTTGCTGCAGCCATGGTGCTTCATCCCAGCCATGAAAACCCTTACTAAGCTGGGCAGTAGGCGGTGACACACGCCTTTAATTCCAGCACTCTGGGGGCAGAGGCAGGCAGATCTCTGAGTTGGAGGCCAGCCTGGTCTACAGAGTGAATTCCAGGACAGCCAGGGCTACACAGAGACAGTTTTTTTTTTCTTTATAAAATGTCTATGTTGCCGGGCGGTGGTGGTGCACGCCTTTAATCCCAGCACT
>NC_022016.1:52191272-52196458 GCF_000317375.1 Microtus ochrogaster | reverse complement strand
GGTCCTTGGACTTCCCACAGGTCAGGGAACCCTGATGGCTCTTCAAGCTGGTGAGGGAGAGGGAAATGGGAGGCGGTGGCGGGGAGGAGGCAGAAATCCTCAATAAATAAATAAATAAAAGGATTTCATACCATTAAGACAATTCCAGAAGTTTGGAAGCCAGATTTTCAGCCAGAGAAGTTAATTTGGCACCAGTACATCAAGGAACTGCTCTGTGGGTCTAGCGTTGTTCATGAGGACAGTCTACAGCTATGTGGCATCCTACGGTGCCAAGGCAGCTGTTGCTAGACATCTGTGCAAGAAGACACTGTCTCAAGTGTGTTAATCAGAATAGAAAGGCATCCTAGCAGAAGTGGGTTGGACATGGCAGGAGGATGAGGATGTGTGTGATCAGGCATCCCAAATGGTCAAAGTGTGGAGCAATGCAGACAGCACAAGGAGGATTCTCAATGACCTGGGGCAGAAGCTCCCCCTTGCGTGCCTTGCCTGGCTCTCCTCCTTCTCCTCTTCCTGCTCCTCCTTCTCCCTTCCCACCCTCTGTTTCTTGTTTGTTTGTTTGTTTGTTTGTTATTTCAAGATAGAGTAGCCCTGGCTTTCCTGGAACTCACTCTATAGACGTGACTGGTCTCGAACTCACAAAGATTCGCTTGCCTCTGCCTTCTACGTGCAGAGTTTAAAGATTTCAAGACCAGCCTGGTCTACAAGAACTAGTTCCAGGACAGGCTCCAAAGCTACAGAGAAACCCTGTCTCAAAAAAAAAATCCTGCAATAGATTTCTGAGTTTAAGACTGGCCTAGTCTACATATTTAGTTCCAGGATAGCCAAGGCTAAATAAGGAGACTCTGCAAACAAAAACAAAACTAAACTGGAAATGACTTAGTTCAAGGTCTTATAGTCACTCTTACTTTGGGATAATTAGTTTTGTGTTTTGATTTGCACCCTCTCTTTTGTTCAGTAATATCTGTATATAACATTTAGCAATAGCCTTTCTTTTTTTTTTTTTTTCCGAGACAGGATTTCTTCTGTGGTTTTGGTTCCTGTCCTGGAACTAGCTCTTGTAGACCAGGCTGGTCTCGAACTCACAGAGATCAGCCTGCCTCTGCCTCCCGAGTGCTGGGATTAAAGGCGTGCGCCACCACCGGCCCGCAATAGCCTTTCTTTTCTGTTAAGTTTTGAGTAGAAGAGTCCAAATCCACAGAGAAAGAATAGAAAATTATATAGATACGTGATTATTTGCAACTCAGTTTGAAGAAATAGTAACAGCATTTTTGGTATATTTATTTAGGTTTGTTCTCAGTAACACTGTACTAGGGCAAAGGAAAACAATAGACAGCGTATGCCTTGAATCCCCACGCTGGGAAGAAAGGTGGAGGAAGTTCTAGAACAGAGAGAGAGAAAAAGCAAAAACCCGTCTCCAAAAAAAAAAAAAAAAACAAAACAAAACACAACAACAACAACCAAAATCAAAACAACAACAACAACAACAACAAAATGGTAGGTGGTTGGGGAAGAGGAGAGGGAGGATGAAGAGGAGAGAGGCATATGATATCATGGAGAAGCCTGTAAGTAAATACAGACCTCCTTCATCCTCGGCTACCTGTAAGTAAATACAGACCTCCTTCATCCTCGGCCACTTGTTGCTCTTCCTGAAGTAAGAGAGAAGATCCTGGGCTCTGAAGTCATCCTGACCTAGTTTATGTCGTTCTTAGATGTTTTGTTCCTTTGTTATTATTATTACTATTGTTATTATTTTCCAGAATAACTTTCTAGCACTTAAGAGAAAAACAACAGAGCAGGCTAGCTGTAAGTATTGGCAGCAGGGAGTGGAGAGAGAGAGAGAGAGAGACCTTTTGAGTTAGGTGCAGAGATCACCAATGGCAGAAGCTGGACCCAGGAGGGTGGCTCGGAGGGAAAGTGAGAGAGCTCAGAACACTGAGGAAAACATGTCCAGACTTTGGCAAGTACCTGAAAGAAAGAAAAAGAAGGAACGGGGGAAAGTTACAGTTTGGACAGGCTGAGCAGCTCCACAGTGACTGCTGTTCTTTGGTTTTTTGAATTTGGGCCTGGCTATGTAGCCCAGGTTGTCTTTGAACTCACCACCCTGCTGCCCCAGCCTCCTGTGTGTTGGGAGTACAGGTATGCATCACTATGCTGAGCTTTGTTTGTTTCTTGCTAGTCATGTGACCTCAAGCAAGTTGCTTAACTTTTCCCTAGCACAATGACCTCATCTCTAGAGTGAACCCAATTGTGATTTCTGGGTGCACTTGTAAGATCCAAAGTCAAGGCCTAGAGTTAGGTTTTGTTCTGTTCTTTTTTGCTGTTTTTGAGACAAGGTCTCGGTACTGAGACTGGGCTGGCCTCCAACTTGTCTCTGTCTCCCCAGTACTCGAATTACAGGCTTGTGTCACCGTGACCTCAAAATGAACAAGCAAATATGAACGGACCACTCTGGCTAGAGGTCAAAACACGAGTGGAGGCTAGGCATGCAGTCTGTAATCTGAGAGCTGGGAAGGGCTGGCCAACCAGGACCTTATAGATTGCAGCAAGAAGAAAGGATTTTATTTTCAAAAGACGCCAAAGACTTGGTGTAGTGGCAGAACGTCTTTAATCCTATCATTACAGAGTCAGGCAGATCTCTGTGAGTTTGAGGCCAGCCTAGTCTACATAGAGTTCTAGGTTCTAGGGCAGCCAGGGCGACATAGTGAAACTCAGTGTGTGTGTATGCATTTGTGTGTGTGTGTGTATACTGCAAAGACACTGGCAAGTTTGTTTTAATTTTTTACATTTATCTGTGTATATGTGTATGGGTGTCACAGCTTGTATGTGGAGGTCAGAGAACAACTTTCGGAAATTGGCTCTTTCCTTCCACCATGTGGGTCTTAGGGATTGAACTCAGGTCATCAATCTTCGGGGCAAGCATCTTTACCTGCTGAGCCATCTTGTTGGTCCTAGAGCATTGTTTTTTAATTGCTAATAAGGCACAGGACTGATGTGAATGTACAGTATATATTTTGGGACTACTGCCTGGGGACATCTCACTGTTTGTGGGCTCCCTCTGGTGGAACTGGTGGTTCATCCTGTATGGTTTCAAGTTAGTAAAAGCAAAATATAACAAACAATTAATTTATCCTTTCATTCAACATGTATTTATCGGGTGTTTACTATATGACATATTGTGTTCTAGAGCTAAAACACCCACAAAAAATAAACATCCAAGTTGGACATCATGGTACACACCAGAGGTTCTAGAAAGGGAGGAGGAGACTCACAAGTTCAGTTCCACCCTCAATCACAAATCTAGGTGGAGGTTAGCCTGGGCCATAGGAGACCTTATTTCAGAAAAACAAAAAAGACCTTATTTCAGAAAAAACAAAAGCAACACCCCCCCAAATACCCCCCCCCCTTCAAACCAAAATCTAAGCCCTCCTGGAGCTTGTATTCTCGTAAGCAGGGAGACAGTAAGCCAAATCCACAAGCAACTTGGACAAATGTCACAAGAAAAATCACTGGGGGGTAAGAAAGTCCAAGGAAGATAATAGTGTTCCTGTTTGTTTTGGGGTTTTTATTGCTGTGAAGAGACACCATGATCATGGCAACTCTTTCTCTGTAGCTTTGGAGTCTGTCCTGGCATTTGCTCTGTAGACCACGATCTCAGACTCACAGAGATCTGCCTGCCTCTGCCTCCTGAGTGATGGGATTAAAGGCGTGCGCCACCACTGCCTGGCACCAAGCAAATCTTATAAAAGAAAACATTTCATTGGGGCTGGTATGCAGTTTCAGAGGTTTAGTCCATTGTCATCATGGCAAGAAGCATGGCAGCGTGCAGGTAGGCACGGGGCTGGAGAAGGAGCTGAGAGTTCTAATCTTGATCCACAGAGAACAGGAGACTGTATGCCACACTGAACATGGCTTGAGCACATCTGAGACCTTAAAGCCCGCCCCCACAGGGACACACTTCCATCAACAAGGCCCAATAGTGCCTAATAGTGCCATTCCCTATGGGCCAAAGAGTCAAACACAGAAGTCTATGGGGGGCCATACCGATTCAAACCACTCCACCATTTAAAGTACAGTGTCAGCGATGGTCTCCCTGAGAAGGCACATTTGAATGAAGATGTAAAGGAGATGGCAGAGTGGACAATGCAGGTGTCTGAGGGAAAAGCATTCCAGGCAGAAGTAGTAGATAGCAGACAGCGCCCCAGCCTACCTGCAGGCTTGAAGAGCAGTGGAGGAGACCAGAGTCTTTTTTTTTCCAAGATGGCTTCACTGTGGAGTCCTGCTGTCCTGGAACTCATTCTGTAGACCAGGCTGGCTGGAGAGCCACCTGCCTCTGCCTTTTGGAACTGGGATTAAAGGTGTGCGCCACCACCACTTAAGGCCAGGGCATCTTAAGTGAAGGGGTGCCAAAAGGAAGTTCACAAAGAGGCAACCCTTCTCCTTGACAGAATTAAGTCTTGTCGGTCCCGGAGACAGTGTAAAGATTATAGTTTCCGCCCTGTGATAGAAAGTCATTGGAAGAAGCTCGTGATCTGATTAAGGCTTTAACGAGAGTCTCCTGTTCTGGAAGAGGAGCGAAGGGTAGCAAGTGTATACAGACGACACTCAGAGTCACAGATGGACTTGTCACAGATTTGTATCTAAAAGATAGCTTTTAAAACAAACTTTGTGATTAATCTAAAACTGTATTTGTAATTTGGGTTCTTTTTCTTGAGGGTCTCTGAGGCTGAATACACTGAAGACTCTACAAAAGCTGTTTCCAACGTCCATTCCTTGCCCACACTTGAGTTGTATTTTAAAATTAATGACGCATTAAAAAAATGTTCCTCTGCGTGTGGTGGTGGTATATGCCATATGCCTTTAATCCCAATAATTGGTAGGCAGGGGCAGGCAGAATTTTGAGTTCAAGGAGGCTAGCCTGGTCTACAGAGTGAGTTCCAGGACAGCCAGGGCTACACAGAGAAACCCTGTCTAGAAAAACCAAAACTAACAAACAAAAAAGCCCAACCAAACAAGCAAACAAAAACTTCCTGGAAATAATGTGCACACAATGAAGTGGACTGCAAGTGTAACATGCTACTAGGCACAAAATAAAATTTCGGATAAAAACGTTCACTTTGAGTTAGTCTTCCGAGTGTCTTCAAAACTTCCCATTCCTTTTCCTCTCCCAGCTTTTTTTTTTTTTTTTT
>NC_022016.1:52188362-52191172 GCF_000317375.1 Microtus ochrogaster | reverse complement strand
TGTAGACCAGGCTGGTCTCGAACTCACAGAGATCCGCCTGTCTCTGCCTCCCGAGTGCTGGGATTAAAGGCGTGCGCCACCATCGCCCGGCCCAGCTTTTCTAAATCTACGAATCGCAGTCGGTATTCCAGTCTTACTGCACCTTTACCGTAGGAATCACACGCTTTTTAAAGAACTTTTTAAAAAATGAGAGCTGTTAACGTGGAGGCACAAGCCTGTAATACCAATCCTTAGCTTAAGGAAGAGGATCGTGAGTTCGAAACCAACCTGTGCTACATAATGAGACCTTTATTTTGATAGGGGGGAGGGCACAGAAAAGCGGGCGGCTGCAGAGCAGCACCAGGATCCTGCAAAGTGCTCAGAAGAACGTAAGATCCCGAGACTCAATCAGCTACCTAAGTCGGCGACGTGGGCGGGGCCTGGGCCTTTCCCCGCCCCGAGAAGCCTGACGCGTACTCAGGGTTAGGGCGGAACGATGTGTGGATTATGAGGCGGCCCCGTACGGCTACTTCCGGTTCCTAGGGATGCTCATCCGGGTCACGCTAACGCCGCGGTTTCCGCCACTCTGTTGGTTCCAGAGTGGGTCCGTAGCGGTCCCATGTTGTGCCGTGGGGTGTCTGCAGCCTTCTGGTGAGTCTTCGCCGCCTCCAGGGTGTGAGCGCGGCGGCTCGGGTGCAGCCCGCAGGGCGACTGCTGAAGAGTTCTTCCCCAGTCCTGCTGGGTGGGGGGGGGGTCCCTCCGCCGGCCCCTTGTCCCTGCCGGTCTCCCGTCGAGCCTTTCCCGTCACGCTGGCCTCGCCCCTTCCTCCGCCCGGCCTCTGCCTCCGCACCGGTGTGTTGAGAGCCGGGAGCGTTGGGGTTCAGCTCCGTCCCTCAGTTCTCCTCACCTGTGACCCTTGCCCCCTCCAGGGACTGGTAGATGACAAGAGAGTTTCGCCTGCCTTGGCGGAGCAGCGGGCTCCCTCCGAGCCACGGTCAGGGCCGACTTCTCCTGCCCGGGGCAAGTTTTGCCCCGAGGCAGGGGTTTGGACCGAACCCTGCTCGCTTCCCTAGCTTGCGAACAACAAAGGCGTTCCCGGCTCCTCGCCCTGCCTTAGTTTTCCGGGCTCTCGGAAGAGCAGCGAACAGGTGGCGGGCTCGCTGTCGGGCTTGTGTGGTCTTGTTAATTGACAGGTCTCGATTACGTCCTGTCCGTTTTTTGTCCTCTGCCCCGCGAGAATGGATGTGCACAGCTGAGGCCAGAATGCGGATGCTCTGCGCTCGGCACGGATTTTAAGTTAGAGGACAGGTGTCAGGACCGAGGACCGCGTTTGCTGGGCGATTACCAGCCCTGGCTTTATAAACTTCACTTTCAGAACGTCTTAGTGTGGCCGTACTGTTTTCTGCTAGAATTCGCTACTATAACCCAAAAGTAACTTTCCTTATAAGCCAGACATTACCTCTTAGAATGTTATCTTAACTTTTTAGTGTTGCCAGCATAGTTTAGGAACCATGATTTTCTTGTTTTGAGATTAAAGACAAAGACACCTTACATTCTTTGGAGATTTTTAGTGATCTGTAATGTGAAGAGATTAGACTTAGTAATGGTTAGTATCCTGGTTCTCAAATGTTGTGATGTAGAGTTATATCTAGAGGTACAAGTTTGGATAATTCACTGCCCTCTCAGGTTTTGGGTGTTTGTAGCATTTTATTGCAGCCGTCATTTTCTTTTGTGTGTCTAAAATTCAGTATTAATAATTTAACACGAACAGAACGAATCCAGCGTTTCTCATTGGTTTCTCTTGGCTGAGTTCTCCTCATATACACACGTGAGAGTGTAGCATAGCCTGGCTTAGTCCGAAACTGGGCGCTCTCTTCACCTATTTTTAGCAAAGAATTTTGGAGCTTGTCCGTGTTAGTCTTGGATGCCACCGAGAAAGACCCTTGTCGTTGGCTTTCAGGGTTTAACTGGTGAGGGAAGCCCCTATGAAATTTATCTGTCCACCTTGTATCTATCTACCCTGGAAGATCAGCCTGACTGCCTCGTTTCCCATCTTTGAAAACAATCCCAGTAACCGTGGCTGGCTCCAGTGACTTCTTTGCCCCTAGGTTTGAAGAATATTTCTTTCTAAAATATAATTGGCACACAACTTTCAACTCTTTTTACTTCCGAACTTTATATTTCTTTTCTCCTCTTCTTTACCTTTCCCCCCCTCCTTTCTCCCCTTTTTTGTGATGTGTTTTGACCCAGGCTGGCCAGGCTTGCTGTGTAGCTGAGGATGGCCCTGAACTCCTTCTTGATCCTCCCACCTCCACCTTCTAAATTCTGGATTACAGGCCCGTGCCATCATGCTTGACTGTTTCTTAAGTTTATTTTCAGGCCAAACCCAGTGAGATTTTTATGATCTATAGCCAAAGGGAATTCATTGTTCAACTGTATTCCTTCATGATACCTAGCTTTAAGAATTAATGATGATTTTTCCAAAGTCTTTTATTTATTTTTCCTTTTTTTATTTAACTGTGTATAACTGCCTGGTGCCAGAGGAGACCAGAAGAGGGCTTCACATTCCCTTAAACTGGAGTTAAAGATGGTTGTGAGCTGTCATGTGGGTGCTAGGACTCAAGCCTGGGTCCTCTGGAAGAGCAGCTTGTTCCTTTAACCACTGAACCATCTCTCCAGCCCACCAAGATTGAGTTTTCTTTTTGTTTGTTTGTTTGGTTTTTGAAACAGGATTTCTCTGTAGCTTTGGAACCTGTCCTGGAACTAGCTCTTGTAGACCAGGCTGGCCTCGAACTCAGAGATCTGCCTGCCTCAGCCTCCTGAGTGCTGGG
>NC_022016.1:52185021-52188220 GCF_000317375.1 Microtus ochrogaster | reverse complement strand
GAGACAGGGTTTCTCTGTGGCTTTGGAGCCTATCCTGGAACTAGCTCTGTAGACCAGGCTGGTCTTGAACTCCCAGAGATCCGCCTGCCTCTGCCTCCCGAGTGCTGGGATTAAAGGCGTGCGCCACCATCGCCCGGCCAAGATTGGGTTTTTTAAAAGAAGTCCTGCACTTGCATTCAGAGTGATGAGTTTTAGTTCTTTGCAAGCTGTGGACTAGTGAGCACAATATAGTATTTGGTGGGCCATATTGATAGACTTAGGATATAGGATTGAAACTCTTAGGATCAAAGATCTATGCCATGGCCTAGGCAATGGTGGCACATTTCTTTTTAATCTTTGCACTTGGGAGGCAGAGGCAGGTAGCTGTTGGTTTGTTCCAGGCCAGATTGTGTCTCCAAATTAAAAAAAAAAACCTGTAATGTTGATTTACCATTAAAGGGGACTAGAGAAACTAACAATACAGAAGTAGAAGTTAGCTTTTTTAAAGTGATACTGTCATGTTGTGGTCTAAATTCTGCACAGACACCCCTAAATGAAATGAAGCTTCTCTACTGCCACTGGAGCAGCCATGCTCACAGACAGAACACTGATAGACCAGACTTTCTAGGTACAGAAGAACGTGCCTTTCTTACTTGGCTGCTGTCTTAGTTACTGTTCTACTGATGCAAGGAGACATCATGAGCAAGGCCACTCTTACAAAGAAAAGCATTAAATTGGGGGCTTGCTTACAGTTTTAAAGGGTTAATCCATGGACTTGGCAGGAAGCAGTCAGGAGAGAATGTGCAAGAACTTGAGACTGAGCCTGGTCCTTGCCTTTAGAAATCTCAGTGCCTCCTTCAAGAAGGCCATCCCTACTCTAGCAAGACATCTCCCAATCCTTCCCAAACTGTTTCATTGAGGACCAAGTATCTAAACATGAGCTCATTCAAACCACCACAGATGCCAGCTCCCTAGTCACGAGAGACTGGCTGTCCTGGAACTCGCTCTGTAGACCAGGCTGGCCTCGAATTCACTGAGATCTGCTTGCCTTTGCCTCCCTAGTGCTGGAATTAAGGATGTGTGCCACCACCACGTAGCTTCACTGTTGATTTTCTATAGCAATTTCTACCTTATGTTTGTTTTAAAGTCTGAGAGCTCAATTTAGAAAGCATTCCTGCATGTTTTATACCTACCACGCTTTCTTGCTTTGGCTTGATCATTCTGGTGGTTATTTTTGTTAACTTACTTGTTACTGTACTTTGTCACAATTGTTTTAATTTTTTCCCTTGTGTTCTATGATATTTAAATGATGATGTAATTTTAAATATTTTAGAAGCAAAATATACCTCCAACCTGTCCTTACCACTGTTTTTGGATTTGTGATTGCCTGCACTACTTCATGACTTCATCTTCTTTCTTACCACAAATAAAAAGGCTCTCATGAAGCTTACTTTTTAGTAGTTATTTGTCTAAAATATTTTTGTGTATTGCAGGTGATTATATATTGTAGTTTGTGCATCATTTAAAAGGAGGGCGGTTAAGAGCACTGACTGCCCTTCCAGAGGACTTGGGTTCACTTCCCAGTGCCCACTTGATAGCTAGCAACTGTCTGTAATTCTAAGATTTAATACCTTCACATAGACATGCTTGTGGGCAGAACACCAATGTGCATAAAGTAAGAGTAAATAGATTATTTAAAGAAAAATAAATGGAAGAAGGCTAGTTCAAATAGAAATGTACAGAGTTAGGACTGGGTTATTGTTCCATAAATGCTCGTAAATAGTTTATAGCAAAGTGTTGAATTTACAGTAAAGTACTAAGAAAAAGAGCTGTATTTTATGTTTTACATTAGAGAACATAGCACACGATGGAACATTCTATCTTGGAGCCATTGAATTGACCCAAGTCATAAGGTATCTAGTTAGTAAATGTGGAAGTTTTGGGGTGTTTTTTTGTCTCCTCCCTGAAGTATTTTATTTGTAGTAAATTTAAAAGTTAGACATTTAAGCCAGGTGATGAAAGTACATGTCTTTAACCCCAGCACTCGGGAGGCAGAGGCAAGCAGATCTCTGTGAGTTCGAGGCCAACATTGTCTACAGAGCTAGTTCTAGGACTGCCAGGGCTGCACAGAGAAACCCTGTCTTAAAAAATTCATTCTTCCCCCAAAATCATAATAAAACCAGAAATTTAAAGCAAAGAACTCATAATATTTATCTTTAATGTTTCCCCCTTTTGAGCATGCAGAATTATTTTAAATCACAAGAAATCTATAGTTTAAATCTGACTTTCTTTTTCTTTTGAGATGGAGTTTGAGCAGCCCAATCTGGCCTCCAACTCCCTATAGAGATTAGGATGACCTTGACCTCTTAGCCTCCTGCCTCCCTCTCCCAAATGTTGGGATTACAGGCATGTGCCACCATGTGTACCCTAATAGTGGTTTATTTTAAACAAGTTAATAGACCAGTCCAGTGTAGATAGTATTTAATATCTCATAGATCCTACAGATTGTGGTGGATGCACTTTAACTTATTACTTTTGTGCCAGCTAGATTTTTTTCCTCCAGTAAAATAGTGAGCAGTAATCTTTGTAGTATAGTTCTTTCAGTAAATAGAAATTGGATGTCTACTGTGTCCATTATAATATTACGTATTTGAGCTGCTTACATGAATCAGATGCTCTTGTATAGGACCAGCAATTATATTAAACTCCAAATCTCATCTTGTTTATATATTTCCGAGTTAAATAAAGACTTAACATAATTAGAATTAAACTACTTTAAGAGGAACATTGTGCATATTTGTAAGCCTGGCGCTTGGGAGGAAGTAGAAATTTTGGTGAATTTGAGTGAGATTCTGTCTCAGAAAAATCAAACCAATCTAAAAATAGAAACTAAGCTCCCAGAAAATGAACTTTTAGACCTAAAAATGTGTCATTCACCAGTGAAAATGGCTTATGATTTTTAAAACTAGATGTATGATTTCCTCCTGTTTTGAAATCATTTTAGAGTTTTAAGATTATTGTTTGAGTCTCTATCACAGCTTAATAGAAAGATTTTATTCTTTGTAAATACAAGTAATCTTCATTTGGCGATTTTTTTGCAACTGACCTATAAAAATCTGTAGTAAAGCCGGGCGATGGTGGCGCACGCCTTTAATCCCAGCACTCGGGAGGCAGAGGCAGGCGGATCTCTGTGAGTTCGAGACCAGCCTGGTCTACAGAG
>NC_022016.1:52183129-52184006 GCF_000317375.1 Microtus ochrogaster | reverse complement strand
TCTTAACGGTTGAGTCATCTCTACAGCTCCTGCCTTTATTAGGTTTTGACCTCTGAAAGTTACCTTGATTATGTAAGGATTTTAGTCAAATAAATGTGTAAAAACAATTGAGAGGGGAGTCTACTGGACCATGATTTTAACTTCAGTAAACCATCTGTGCATACAGTCCCAGCTTGGGAGATAGTGGCAGGAAAATCAGGAGTTAAAAGAGCCATCCTCAACTACAAATAGCGTTCAAGGCCAGTCTGGGCTACATGAGACCCCATCTCAAAAAACAAACCATGAGGGATGAACATGATTAAAATGCTTTACATGCGTGCATAAAGCTGTCATAGTTAAACCCAGTCCTGTATATAATTTATATGTATTACTTTCATGTGTTTGTGTCTTAGCTGCATGAGATTTTGTATAGCACATGTGTGCGAGTGCCCCTCAGAGGACAAAGACTCAGATCCACTGGAACTGGAGTTACAGGTAGTTATGAGCTGCTTATATGGGTGCTGGCAAAAGAGCCCAAGTCCTACAAGAGCAGAATACAATCTTTTTTTTGGGAGAGGGCGTTTCCGAGACAGGGTTTCTCTGTGGCTTTGGAGCCTGTCCTGGAACTAGCTCTGTAGACCAGGTTGACCTCAAACTCACAGAGATCTGCCTGCCTCTGCCTCCCGAGTGCTGGGATTAGAGGTGTGCACCGCCATCACCCAGCCAGAAGATTTATTTTAAATTATGTGAGTTGCATGTCTTCAAGTAGGTAGATATTCACTATTGCAGGTGCCCTCAGAGGCTAGAGTCAATTGATTCCTGCTGGAGCTGGAGTTACAGGTAGTTGTGAGCTGTTGGACTAGGGTGCTGGGAACTTCGGATCTTCTGTCAGTGCACG
>NC_022016.1:52179172-52179714 GCF_000317375.1 Microtus ochrogaster | reverse complement strand
TTTTTTTTTTAATCCCCACTCTAGGCTTTAAAATCAAGAAAAGAAGGCTGAGGGCACGAAGCAGTGGCTCATCTGTGCGAGGTCACGAGTAGGGTCTGCAGTGGTGGATCACGTCCATGTCCCCATTCAGCTTTTGAAATCTTAGAGCAGAAAGGAAGGTGTGGATTCTAACATTTCTGTCCTGTCCGAGCCGTTAGTGGTGTGAGGTCAGCAGACATAGCCAACTTTTTGCGTTTAATTGATTACTACCTCATATTTATTTAGTCTTTTTTGAGTGTTAACTGTGCTATACACAACCTGGCCTCAAATTCACAGCAGGCTTACCGAAGGCTGCAGTTAACTCTGACGAGCAATTGCTGTGAGTCGGTGCTGTCAGTGCACTTCAGTGGGGTCCACACACACGAGTAGTGGATAACTGGGGAATGAGAGCCGGAAGGGAAGAAGAAAACTCGCCTTCTCCCTAGCGTCCTGTCATTATCTCTTGTCAGCGCTGGCTACTGGTGACTGTGGCATGCATAGCATACATTTTTTTTTTTTTTTTT
>NC_022016.1:52177964-52179031 GCF_000317375.1 Microtus ochrogaster | reverse complement strand
CCTGCCTCTGCCTCCCGAGTGCTGGGATTAAAGGCATGCGCCACCATCGCCAGGCCATAGCATACATTTTTACATCACTCATTCGTTTTGTCTGTGAGGTGCAGACTATGGATTGAGAGCTCTGACTTGGAAAATAAACTTGCCTGACCTTGACTTCCAGTTGCTGACTTCTTAGGTATGTATCCTTGAGCAGGTTACCTGCTGTGCCTTTAGTTTTCCCATCTGTAGACCAGTGATGATTGTAAATAGTTCTTGTGTTACAAGCATAATGGAAAAATTAAAACAGTAGTGTATAAAGGTACTTAGAACAGTGCGTGATCCATAAAAAGCATTCTATAAATGTTAGCTATTGGTACTATGAGCTCATAGTTTGGATCTCCTGGGAATATTTGACTGTGGTGTTTTATATATATGCTGAATAAAAACATTGTGATTGGCATGTTAAATTGTCCAGAAGTCTGGAAGCATCTTTTCTTGAAGATGTGTATAGAAAGGTCTTGTGTGGAGTTTTAGAATCAAAGCCATGTGACAAAGATAAGCAGATCTGCAGGTCCATCTTACCTAATCTTTCATTGTAGTTTCTTACTATTTGGACCTTGCTCTTAATGATTTTAATATTCTTAGTTCAAAGATTTTATTTTTAATCTAAATTTTGTGATTATGTGTGTAGGTATATGATTGTGAGTGCTGTTGCCTGAAGACACCGAAGAGGGCCTTGGTCCCTTGGAATTGGTTAACATGCAACTGTGAGCCATCTCATGGGTGCTGGGAATTGAACTCAGGTTCTCTGAAAGAGCAGTATGAGCTCAGATTGCTGAGTCATCTCTCCAGCCCTTCAAAGTTGTTTCTAAACAAATACATCATGAGTATTATGTGCTACCCTGCACTTATGTTTTACAGATATTAACACATTTAGTCCTTATAAAAATCGTAGCACTGGGAGGCAGAGGCAGGTGGATCTCTATGAGTAGTTCAAGGCCAGCCTGGTCTACAAGATCTAGTTCCAGGATAGACTCCAAAGCTCCAGAGAAACACTGTCTTGAAAAACCAAAAAAAAAAAAAAAAAA
>NC_022016.1:52172754-52177259 GCF_000317375.1 Microtus ochrogaster | reverse complement strand
AATGAATGAATAATAAAACAAACTGATGTTGGTTTCTTTCAGCAGTTAGAATACAGACTTTTGAAAACCTTAGTTTTGAGGTTAATGCTGTTCAAATACCAGAGCCCTAGCTGACATGTAGATCAGATAATACATGAAATGGAGTATATTTTTTTATATAACTAGAAGCAACGTATTTTTGGAATATTCATGCCAAAGTGTAATATTATGTGTCCAGTTGCAGCTCCTACTGAAAAAATGTAATTTTCTGAGAACTGTTAAGGTTGTGGATTAAAATATAAAGGAAATGTTTTGAAGTTTGGGGTTCTGAAGTCTTGAAAATCAGAGAAATTCTAAAACTGACAAACTGAAAACTCAAGAGGTCTTAAGGCAGATTTATTTTTCTTTTATGTGCATTGGTGTTTTGTCTGTGTGAAGATATCAGGTCCCCTGGAACTGGAGTTATAGACATTGTTAGTTGCCAAGTGGGTGCTGGGAGTAGACCAGGTCCCCTGGACGAACAGCCAGTGGTTTTAACCACTGAACCATCTCTTCAGCCCCTCGAGACAGTTTTCTTTGTTTTGATTTTTTTGAAAAAGGGTTTCTCTATGTAGCCCATGTTGTCCTGGAACTCGCTCTGTAGACCAGACAGGCAAACTCAAAGATCTGCCTGTCTCAAGCCTCCTGAGTGCTGGGATTAAAAGTGTGTGCTACCACCGACCGACAACCTTCGAGATGGTTTATAGATAACTTTAAGGATGATTTTTCCAAGAAGTAAAATTAGAAATTGTAAAAGTAATTCTTGTTCTTACTATATTCCTAAAATATTCTTACAAGAATTTAATATAGCCTAAGTCTGTAACTTTCTCAGTAATTACGATATATTCTTCTCAGTGTAAAGTTAGCATAAATATTCCTACAGCTGACAATACTAAAGCATGTCTGTCCTTCATGCCTCCAAATAAAGGAGCCAGAATGTCTTACCAGCTCTATCAGTCAGTTGACTGGGCTGATATTTATAGGAGTTGCCTTGCATGTGATGGCTTTTGTTTGCCTGCAAAAAGTGGTGGTTGAAGGTGTGTGTTGTACCCCCCCCCAACTCTTCCCTCCGCCCCATGAGATTTGTGCTGTTGCCCAAGTTATGGCAGCTTGAAGCCTCTCTTAGAACCACTCTAAGGAAGTATTAAGGGCTGAGTATAGATCCACGGGATATTTCTGCCTCCTTCTGTAGGGCTGCGAATAAAGGATTCTGAAAGGATATTCTGGTATGTATTTTAGGTTTTCTTTTTTTTAAGGTAGAAACATTGCCTTCAGCTGATGAGACTTTAATGGAGTTTGAAAAAATAAGACCCAAAGGAGAATGAATAAGAACTAGACGGAGAAACTAGATGAGAAATTGAAGCATATGTAGACTTAGCAGACACCAAGGCACTAACCAGAGTGGAAGGCGCCTAGGGCATTCCTCAAATCTCTTGGCCATTCCTCTCAGTTTTGAGCACCTGTAACCTGGGAACATTCTTAAAAGACCTTGAAGGCTCTGCCCATGGCAGGCAAGCATCTATTTCTGTACCATCTGTTCACCATAGCATTTAGTGAGTGAAGATGAAATCATGCCATTTTCTTGCTTGACCCTTGTCGCTTCCCCAGACTCCTTACCAGTACTTGCTGACACTCATCCTGGCATAGGAGAGCAGCTAAATCCCATGTAATTTTTTTGTGATGTTTAGAAGAAATAAATTCGTATCCAGAAAGCAAACTTGCCTTCGAACATTGTCTCACTACTCTCTTCTCCCTCCTGCTTTCTTCCTGTTCTTCCTCCTTTCCCTGATGTTAGGGTCTTACTACATAGTCCTCATCCAACTTGAATTTGCAGTCCTCCTGTTTTTGCTACCTTGGTGCTGACACTAGGGCATGTGTCGTTCATCTTGTAGTCAGGAGAGGTGGATGTAAATGATTAGAACCTGTATATAGAAACAGATGAATAGAGATGCTCATCTACCTCCTCTAAGGAAAACTGGTTAGACTTATAACCCAGATTTATCGGTCATCTTTGGAAATTAATATTATGAAAGAGATAGCCATGACTTGTTCCCTAGCTGGCGGCACTGTTTTGGGAGATTGGCGAACTTTAGGAGTGGAGCCTAATGAGAAGTGGCCTTTGAAGTTTATAACCCCTAATTCCAGTGTTTTAACATTAAACAGTTAGGCCAGGTATGATGGTTTATGCCTGTAATTTCTGCATTTGGGATGCTGAGGCAGGAGGATCAGGAGTTCAAGGCACCCTTGGTTACTTACTTGGGCCCCTGTCTTTAAAACAAAAATTGGGGGGGTAGTTTGAGACAGGTTTTCTTTCTCTGTAACTTTGGAGCCTGTCCTGGAACTTGCTCTGTAAACCATTCTGACCTTGAACTCACAGAGGTCAGCCTGTCTCTGCCTCTTGAGTGCTGGGATTAAAGGCTTGAGCCTCCACCTGGCTTGAGTTTGTTCTTAAGGCATCAGAAAAGTCTCTAAGATTTATCAAGACAACAGAGTATGTGAAATTGTCAGTGATACTGATTGAGTATTTATTTCTTGTATTTAAATTTAGTATTGGACTCAGCATAAATATGGGATGCTAACTTTGGAGTTATATGCCAGATTTGTTAAACAACATTTCCAATTATTCGAAATGTTTTTGAGTGTTTCATAGTTCTGTTTCCCTCCTTTGGTTACTGTTTTTGTTTTCTTTCTCTGTCTCTCTCTCTCTCTCTTTCTTTTTTTTCTTTTTGTTTATTGAGACAGGGTTTCTCTGTAGCTTTGGGGCCTGTCTTGGAACTCGCTTTTGTAGACCAGGCTGGCCTCGAACTCACTGAGATCCACTTGCCTCTGCCACCCGAATGCTTGGATTAAAGGCTTGCGTCACTACCTCCTAGCCGTTTTTGTTCCTTTAAATAAGATCTTATATAGCCTGGACTGCTGTTCTGTATGTCCAAGGAATGGTTCATAATAACCATGCTTCAGTTTCAGATGAGTGAGTTTATTTACATAGCAAACAAAAGTAAAAGACCAAATAGTAAAGAGCAGATAGCAAAACATGATCAGATCGGATGCCCCCAACATCAAGTAGAGATCTCTAGCTGTGCCTAGCTATTGGCCATTTAGCTTTTTATTAAACCAGTGAGAGTGACACATCTTCACAGTGTACAAAAAGGTTATTCCACATCATAAATATATACGTACTAGGTGGCGGTGGTGGCGCACGCCTTTAATCCCAGTACTCGGAGGCAGAGGCAGGCGGATCTCTGTGAGTTCGAGACCAGCCTGGTCTACAAGAGGTTTTTCGGACAGCCAGTTCGAGAACAGCCTGGTCTACAAGATCGTTCTAGGACAGGCTCCAAAACCACAGAGAAACCCTGTCTCGAAAAACCAAAATATATATATTTATATATATATATATATATATATTTACTTTCCCTTGCCTAAGAGCTGTAGTAGCACATTGAAATAGACTGAGTTACTCTTATGCCCATTATGATCACAAGACAAGTACTGTAGATACAGCTACACAAGAAAGATTATGAGACAGGAATACAGAATTTTGAAGTAAAGTATTCACTGCTAATTATTTACTTTCTGACTTCTTAGCCATGAAAATAAAAGTTAAGTTTTCATATTATAAAAAGATTTGGCTTTGTTTTTGAATATGTTTGTTCATAAACTATCTGCAGTAGTATTTTAAAAATTGGGTGTTTGGGCCTCAGTGAGATGACTCAGCCTGGTGACCTGAGTCAAGTCCCCAGAACCCATATGGTGGAAGGAGGGAAGAGTCTCCTGCAGGTTGTCCTCTGAGCTTCACATGTACACAGCACATGCCCTTATCCCCACAAAATAAACAAATGGAGAAAAATACGTTGGCATGGAGTGGTGACTCAGATGAAACGTAAAGCTAACTCGGGCGGGGGTGTCAGGGTGTTTGATTTCTAGGCCAGCATGACATTGTGAGAAACTCCCCGCAAAAAAAAAAAAAACACAAAAGAACAGACTGTGTCAGCTCCTTTGAATCAAACCAGTTTTTAACTTTTTCATTGACACTTAGAGAAATATGAAGTCATAGGAAATACTGTTTTTCTTCTCGATTTTATATTTTCCTTGATTTTTTTTGAGATTGCAGTTTAATGGCAACATTTTCCCCTTTCCTTTTCTCCATCCAAACCTTCCCATATACCAGCCCCTGCTCTCCTTCAAATTCTTGGCCTCTTTTTTCATTATTGCTATTACATGCATATGTGTGTGTATGCATATATATCTTAAATATAACCATGTGTCGTGTGTGTGTTTCCATGAAGGCATATGAACACTAGCGAGTTGACATCTTCAGAAAGGATGATAAAGCAAGACTTGAAAGTTGTTGACTTTCCTGTCCAAATGCTTACAAGGTCCTTAAACTAAGAGATTAGCTTGGTGGGTTCATAACTTCATCAGCATTTGACTGAGTTTTTTTTTGATTTGGTTTTTTTTTTTTTTTTTGGTTTTTCGAGACAGGGTTT
>NC_022016.1:52150101-52172145 GCF_000317375.1 Microtus ochrogaster | reverse complement strand
AAACAAAACAAAAAAGAAAAAGAAAGAAAGGAAAAAAAGGTAGACATTAATATACTTAGCATGTATGAGGCTCTGGGTTTACTCTCTAGAATCACAAAAAAAAAAACAAGAATAGAGACAGAAAAAGGAAAATAGTACAAGTTTTAGCACATCGATAAATGCTAGAAATGTGAAGAATGTAATGGAATTATGTAATTTATAGTTATTAATATATATTTTATTTGCACATGTACTAGAATGTGTTTTTGGAAGTGTCTCATACTCCAGTTGCCAGGATCCAAGGAGATCCTCAGGCTACTTGGATTTGATTTGGTTTTGGTGGAATTGCTGTTTTATTTCCCTTTTTTCCCCCTTTCTTTTCTTTTTTTTTTTTAATTTTTTGAGATTGTGTTTCCCTGTGTAGTCAGCATGGCATCAGAGTTGCAATAATCTCTCTGCCTTGGCCTCTTGAGTGCTGAAATTGTGTGTGTGCCACCATCCAGCTTTTGTTTTAAAGTAATGGAAATGACTAGTGATAATTGACCAGTTAGTTAAAAATATCAAGTATGGGGCTGGAAAGATAACTCAGCGGTTAAGAGCACTGGCTGCTCTTCCAGTGGTCCTCAGTTCATTTCCCAGCAACCACATGGTGGCTCACAACCATTTATAATGAGAGCTGGTGCCCTCTTCTTGTATGCAGGCATGTGCGCAGGTGTACATTATTAATAAATCTTTTTTTAAAAAAATCAAGCCTGTGTTTCCTAAGTTCTTTTCTCTGAAATATGGAAACTACATCTTTTTGTTCCTTTCAGTTGAAGAGCTGAGAGGAAGGATATTGGTAGTTTTAAAGATGTTAGCAAGAATGTTTATTTTCTAAGAAGAAACAAGTAGAATTGTTTTCTCATTGTTTTTCATAAGGAAGTCACCTTGTAACATACTACAGAATTCATATTGAGTAGCTCAGGATTTTAATATAGTTTTGAATATTTTGAACATTTGGTTATGTATTTCTTTCTTTTGAAACTTATTACCCCCATTTTGATCTGTAAAAAAAATTGTGTTCTCTTTTAATGTTCAGATTTTGTATTTAAAAACAAAATTAGAGAACATGTTATTGACTATCATCTTTAATTATTGTCTTTATCTTCCTCTATCTCAGTGTAGATTTTAACCCTGCCCCAGGGAAGTGATTCCCCTCCCTCTCAGCTAAAAGCACACTCAGAGTACAGTTTTTACACGCATAGGCCTTGGTTGACATAATGTGGAGTGTTAATAACTTTCTTTGTAGGTAAGACACAATTTCAAAAAAATGAAGAGTGAAGGCATTCTGTTTCTCTAAGAATTAGATCCTATTTTGTTTGCTCTTATGGGTTGAAATCATATATTTACAAATGTACGTTTGCATAGTGCAGTAATCACATAAAGAGATTCTAATTTAAGGTAGTCATAAATTGGTAAAAGAAACAAGTGTTTATCTTTTACAGTCACAAATCAGTTTTATGGTCACATAGTTTATGCTCTTCTGTGTTGAGCAAAATGAGCCTGGGGAGGGTTGTAGCCATGAGCTTTCATTTCTGCATCCTGTAATTCTGCGTGGCTAGTTGTCTGTGTCATAGAGTCGGAACAGAGTCTTGAGAGACTGTAAGAGGCATGTGTGCATTGAGCACCTAACTTTGTTTCCCTTTTGATATTTGAAGAGCAGAGGAAGGAGCAAAAAACTGTTGTCACCTAATGGTTAAGGTTTTTCAGCTGCTTGCATTGCTTGCGCTCGTTTTCCTTTCTTAAGTATCGCTCTAAAAGGTGTACTATATTGTACCAAAAGAGAGCCACACAGGTTGACTGGGCAGCAGAAATGAAGGCTTTGGTGTCCCTGTTTCTGTTGTTCATTATCTCTGCAGCAAGAGTCTGAACTTTAAACTTTGTGTTAAGGTGGGTTTGATGGTTGGTAGAAGTCACACAGGAGCGTTTATTAGAAAAGAGCCATCCTCAGTTAAGTAGGAATGGAGTATTTCGTTTTTATAATGTATCTCCTGTTTGCAGGTCAAAGAAAGTTTTAAAAATTGAAATTAGGACCAGAAGAACAGGGTTTGAAAAATGTTTATTTAAATAATTACCTTGTATATTTGGTGGATGCTCATTATTTCAGATTAAACTGAATCTTAGCTTTACATAATTATTTTTCCTTAATTCTCATATTTAAGGTTTCACTTTACCTGTTTATTTGCCTTATCGAGATCCAGAAGAATTACATTTTCATTTAAATTGATTACATATAGACAGATAGTTGATTGTGATGTATTTAATTGATTTTCCAGTTTGTCCTATTTAAAGCGATTCTGTGTGTCTGTGTTAACAGTTATGTAAATGTTCCACATTAAAGCAGGTTAGATGTTATCTTAATTTACTGACCTTCTAGGCCAGTCTCTATCATTTTAAACATAACCCTAATCCTTAAAAAAATTGTTTTATTATCTGCACATGGCTGTCATTGTAAAGTGTTTAAGGCATTAGGCACTATAGTAACCGTGGAAGTGGCTCCACGTGTTGGCTTTTGCAGAGCTTTACAGAAGTTATTGCGCACAGCTTTCGTTACTTGGAACAGCATGTCAGTTTTGAGAAGCCACGTGCAAGTTTGAGATTTTGAGATTGGAACTAACGTAGAAAGCTTGAGTAGCAAAGTATTAAAAAGTTATTCTCTGATGGCCTTGATGATAATACTTTATGAATATATAAAGCTTTGCATTGCTCTCTTTTTACAGTTTGTGAAGACTGCGGAGACCTGCAATCCAGTCACATTAAGTGTGTAAAGAGATAGTGGTCCTCATGGAAGAAGAGCAAGACCTACCAGAGCAACCGGTGAGTGTTCAAGTTGATTGTAGAAAAGCTAAGCTGAAGAGATTTTGAGTAGTATTCAGTTATACTTACAGAATTCAAATTAGAAATAACAATGGAGAACAGGATCCTTAGTGATTTCCCTCGGAGAAAGCAATGTTGTATGTTTTTTTGTTTTGCTTTTGAGATGGACTTGCTATATGCAGTCTCTGGCAGCCTCAAACATGTGATCCTCTTACCTCAACTTCCCAGATCAGGATCACAGATGTGCACCGCCTTACCCGGCATGTTGCATGTTTTTAAAATTAAACTTGGCTAACTTACTGCTGGGAAATCTGTGCTGTACACTTAGTAGTGAGTGTTGCCCTTTCTTTATGTATTGAGAGTTGCACACTTATGGTTACTCTGCCATTGTTTTAGCCCTCTCAGTTAAAGTAACTGTAAAAGTTAGGGAGACATAAGTAATTAATAGAAATACTGAAATTTTTAAATGTAATCCCTGCCCTTGGTGAGTTATTACTAACCAGCGGTATAATAGGGTTAAAATCATCGTGAGCAGTATATATAGGATGTGTACTGTTGACACAAACAACTGAGTTATAGACATTAAATGTACCAAGGAAAATTGTATCATTGAGTGTTAATGTAGTAAGAGAAAAGTCTACTCATAAATTCAGAAAGACTTAGATAAATGTTGACAGACTGTTGAAAGAGAGTCCTTAGTTACTCCCTACCTAATTAAAGTAACAAGAACTGTGAGACTGACATGGCTTCTACTCTGCTTCCCTCCCTTGTCATTCTGTTCAGTTTCTAGAACTTGTATGCAAAGCAAATTGTTAGTGGAAAGGAAGAAACTGAAGCACTTTAAAGCCAGAATTCCTGTCCTATGGTTATTGTTATGGAAAGTCTCTCTCCCTTTTTCCCCTCCCTCCCTTCCTTTCTTCCTTTCTTTCTTTTCTTGGTTGAGACAGGGTTTCTCTGTGTAGCCCTGGCTGTCCTGCACACCTTTAATCCCAGCACTCAGGAGGCAGAAGCAGGTGGATCTCTGTGAGTTCGAGGACAACCTGGTCTACAGAGCTAGTTCCAGGATAGGCTCCAAAGCTACAGAGAAACCCTCTCTCAAACAAACAAAAAACAGAGGAAGAGTACTTGATTTTCAGGAGAAGAGCTGTGGGGCAGGTTGTAGTAGAGATCCCTTTGTTAGAACAAGTGGCTCTGCCGCAGACCACTAAGATGGCACGGCTGACTCAATCCTGTATTCCACTCTTCTTTTCCGTGAGCGGGAGTAGTCTATAGACTGTAAAGGACAGCCTCCCTGAATTGGTTGTTCTTTTGGTTTTGAAGGCAGTGTCTCTCTAAGAAGCCCAGACTGGTCTTGACTTCTCTGTATCGCCCAAACTGGCCTATAACTCATGAGCCCACTGCCTCAAGCCTCTGGGGTGCTGAGATCTTAGGGAATGCACCACCATATCCATCTTACAATATTTTAAATGAATTCTGATCTTCCTGACTCTGAAGTTTTTCCTCATAAGCTCACTTTGTTTCTTTGAGACAAATCTGTTTGTGGTCTAGGCTGTCCTTGAACTGCAGGCAAGTCTGAGTGCTGGGAGTGCAGTCATGTGGTACCATAAGCAGCTGTTCAATGGACCCCAGACTTAGAAATACAACTGTCAGACCAATGTTTATCATCTCTGGGAAAAACAAAACAAAAACCAGTGAATGAGTGACATGTTTGAAACAGCTGCAAAGAAGCGTGCTGCCAAAGCCTTGTTACTGTTTTCTTAAGAGTGATGGCAGGGAGGAATGAAGGAAAAGGGGCCAGAAACTACGTACTGTGCTGATTAATGTCGATTCAGTAACAGCATCCTAAAATTGAACGGACCTTAGAAAAGAATATGACATTTGGGAAGTAATGTTGACAGTTCCAGGTTTTGGGATATGAATGGCTCAAGTGACTTTATGATACTAAAAAACTGAGAAAAAGTCTTCTAAGTATCCCAGAATAATGACATTATTTCTTCAGGACTCTGTAAATTGCAGTGGGCGCCCCCTTCTTTTCCTTTTTGTGGGAGTCGTGGTGGTTGTCTATTGCTTGTTTTGCTCTTATTTCTCTTGTCTGCAGTACTAAATGTTAAATGAGAGTCCTGTTGGCACTAAGCAAGCGCTTTATCTCCCCGCTAGCCTTTGGGTATTTCCTGTTGTTTCATTACTCTGTTTTCTCCTCTTCAAGTAGAGGCTGACACTATCACCGAGAGGGTCCTTCATCTGAAGACAGGACTGCTGCATCCTGTAAGGCTGCACATGATAGCACCCAAAGCTGTTTGTAATCTGATGATTTCTCCTCACTGTTAGCTAAGTGTGGCCTGGTAGTAGTATTTTCTAGATGTGACTTTTTTCCAAAAAATAATAGGCTCTACCATTATTTTCTGCTTTTACCATGTCACACTGTGACTAAAGAATGTTGGTTTGCTCTCCCCCACCAAAAAAATAAAGCAGTGGTGTGGTTCATGCCTTTAATCCCAGCACTTGGGAGGCAGAAGCAGGCAGATCTCTGAGTTTGAGGTCAGCCTGGTCTACAAAGTGAGTTCCAGGACAGCCAGTACTGTTAAACAGAGAAACCCTGTCTCGAAAAACCAGAGGGAAAAAAAAAAAGAATGCTGGCTATATGTCCCCTGTGTTTAAGGGACAAAAACACTATAAATAGATGGAATCAGTCTCCTTCATTTGTTACCAGATTTTCAGTAGGTAAAAAAACATAGGAATAAGTAAGTGTATATTGTGTATACACGTTATAATGGAGTGGACAGTATAGGGAGTTGTCCTAAACTGGTACAGTTCAGCTGTGGCCTTTAGTTTACTCTGAAATTTATTTTTAGGACACTCCTTTCCATTTGTGTAGTCTCCTATGTTTTCTACATTTGATGTTGTTTCCTTCCTTTCCATTTTCTCTGTTTTCTCAGGCGGTCTCTAAGATTCAGTGCAGATTCTATTATCTTGCAGGTGCTCGAAGGCTCGTTATTCTTAGGGTAGACTCGGAACTTCCTGGTCTGATATCTAAGGATGGACCTGTGTGAGCAGACTACTGTTCACTGACGCTTCACTATGTTCTTGTCTCCTCCTGGGCTACTCCTAGGTGCAGTGAATTTTGGGTGTTTGAATTTCATGTTCTTTATTATCATTGAACCCTTTTTATGACTTTTTGTTCATATCAGTCCCCCCTTCCCCACTCCCAGATACATGTTCCTCTGTACCTACTGAATTCAATTTATCAGGTTTCAGCTTCTATTGTTATTTTTTTTTTTTTTTTAAAGACAGGCTGTTTATAGCCCTGACTGGCCTAAGACTCACTCTGTAGACCAAGTTGACTTTGAACTCACATCCACTTGCCTCTGTCCCCCACAGTGCTAAGACTAAAGGTATGAGCCACCACACTGGGGTTCTCAATTGAATTAAAAATGATAGAATATTTTTTGTATGTGTTTTGTCAGAGTCTGCATTTCATCCTGGGATTCTTTAGCCTCTTGGTCGGCTTACTGTAGGTAATTACTATTGTGTAAGAGCTTCACATATTTGCATAATAACATTTATTCTAGGTCTAATCAAAACAAAATGAAGCAAATATTGGTTGATATACAGTCAACTTTCCCTACCAGTTGTCAATATTTGTGAACTAACCAAGGGTAAATATAATGTGCGAAACTATTTTTTTAGTACACTTATTATATAAACATTCTCATTTCCTAAGTAATACAGTACAACTATTCACACAGTATTTACACTGTATTAGATAGCATAAGTATAGTGTAGAGTACATGAGAACTATGCTTGTAATATAACTGCCATGGACATCTACAGATTTTGGTATCAGTGAGGGTTCCTGGAGCCAGCTCCTGTGATGCAGAGAGACAATTGTGTGTTTGAACAGCTAGGGTTTCAGATCAAATTACTGCACTGATTTCTGCGTATGCTGATGTTTACAGGTAAAGAAAGCCAAGATGCAGGAGCCAGGAGAACAAACTTTAAGGTATTTATAAAATTGGGCTTCTTTGAAATAACCTGTCTTACTTTTTACCCTGTGCCAATTAGCATAGGGCCTGTTTTGTGTTTTCATTGTCACCTTTCATTGTGAAATTATTTGCTTTCAATTAAATATTCTCTCCAAAATAGGATTCATAAAACACCCAAACTAGAGACTCATTTGGACAGCATAGCAAGACCCGGTCTCGGAAAAAAAATACTTTTCCGAAATAGCTATCCTTTAGTACTTATCTAAATTTTTGTAGTTAGGCCTTCATTACTTATTAAACAGTATGTACTGAGTTCATTTTATATATATCAAGCTTTTGTGGAGAAACTCATAAATGAAAAATGATGTATTCTTCAGTCAAATGTACAGTATAAAGAAAGGAAAGACCAAAATAAAGGAAATACAAAGAATTTGGCATTAATTATCAATTGAGTATGTAATACCCTAGACATTGGTTTCACTTCTGTAGAAAGGAGGTGTCTTCTTGGCATCTCATGTTCTGCCTACAGTGCCGTCACGGTTGTCATTTTTCCAGAGCTTTACCTCCTGTTGGTTGTGCACTCATCATCTGAGCCAGTATCTGCAGCATTTCCAGCACATGGATTTCAAGAATGCTGTTTTTACCACCACATAGGTCACCCAGATCTTTCCCCTACAACTGCCATGGATCTCATTCTTACACTTTACATTTCTAAATTTTCTTTATTACTCACTTGCCTTTCTCTCAAAACAGGCTTCAGTTTCTTTCTTATGCTAGTTAAGTTCTGATATCTACTTCTGTGGGGTATGGTGGCTCATGCCTTTGATCCCAGCACTTGGGAGGCAGAAGCAGGCAGACATTTAAGTTTGAGGCCAGCCTAGTCTACAGAGCAAGTTCTAGGACAGCTAAGGCTACACAGAGAAACCCTGTATAGAAAAAAGCCAAAGGAAAAAAGGGGGGAGGGTTGCCAGAGAAATGACTCAGGGGTTAGGAGCACTGGGTGCACTTCCAGAGGACATGGGTTCAATTCCCAGCATCCATATGGCAGCTCACAACTGTCTGTAACTCCAGTTTCGGGAGATCTGACACCTTCACACCAGTGTACATAAAGTTTAATTTTTAAAAAAATCTGTTAAAAACAATCTACTACTGTTGCCTGTCCCTTGAAAATGTTAGCTTTCTCCTCTCTTCCTATGTTATACTTATCAAGCAAAATTACATCCTTGCTTGAACCCAACTGTCCACCTATTCTGTACATATTCCTGATCTGCACACCAGTAATACCAGAACTTGCTTAAACCCAGATCACTCATCTATTCCCTGTCACTGTAACACTGTAACAGAACAGCCCAAAACTATACTGACTCATCTTAGTTTCCGTTCATGGTTATGTCTCAAATAGACACACGGTCTTCTCCATGTAGCTGATTTCCTAGTGTCTAAAATCATCTTAGGAGTTCTCCCTTTCATCTCTGCCTCCTGTCTTCTCCCTTTCTTTTTCCTTCCCACAGTTTTCATTCACTCAGCTGGGGAACTTGCTACCTAATTGAAGGACAAATTAGAGACATCTTGCTTCTCAGCAGATCTATTGTGGATACTTTCTGCTTCCTTTGCCGGGGAAGTCAGTTCTCCTGCTGTGCTACTGCCAACTCTGTTTTTTCATGTAGTTCTTTTTCCTTTGGAAAGTTTTAAATCTATGCCTAAATATCCTTAGCATAAAATTTACATTTACCCCCTCTTCCTTTGACAAAGTCATATTGTGCAGGCCTTTAACTTGTGACCCTTAGCTTCCTGAGTACTACTGAGATTTAAAGACTTAAACCATGCTTAGCTGTAAACGTTCCCCTCCATCCGTCACACTAGGGATTGAATCCAGGGCCTTGTGTGTGCTAGGAAAAGCTCTGTCCTGAGCTACATCCCACAGCCCTAAAAGCATTTTTAAAAGTATGAGTTAGTATCGCTGTGTACATGAACTTGTCTTGACCACAGACACCATCCATCTCTGTAACTTTTATTCCCACGTTTAGACTTCACACCTGTTAAACAGAGCTTCCCTTTGCCCCAGTCTGCTGTCCCCAGCATCTTCCATTCCACTCTGTTATTATGAGATTAGTCTGTGGGATTGACTATTCTAAAAACTTCATATAAAGGACTATAAGATAATGCATATAGTCTGTTTGTAACTTTGTAATAATGTCTTCAAGGTGCCTCTCCATAGCATGTGTATATTTGGCTGTCCTGGAACTCACTCTGTAGACCAGCCTGGCCTTGAACACAGAGATTCATCTGCTTCTGCCTCCTGAGTGCTGGGATTAAAGATGTGGGCCACCACTCCCTACTTAATTTTCTTCCTTTTAAAAATGAGTAATACTTTTATTTTTCCTTCTTTTCCTGTCAGTTATTGATAATTGACAAGAGTTTTGTTGAATGAGAAGGTATTTGAGCTGTTTAGTTTATGATGTTTGACTTTTTTTTTTTTCATTTTATTTTATTTATTTATTTGGTTTTTCAAGACAGGTTTCTCATTGTAGCCGTGGCTGTCCTGGAACTTGCACTATAGACAGGCTGGCCTCAAACTCACAGAGATCCGCCTGCCTCTGCCTTCCGAGAGCTGGAATTAAAGGTGTGTGCCATCACACCTGACAATCATTTTTATTTTTTAAGCAGCTTTTTTGTTAAACAAAATTTTACATTCATGTGTTCTAAAAGTAATGTTGTCAGGCAGTATGCAGTTTCTCTAGGGACAATTTTAAACATTTAACAAAGTGCTAGAGTTAATTCACTATCTTGATAGTGTGTTTCTAATCTGTGCATGTTCACTTGAATATGTAGGGGATTTTGCTATAATAAAATTCTATAGAATCATACTAGAATCAGAGACTTTTTAAAACTGGTGTGCCCAGTGTATATGAGGACATATCACTTTTAAAAGATTCAGGTCTTAAAAATAATATTCAACAGTAAATATAACTTTGTAACTCAGAGTTATTCAAGTAAACAGAAAAGAAACTATCATTGCAGTGGAAATGTGAAATTCTAGTTTCTTTCATGTTCTTTCTGTATGAATTCTATTTAAGGTTTTGAGGTGAGACTCAGAAGTCCTTAGCTTTTATGTAAAATTCAGGGCATTATGATTTAGCATGTTGGTTTGTACCAATATAACCAGTTCATGCCATTTATTTCCTTTTCCATTTAATTCCCATAGTTATAACTTGGGGAGTGCATTACTGTTCCAAAAGTGTAATCATTTGAGCAGAGATAAAATTGAACTTTGCTTGAGATTTAGTTTTAAAAATTAAATTTCCAGGTTGAGAAGACAGCTAAGCCATCTGCCGTTCTTGCCGGGGAACAGGATTTTGTCCTCAGCACCTGTATGGTGACTTTATAACTCCAGTTCCAAGGGCTCCGATGCCCTCTTATGGCTCCATAGGTACCAGGCACACACATAGTCCACATACATGCATACTGGCAAAACTTTCATGTACATTAAAAAAAAGGGTTTTGTTTTTGTTTTTTCCCAACTAAATGTAGGCATGGTGGTGTACACCTCTAAACCCAGCACTTAGGAGGCAAAGGCAGGTTGGTATCTGAGTTTGAGTCTAGACTAGTCATTATATCGAGTTTCAGGCCAGCCAGGGATACATAATGAGATCCTGCCTCTGAATGAATGAATGAATGAATGAATGAATGAATGAATGAATGAATGAATGAGTGAATGAATGAATAAATCTGAGGAAAGTTAATTTAACATTCAAAATATACCAGAAGAAAATTTCCTTATTATTGATACTTGGCTATGGTTAGCTTCAGAGGTCATATGAGAGAGCTTTAAATGTTGCCGTGTAGGAACTGCTTTTACCTTCGCTCAGGCATATCCTCAGATATCGAGCCTCTGGCACTGTAGCCTTTACCTGTCCCCAGGGGAGAAAGAGTAAAGCAGGCTTCTCTCGGGCATAACTGTGGGAAGGGTGCATGAACTGCAACCAAGAAATAGAACAGCATGGTTAGTGCGCATATTATGTCTGGACTTAGCTACTTTTTTGTACTGCCATTGTCCTTATAACCCAGAGAGGTGGGTTCTGTTTGTATCCTTACTGGCAAGTAAACCAAAGTCTAGAGAATTTGGTGACTTGTCCAAACTACACAGCTAGTTGTTATTGGAAAAGTAGATCATGAGCTCAGCATTCAAGCTCTAGAGCTTGCACGTGGTAATGAAGTTAGCTAGTTTTCTGAGATAGGGTCTCACTCTGTTGTGCGGACTTGCTTTAAACTGGCTTTGTAACCCGTGCTGGCCTCACTTACCACAAACCCTCTTGGCTCAGCAACCCAAGTGCTAGAGTTAGGAGTGAGTCAGCACATGAAGTTAGAAGCTGTACTCTAACCACTGTGCTGCTGTGGTAGGAAGTGATGGAAACTTGAACTTACAGGGAAAGTAGAGGAGGAAAATGTTATCAAGGACTCAACTTGGAGTCATCTCCGTTCCAGAATTTTAGTGGCATTTTTGTAACATTGTAGTTTCTAATGTAATGACTTTAATCTTCCTCATTTATATGACTTACCTATTAGAATTTCTCTTAGCTTTCTTAAGGTTAATTAATAAAAATCTATAGTGCTTGCTTAATACATTTGAGGACCTGGGTTTAGTCACTGATGCTATAGATAGTAGACAGACAGACAGACAAACAGATAGACAGATTGAGCTAGTGTCCTGGGTATTGACTTTGTCTCTTTGTCTTGGGGACTGTTGTGGTTCACGTATTAGAAGATGGCCTTGAACTCCTGATCTTTCTGCTGTGCACGTCCCTAGTGCTGGGATTATAGGTGTACTACAACACACTTACTTTTTCTTAATAAAAGATAACAAGTTTTAAGGCTCAGAACTCCTCCTTGGGAACAAACATATTTAATCTTTAAAAACTTCTTCAAATTAAGATTTGTAGCTGATGGTGACCACTCTCTCTAATTAGAATCTCCCTACTTTGTTGTATTTCTAACCAGAGTAACATACACAGAATTGTGTGGGAAGAAAGTATACATTTTGAATGTTTTCATCACAAAGAATAAGCATGTGAGGTGGTTTGTTAACTAGCTTGGTTTACTATTTCATAGTATAAACACACCAAAATATTACATTACAGTCCACCTAGATACAATGTATATAATGTTTTTAAAGTAACAGCACTGTGTTAGATATTCAGGGTTACTTTAACAAATGATCTTAGAGAAAAATATTTGACTTGTTTGTGACTTAACTGGGGCTTCAAAGTGATGTAAATTTCAAGGGGTCTAAGGATATGAAAAAGAACAGTCAGATATGGAAGGTACTGGCCCTGACTCTCTTGCTTTTAGCTTAGTTGCTAAAAACCAAGACTAGGGAGATCATCTAGATTTACTTCTTACTGGAATAGCCTAGGAGGAGATGGGTTTGAGCTTATCCATTTCAGCCTTGCAGCACCTCATTCAGGGGCTAATATGTTTGTTTTGGTTCTCCTAGTCAAGTAAACAACCCTGATGTCAGTGATCAGAAGCCTGAGACATCCAGCCTTGCGTCAAATCTTAACATGTCAGAGGAAAGTAAGTACCATGTGATATGCACAGTGGATGTGGTATTCCTGTAACCGAGGGGTGTTCTTCTTGTAAAATGGGTTGTCCAGAATGTTTAGAAGGCTCTTCTCACCATGTTCATACATGTACTCCTATAAGCATCATTGACATACCAGCTGAGGACAAATCTCAAGGAATCTGCTCATCCAAGGAGTCATACTCAGTGACTTTTTTTTTTGCTTGGAGGTTGAATTTATAAAAGTAGTAGCGTTTTATTAAAATTTAAAATTCTTGTGAGCTAATGCCTAACTGATCCTAAAAGAGGATTTAAGCAAAAACAACATAAAGCCAAGTAATCCTACCTATCAATCAAATGTTCCTCCTAAACCCTCACTCTAATGCAACTCAACTCTCCCTCTTCTGTATAAGTGTGTACAAATAACTAAGCATTGTTGGCTGGAATTACTGTCGTCATAACCACAGGCCTCGGGTGAGTACTCAGCCTTCATTTCTCTGCTGAGCCTTTCATTTTAATTACACCACCTCTTTTCTCAGAACATCAAGATTCACTCTCACTTCCCTCATGGCTTAGCTCTTCTCAAATAAAAGCCCCACACGAGGAGTTCCTTAGTCACTACCCAATCTCTGTTTGTGATGCTGTCTTGTTTCAGAAGAGTGTTCTTGCTCTTTGCATCCTCTCCCCTCTAGCTTCCCCAGGACTCTGTGTGATGCTCTTCTCCCCTCCACTCCTGCACCGCCACATTCTTTCTCCTAACTCTTCTGGCCATAAAGAGGTGTGCTCTGGTGTCTGCCGTCTTTAGAAGGCAACACAAACTCTTTGCATCTTTTGTGAATTACAGATTTTTGTGTGTTTCCTGACATATCAGAACCTCTGAAAGAAACTGCCTTTGCTTGCTTCCCCCCACCCATTCTCTCTTCAGCCAGTTGACTTAGTTTCTGTTGTCTCTCTTCCCATGAAACTGCTTGGCGAGTCCCTCAGTTGCTGTCATGTTGCCAGTTCTAGGACATTTCTCTCCTCACAGTCTCCCTCTCAGCAGTGCTTCCTCACTTTTCGTCCCCGAGTAACCCTTCCTTTCTAGCTGTTTAATGTTAGGAGGCCTCAGGTTGGGTTCTAGGCTACCATCCTCTTTGCGGATCCTCCCATCCATCACATTACTTTAAGTGTCATACATTGTTAACAAACTCCAATTAACTAGTCCTGGCTGGCCTGGAACTCATTAGAAGCAGACCAGGCTGTCCTTGAATTCACAGAGATGTACTTGCCTCTGTCTCCTGAGTTCTGGGATTAAAAGCATGGACCACCATGCCCAGCCAAATCCCACATTTTTTTTTCCCAGACTAATTTCTCCTCTCCCAAACATCCCCTTTTTAGGAAGTTGTACTGTCCCACCATCTGTTCAAATGACAAACCTGGAAGTCACCTCGCGCTTCCCTATCTTCCTTATTCCATATGTCCAGCTGATTCAAGTGATGTGTTAGTTACACCTTCCCTCTGTTTCATCCTCACTGTTGTCACTGTCCTCTGCGACAATAAATAGGCTACCTTTTAAATCCCCTATTGTATAGTAACAGATTATGGCCTGGAGTAAGCATCAAGAGTGTAAAGACGACAAAGAAGAAGCATCATTTGATTTCTTAGATATGGGTATGGCTTTCGAAGTCCGTCAATGAGCATGGCTGAGAGCCTAGGGAAATTTGCTTCATAGACAGTTTAGTGATGAGAAAGTGGGGATTAGATGGGTTATCTTCAGATCTTTTCTGTGTCTATCTATCCACCTCCGTCCTATCTTGCTTCTTTTACTGCCTCTTAAACTCTGTAGACAGGTCTGTAAACAGAAATGAGGTGTTTTTTGCTACATAGTCTTTGGACCTTTTTGGCATCCAGTCTCTATGTTACTCACTTTGAAGAACTATACAGTAAGATGTTTTCCACTTGATTTTTAAAATGTTCTAACTTGTTTTTACCTGATAATATCTTTCTTTCAGTTATGACATGCACCGATTACATCCCTCGCTCATCCAATGATTATACCTCACAAATGTATTCTGCAAAGTAAGTTGAATAATTATTTCCCAACTTTTCTCTAAGTTCATTGCAAAATTTAATATTTAACTATTTTCATCTCCCTTGTTTTATGTCCTTACTCCAGTTTTTATCATATCTAAATAAAATCTGTCATCCTTTTAAAAACCAGATGGTTGCTGGCATAGAAGACTGATCAGAAAGCATGTTAGCGAGCTGACCATTTCCTTTCTGTACATTGACATACGGAGCAGGAAAAGCAGCTTAAGGTGGCTCCAGATTGGCAACTACAGACAATTGAGCTTGAAATGAGACAAATGTGATGGGTTAAAGTTACAGAGAGGTACATTTTAGGCCTTCACAGCATACGGTCAGTGTTTAAGACTAACCAGGTTAGTCATCTTTAAGGTGGGTAGGGTGCAGAACAATATGTATCAAGTTGTAGTTGTGTATTAATGAAGAATGAACCTACCCATGCAAAGACTCAAGACAGTTGCTAAGCCAGCATGTTCTTGTTGGTTTTGTGAGCAATTGCACGATTCATGAAGAAATTGGTAACAAAGGTGAGGCTGTTACAAGAAGGAAACTCATTTTTCCTCATTGTACCATTTACTTAAACCTTTAGTTAAAAAAATGAGCTAATTAAAATTTTCCATATTCTGATGTTAATATTAATGTCTTTTTGGGCCAGTTGTTCTCATGTGGTTTTCTTCTGTGGCATGGCTGACACTGTCTTGAAACATCATAGGGAGACTTTAACATGCCATAGGCGTGTCCACTCTTCTGCTGTGCATTCTACAAATGGACTAGGCCTCGTGCATAGCTAGCCTGGGATGAATTCAGCCTGCAGGCCACAGAGTGTGCACACCTAGATTAGATACTAAATGTGAAACAGGTCAACTCAGCAAGCTTTCTGGTATCCAAGTTGTGCCGTATTATAGTCTGGAAGACTAACAAGTGAGATCATGTATCGTTTCTGAGCTATCCTGACTGTCCTGGTGGTGTTATCCTTAAAGATATGGGAGAAGAGACTATGGGCTTTACAATACCTGGAAATCGACCATTTTCAGACACTGCTATTTCAAAGCATTCTCATGTGACTTGAGTGGCAACTCTTGTCTAATCTGCTTCTCAGGCTGATGCAAGTCTCTGAGACTCTGTTGAAACATGAGTGTAATGCACACACCACAGGCAGCCCTGATGTGTGCATAGCTGCTACAGTCAGGTTCTTTATTTGGGTCTGCTTTCCCTTCATTCTCACCTCCTCACCACTTATGGGACTATTGCATTCAAGTCCTCCTTTAACTTGACCTTCATTCCAATTTTATGCCCTTTTAATCCATTTTAGAAAGCAATGTGACATTAATCTTTATTTAAAAAACAAAAGCGAACAAAGCAGAAAAACAGCTCTGCTCTTGCCATTCTTCATTCGGCAAGCACGGTCCTTCCTGTTTTGTATTTGTCTGAACTCTAGACTGGTACTGGGGCCATGCTCCTTTCCTCTCTGAATGCACCTCCCTTAGGATTAGTATAAGGCTCCCGCTTAGATAGGAAGTCCTTGCTCTCCTTTCTGTGTGTCTCTCGTTTGTGTACAGCGTACCTGCTTGACTCACGTGCTGCTCCTTTCTAGTCTTTTTTTATTATCTGCTTCTCCCAAAGGTGATTTTTTTGGGGGAGGAGAGGTTGTCTTTTCCCTTGTTAAGGCATAACCCTCATACCCCATATTTATTAAAACTTTTATGGTATGTAATAGCACTTTTTCTTACAACATATACCAAATAAGGTAAGTAGAGTTTATATAGAGTATAATAGAATGGATAAACTGCCAAGTCTGAAAGCCAGGCTAAAGTCTCAGAGGTTTTACTGGTGAATTTGATTCCCTAGCTGTCCCTGGTGTGACTGGCACCAACTAGGGACAGTGTGCTGAAGCTTAAAGTGACTTCTGGGATCTGTTAACGGAGCTGGCTCCTGTTCACAAATGAGCAAACACGGTACTGGAACACACCTCCACTCCCTGTTTTTGGATGTGGTTGCTTTTCCTTGCTACATCAGCCTCACCTTCCTTGTCTGAGAACTGCAGTTGGCCCAGCACTTGGATGAAGAGAAAGTCAGATGCTATTTCTGTTCTGTTCTGTTCATTCTTGCATTGTTCTAAAGTGTTGCTTTTGTTTAGTTCTGAGAAAGGATCTCTTTTTTTTTTTCCCCAAGACAAGGTTTCTCTGTAGCTTTGGAGCCGAGCCTATCCACCATTGCCCAGCTTTGGGACTACTAGCTCTTGTAGACCAGGCTGGCCTCAAACTCACAGAGATCTGGCTGCCCTCTGCCTCCTGAGTGCTGGGATTAAAAGCTCTGAGAAAGGATCTTAAGAGACCCAGGCTGACCTCAAACTCACTACATAGTCAAGGATGACTAAATTCTTTCTGTAGTAAAGGATGACTTTAATCTCCTGATCCTCCTGCCTCCACCTCGCAAGTCCTGGAATTATAGACTTTCTCCACAATACCCAGTTTATGTGGTGCAGTAGTGTACGCATGCCTTTATTCCCAGCACTCAGGAGACGGGAAGGCAGATCTCTGTGAGTTCAAGGCTAGCCTGGTCTACAAGAGCTAGTTCCAGGATAGGCTTCAAAACTACAGAGAAACCCTGTCTCGAAAAACCAAAAAAAAAAAAAAAAGGGAAAAAAGAAAAAGAATCTATGTCACCAACCCAGATTTTAGTCATTATTCAAACAACACAGGGTGTAAATAAGTAATCCTCATTTAGAAGGTTAAATAAGTATCCCATTTAGGGCCTTGCATGTAACACAGTTGTCTGTAGAGTAGTAGCTCTAACTTGGGAAGATGTTTGAACTATTTAATTTTTCATTAAATTATTCCTTGGAAAGAGTAATGGACAAACTTGTGTTTTCTGATCATAAGAGTTATTGTGCCATGGAAAGTTAATCTCCTCATTCCTGGATTCTCTGTCTTAGTGATACTAACTGTTTTGTCCATTTTCATTAGCTGAAATGAGCCACAAATGGAACTTTTCATTTTCTCTATTTACCTAGACCTTATGCACATATCCTCTCAGTTCCTGCTTCGGAAACCGCTTACCCTGGGCAGACGCAGTACCAGACACTGCAGCACTCTCAACCCTACGCTGTCTACCCTCAGGCAACCCAAACATACGGACTACCTCCTTTTGGTAAGATGGCCTGTTGTGAGCAGTTCTTAGAAGAGTGTCTCATCATTCAGAAACTTGTCCCTCCTCAGAAAGCAAGCAAGGCTGACCAGGAAAGAGGAAGAAACATTGTCCTTTACAGGTGCTTGCTCATTAAGTGTGTGGTAGAAGTTGTGCTTACGGCTTTCCACAGTTATTTGGTTACTCACCAAAACTTGCCTATTTCCAAGGCCCCCTCTACTCCCTTCCACCCAAATGCTGAGGTGTGTGCTCACATTCTTGTTATGCTAAGATCTCTGAGACTAAGCTATGCTCCCCAAACTTTAGCTTATTGAAACAGAGTCTTGCTACATTGTTCAGGCTGGCCTTGAAGTTGTTGTGTAGCAAATGCTAGCTTGGAAATTTCAGTACTCCAGCTTCAGCTTCGTGACTACTGGGATTACAGGTGTGTGCCATCACGTCCAGCTAGAAATTTGGAATCATTGGGAAACTGAGGGATCATCACTGATTTGCCTTACTTACATAGGACATAGTACTATGCTAAGGTAAATGTGGTAAATATATTTTGAGGTGACTGATTTCTGCTAAAACCGTTTAGTCTAAATATTCAGTTAGAATATGTCTCATGTTTTTGTTTTATCATTATTATTTTCTGTTTTTTGTTTTGGCTAGTTTCTCTCTTCCCTTCCCCTACTTCTCCTTCCCCAAATTGATCAAGTGTTCTGATGAACCAAAAGTGCTTTTAGAATGGATGGCATTTGAAGCCATGTGCCGAGGGAATTGTTTTTATTAGTTTTATTTATCTTGGATATAAACTGTAAATCAAAATTATTTACTGGAAGTTAATTTGAGGTTGAACATTTAATAATATCTGTGGCAAATTTTCTACACATGTATGTATAAATTGATAGATTTACAGTATGCATTATTGTTCCTCTGTTCTGGCCCCGGTTTTAAAACTTAGTATTAATTTAACCTAATATGTTAAAAGTTACGTGTAGGGAGGCTAGACAGATGGCCCAGTGGTTAAGAGTACTTATTGCTCTCGCCAAAGACCCAGGTTCAGTTTCCAGTAGTAACTGTTCCCAGCTTTCTGTGACTCCAGTTTTAGAGAATTCAGTTACCCTCTTCTAACCTCCTTAGGTACCAGGCATGTGTGTAGACGGACATATATGCAGCCAAAATATTCATATACATAAATAAATCTAAAAAGAATTTTTAGTGAAAAAAAAACAGTGTCTTTGAGACTTCATTTAAACAAGTTGAGGTTTTTTTGTTCTTGTTTTTATTCTTTTTAAGTTGTCTAGAGAAGTTATTCCATAGATGCTGGGCGTTTTAGTGCGCTTGCTTTTAGTTTCTCTGCTCCTAATTGTGCTGGCTCACTTGGCCAGTGTCTTGTGTTACTGACAGTTGTGTAACTTTTAGGCTTCTTAGCATTCTCTGGCTCCTTGGTAAATGCTAAATAGAATTGCTGGTACTTGTGTGCTTTTTGTTTTGCGTGCTGGAGATCTGTCAATAACCTTTTTCACACTGCACATGCACTCTACCTCTGTCCACAGCCTGTTTTATTTTCTCTTGGTGTCCGAGACAGTGTTTTATAGCCTCTAATTCTTTTTTCTTTTCTTTTTTTTTTTTTTTTTTTGGTTTCTTGAGAGTGCTTGAAAATATAGGTATGCACCACTATATTATATATAGCTCCTAGATGGTAATAATCCATACCAAGGTCTCTATGTCTCCTTAAGCTCAGTGATCCTCTTGCTGCAGATTTCCCTGGTATATACCACCAGATGTGTGTGGTTATTTCTTTCCTTTATAAAAACAATGATTTGAAAAGACCTATTTGTTTATATATTTACGTCTGTGGGTGTTTTGTCATCATGTACATCTGCGTACCAGAAGAAGGCGGAAGACTCCATGGCACTTCAGGTACAGATGGTTGTGAGCCTACCTGCGGGTGCTGGGAAGTGAACTCAGGACCTCTGGAAGAGAGAGCAGTCAGTGCTCTTAACTGCCAAGCTACCTCTCCAGGCCTGTGGTTATTTGTTACTGCATATATTAAGCTAAAGTTTTTTTTTTTTTTTTTTTTTTTTGGTTTTTCAAGACAGGGTTTCTCTGTGGCTTTGGAGCCTGTCCTGGAACTAGACCAGGCTGGCCTTGAACTCACAAGAGATGCACCCGCCTCTGCCTCCCGAGTGCTGGGATTAAAGGCGTGCGCCACCACCGCCCGGCTAAGCTAAAGTTTTCTCTGATGGCTCATAATAAGCTATCAGTTGTACAGTAATTATTTTTATACTTCTTCCCCTTCATTCTCTTCGAAATTTATGGTTAGTAAGCTCAAGCTCTATTAACACACTGAATTGTTGATCCCATCTGTTGTTGAATAATAAAGATTCTTTTATCCCAAATTCAGTTTGATAAAACACCTCACTGCCAGGCAGTCATGGTGCACGTCTTTATTTGGGAGGCAGAGGCAGGCAGATCTCTGTGTGTTCAAGGCCCGCCTGGTTAACAGATCGAGTTCTAGGACAGCTAGAGCTACGCAGAGAAACCCTATCCCTGTTTACCATATCCCTGAGATCAGGCACATACTGAAACCATGCCTAGATTGTTACATGGGCTCTGGAATGCAAACTTGGGTCCTCATGATTGATTAGCATAGAACTCTTAACCACTGAGCCTTTGCCTCTATCTATCTATCTGTATGTCAGTCTGTCTATCTAATCAATCTATCTATCTATCTATCTATCTATCTATCTATCTATCTATCTATCTATCTATCTATCATCTGTTTTTATTGTTTTTACTGAGCTATACACATTCCTCTCTGCTCCACTCCCTTTCTCCCCTTTCCTTCCCTATTCTCTCCCATGACTCCAACTCTCCCAATTTACTCAGGAGATTTTGTCTTTTTCTCTTGTGTAGATCCATGTATATCTCTCTTAGGTAGGATTCTTTTTGCTGCCTAGGTTCTGGGGTTGTGGGCTGTAGGCTGGTTTTTCTTTCTTTTTTTTAATGTCCAAATCTAAAAGCCACGTATAAGTGAGTACATATTATATTTGTCTTTCTGTGTCTGAGTTACCTCACTCAATATGTTTTTTTTTCTCGATCCATCCATTTGCCTGCACATTTCAAGATGTCATTATTTTTTTACTGCGTTGTAGTATTCCATTGTGTAAATGTACCACATTTTCTTTATCCATTCTTTTTTTTTTTTTTAGATTTATTTTTTTATTTTGTATACAACATTCTGCCTTCATGTATGCCCTCATGCCAGAAGAGGGCACCAGACCTCATTACAGATGGTTGTGAGCCACCATGTGGTTGCTGGGAATTGAATTCAGGACCTTTGGAAGAGCAGCCAGTGCTCTTAACCTCTGAGCCATCTCTCCAGCCCCTTCTTTATCCATTCTTGAGGGGAATCTATGTTGTTTCCAGGTTCTGACTATGACAGATAATGCTGCTATGAACATAGTTGAGCACATGTCCTTGTGGTATGATTGAGCTTCCTTTGGGTATATATCCAAAAGTGGTATTGCTGGGTCTTGAGGGAGATTGTTTCCTAATTTTCTGAGAAGTTGCTGTACTGATTTCCAAAGCGGCAGTACAAGTTTGCATTCCCATCAGCAATGCAGGAGTGTACCCCTTACCCCACATCCTCTCCAGCATAAGTTGTCATCAATGTTTTTGATCTTGGCCATTCTGACAGGTGGAATATCAGAGTTATTTTGATTTGCATTTCTCTTGATTTATTTCCTAAAGTGTCTTTCAGCCATTTGAGATTCATCTGTTGAGAGTTCTCTGTTTAGGTTTGTACTCCATTATTTTTATTAGATTATTTGTTCTTTTGATGTCAGGTTTCTTGAGTTCTTTGTATATTTTGGAGATCAGACCTCTGTCTGATGTGGGGTTGGTGAAGATCTTTTTCCAATCTGTAGGCTGTCGTTTTGTCTTGTTGACCTTGTTCTTTGCTTTACAGAAGCTTTTCAGTTTCAGGAGGTCCTGTTTATTAATTGTTGCTCTCAGTGGCTGTGCTGCTGGGGTTATATTTAGGAAGTGGTCTCCTTACCACTTTCTCTTCTTTTTTTTATATTTTTATATATTTTTATTGAGCTCTACATTTTTCTCTGTTCCCCTTCTTATTTCTCCCCTCCCCTTCAACCCTCTCCCAAGGTCCCCAATGCTCCCAATTTACTCAAGATAATCTTGTCTTTTTCTACTTTCTATGTAGATTAGATCTATGTATGTCTCTCTTAGAGATCTCGTTGTTTAGGTTCTCTGGGATTGTTATTTGTAGGTTGGTTTTCTTTGCTTTATGTTTAAAAACCATTTATGAGTGAGTACATATGATAATCGTCTTTCTGGGTCTGGGTTACTTTCTCTTCTATGAGGTTCAGTGTGTTTAGTTATATGTTGAGGTCTTTGATCCATTTGGATTTGAGATTTGTGCATGGCGATAGATATGGATATATTTGCATT
>NC_022016.1:52147300-52149808 GCF_000317375.1 Microtus ochrogaster | reverse complement strand
CTTCCAAAGAGCATGGGAGATCTTTCCATTTTCTGGTGTCTTCAATTTCTTCTTCAAAGATTTAAAGCTCTTGTGATACAGGTCTTTCATTTGTTTGGTTGGAGTTACTCCATGATATTTTATGTTACTTGTGGCTATTGTGAAGAGTGATGTTTCTCTGGGCTGAGAAAGAAATAAGAGAACCTGGCCCCTATTTATTATATCTCTTAACGTTACTCTATCTTTTCTGTTTCAATTTTATGAATTTTGTGTGCATGTAACTGAGTGAATGCACAAGTGAGAGCCAGTTCTCTACTGCCCCCTTGTGGGATCGGGGGAAATCAAACACATGTCCTGTATCTAAGGGCCTCCTGCTGCACTATCTCACAGGCCTTCTCTTTGTCTTTTTTAAACAAGGTCTCACTTGGTTCAGGCTGGCTTTGAATTCTGTATGTATTTGAATCTGACCTTTGACTCCCAGTCCTTCTGCCTCCACCTCCCAGATGCTGGGATAGCAGGCATGTGCCACCATGCCTGGCCTAGTTACAAATCATTTTCTTGGGACCTGCCTTTAATAAGAGTAATTTTTTTTTTTTAGAACCCATCAGGATCACTCAGCAGGTAGAGGCTCTTGAAGTGCAAATCTGACAACCTGAATTTGATCCCTAGAATTCACACATAGGTGAAGAAGAAAACCACTTCCACTAAGTTGCACTGTGGTACTCATAAATGTGTGTGCATGAGGGTATTTACACATGAGTGCAATACTGATTTAAATACTTTTTCCTTGGAATTTAATACATGACTCTCTTTGGTATTATATTTATGTACTTAGATATAATTTTTTTTTATTATTTTTATTTTCAAGGCAAGGTTTTTCACTGTGTAGTCCTGGAACTCGCTCGGCAGATCAGACTGGCCTCACTCAAACTCACAGACATCTGCCAGCCTCTGCTTCCCATGTGCTGGGATTAAAGGCATGTGCCACCACTGCCCAGCAGAAAATGCTTCTTTTGAAGTTAGGGTTTTAGTGGGTTTGTTACCTTACTGCTGTTTTCAGGTTAACTAGTGTGTTAATATATTTCAAGTATAAGTAGACATTTGAAAATATCCTCGTAATTGTAGCCAACTATAGTTACTCGCTTCTTTAATTGGGAAACAGAGGCAGGAAGATTGCCATGACTTTGGTCATCCTGGACCAAAACAAATTTTGTTTGTTGAAACCATAACTCAACAAACAAAAAAGCAAATAAACACACACAAAACCCTAAACTAATGAATAAATTTTCATTATAATTATATTTTTAAATGTTTGTTGTACCTGGGCAGTGATGCCACACGCCTTTAATCCCAGCACTCATGCCAGCCTGGTCTGTAGAGTGAGTTCCAGGACAGCCAGGACTACACTGAAGAACAAACAAACAAAAATAGTCACTGTATCATGCAATATATGTTAGAATAGGACTTCACATTGTTGTCTCATTCAATGCTAAAGTAGATCTTATAGTAAGTAGTAATACTGTTCCCTTTCAGCAGCTAAAGTCATAAAATTAGTAAATGTATAGGTTTAGATTTAAGCCTTGGTCTGATAAATTCTTCTAAATTTTGATCTTTATTAAAAAGATGGTCTTAGAGTTCAGCTTGAAATCAAAGTGTCCTCTTTTAAAAATATGGGAAAAAAGTAAAAGAAATCTAGAAAAATTGCTAGGGGTAGTCTGTAGTCATATCTTTCTTGAGCTATAGAAAGTTGGGTGTTGTGATAGGAAAGGGGTTTGGAGCTCTGTGTCTGGTGGACTGAGAAGTGAGTGAGGCTCACTCAGTGTGGTCAGAGCCAGCACTAATCTGCTTATTATGAAAGAACTTTGATATGAGGTAGAAAACTTAGTGATACGTATTAAGAGTTCATTCCAGTTCCAGAATCAGATTCAGTTCTAGAAATTTATTGAGTGGAACTAATTAGAGGTACAAAAATTTGTTAACAGAGATACTCATTGCAGCATTACCTATAGTAGTAAGAATTTAGAAAAAGGCCAGGCGGTGGTGGAGCATGCCTTTAATCTGAGCACTTGTAAGGCAGAGGTGGGTGGATCTCTGTGTGTTCAAGATCTGCCTGGTCTGCAAAGTGAGTTCCAGGACAGCCAGAGCTACACAGAGAAACCCTGTCTCAAGCAACAACAACAAAAACCCAAACAAACATAAAGAATTTAGAAACCTGTACAAGTGCTTTAGAAAAGCATCTGTCAGTCGGGTGGGGGTGGTGCACGCCTTTAATAGCATCACTCAGAGGCAATCCCTGTGAGTTCAAGGTCAGCCTGATCTACAAAGTGAGTGCCGGGACAGGCTCCAAAGGTATACAGAAAAGCCCTGTCTCAAAAAACCAAAAAGAGAAAAGCATATGTTAAATTGCAGTTGTCCATATAATGGAAAACTCAGTAGCCATTATAATTTATGGTCTTTTAAATTGTTTTTTAAGTCGATTTGTTTTATTTTTATGAGTAAATATTTTGTCTGCTTGTGTGTGTGTGTGTG
>NC_022016.1:52137893-52146719 GCF_000317375.1 Microtus ochrogaster | reverse complement strand
TTAAAAGAATACAGTTTCCGTGTAATTATTTCGGGACATAAGCTAAACTAGCCATGTGGGCGGCAGGTTGCTGGGGACGCAGCCCTGCCGCTCTTATTTCAACAAGCAACAAGTGCTCTTAACTGTGAGGCCACCTCTCCAGCCACAATTTGATAGGGGGTAGAAGTATGTGCATATACCTAAGTATACTGCCTATAGAGGCCAGAGGTGTTAGATGCCCTGAAACTAAAATATATAGGCAGCTGTGAGCTGCCCAATCTAGATGCTCAAAAGCAAACTCAGGTCCTCTGCAAAAGTAACACATTTTCTTTACCACTGAACTGTCTCTCCAGCCCCCATAATTTATATTCTTAAAACATCTATGGCTATTGGGAATGTAAATTTGTATAGCCATTGTGGAACTTTTTCAAAAAAGAACCCACATATGACCCAGCTGTACCACTTTGGTTTCTGTCTGAAGAACACTACCTCAGCTCCCACAGGGCTACCTGAATATCTGTTTTTATTACTTCACTGTTCACAGTACTCAGGAAATGGAATCAGCCATAATGTCCATCAGTAGGACTGCAGCCAGGTGTGGTGGCACACAGAAATAGAGGCAGGAAGGTTAAGAATTGAAGGTCTACAACAACAAAAACAAACTGAAAGCCCAGAAAAATAAAGTCATGACATGTACAGAAAAATGTCTAAAGTTGGAAGTCATTATGTTAAGCAAAACAAGCCAAACTCAGATCTACACCAGTGTTGTCTTGGTGTGTGGAACCTCACTTTAAATTGTGTATAAGCAGGAAGGGATCTTGTAAGCAAAAAGTCTTGAAGGGAGGGGGAAAGAGAAGGTGAATGGAGTAGATGCGTGAGAAAGCAGCAGGAGGGGTCTGCTGAGCAAGGCCAGGAGTGTAGGCTGTGGGGCGGGAGGCAGACCTGGGTGGGGGGGAGCGGTGAGTCAGCACCAGACATGACAGCGCCATAACGGAACCCGTGATTTTATATGCTAACTGAAAAAGTAACTTTGAAAACCTACACATGCACACACACAAAAACTTGAGGTTTTAAGTATGATAGTGCACAGGTGTAATCCCATCCCTTGGGAGGCAGAGGCAGGAGGACATAAGTTCAAGACCAGCTTGGCTATAAAAAAGTGAGACCCTGGCTCAAAATCACAATTTAGTGAAGGAATGAGGGAATGCCGGTGAGGTGGTGGAGCAGCAGCCTCCTGACAAGGGGATGGCCCGAGTTTGTGTCCTGGATCCCATACCGTAGAAGAAGAGAGACTGTCCTCTGGTGTCGGGTATGCTCATGAGCACACTCTAAATAAAGAAACAAACTATGGTTTGCTTTCCTCATTGGCTCTGTCAATAGTCCTATAGAATTGAGCTATTTGGTCATACTACTTAATATAAGGCGTTCTGGACAGGATGCTTTTAAAGGAATATATTTTCATGTCTAAAGGATAGGAGCTATAGTGATTCTAGAGGCAGTTTTTGTATTGTCTTTCATTCCTCCTTTCCTTATAAAAAAAATTATGAGCCAGGTGGTGGTGGCGCACGCCTTTAATCCCAGCACTCAGGAGGCAGAGGCAGGCGCATCTCTGAGTTCGAGGCCAGCCTGGTCTACAAGAGCTAATTCCAGGACATGCTCCAAAACCACAGAGAAACCCTGTCTTGAAAAACCAAAAATAAATAAATAAATAAATAAATAAATAAATAAAATATGGAAGTTATTCTAACATGTAAATGATAATTAGCTTAACAAAAATACATGTCAGACTACCAAGAATCATAGCACCGAATCTTACTTAACTTTTACATATAAAATTTTAAAAGTAAGGCCGGGTGGTGGTGGCGCATGCCTTTAATCCCAGCACTTGGGAGGCAGAGGCAGGCGGATCTCTGGGAGTTTGAGGCCAGCCTGGTCTACAAGAGCTAGTTCCAGGACAGGCTCCAAAGCTACAGAGAAACCCTGTCTCAAACAAAAAACAAAAACAAACAAAAAAAAAAACAATAAAAATAAAATAGTGGCTCAGAGGGTGGGTGGTTCAGTGGGAAAGATTACTTGCTTCTCATGCATAGGGATCTGAGCTCAGATCCCAAGCTCCCATGTAAAAAGCCAAGTATGGCAGCATGTGTGCCTATAACCCAAGCACTAGTGGGTGGCAGACAGAGACAGGAGGATCACTAGGGCCTGCTGGCCATCAACTAACTCTGTGTTTAATGAGAGACCCTCTCTCAAAGAGAAAGGCAGAGAGATAGGACACCCTGAGAGATGTAATTCTTCTGCAACCCAGAAGTTTGGATGATAGAATTTTATGTAATTTTTTTTTACAAGTTCCATTTCAAGATATTTTTGTTTTTTGAGATAATGTGTTGCCCATGAAGAATAGGCTGGCCTTGAACTCACAATCCACTTGTATCATCCTGCTGAGCACTAAAATTATAGGCATGTACCATATATATGTTGCACCAAAAATAACCAGCTAAGTTATTTTTTTTGGTTTTTTTTTTTTTTATATGTTCTCATATAGCTGAGGATAGCCTTAAAGTTGCTATATAGCAAGGAATGACTTTGATCCTCCTGCCTTTGCTTCTTGTATGCTGGGGTTATAGACATGCACCATCATGCCCACTTTATATGGTAGAATTGAAACTAAAGCTTTTACATATACTAAACAAGACCACCTCTCGGGCCGATGTAGTATTGTTAATCTCTTCTTAAAAGCAGGCATGTCTTCCTAATCTGGAAAACAAAGTTTATAGAACAATCAGTTTAAGAAAATGAATTTCTCCTCATACACTGACAGCCATCTTCTGCTCAATTGCTCCAGCTGTTGAGATACTACTGTTGGGGTTTTAGCAAAGGTTTTGTTCCCGTGACCCCATCCTTTAATTCTTTGAGAATATATTTGCTTGTGGTATAAGTGGGAGAATCAGTAATTTCCTCCTACAGGCAAGATTGTTTAAGATTTCGACTTTAGACACCAAGGAAAAGAAAAAAAGTAAAAATTAAAAAAAAAAAAAAAGATTTTGACTTTAAACCTATCAGCTGGTATTTAAAGCATAGCCATGCTCTTCGGCCCTGTGTGTTGTTTGTAATTGGTCCACTTTATCTGATTCAGGTGCACTGTGGCCAGGTATGAAACCTGAAAGTGGTTTAATTCAGACTCCATCTCCAAGTCAACACAGTGTTCTTACCTGCACTACAGGGTTAACCACAAGCCAGCCAAGCCCAGCTCACTATTCTTTTCCCATTCAAGGTAAACAGGCATGGTTGTGTGTGTGTTATTTCATTTTTATCATTGTTTTTTTATTTTTAATATGCCTGTATATCCAAACAAACTGGATGATACAGGAGCACTGTCTTCTAAAGTAAAGGAACAGCATGCGTTTGTGCATGCTTTTTGTGTTAGGCAAGCCTGAGCCAGAGTGTGGTTTATCAGTAGCTTAGACTTTGAATGTGAGCTGCTTAATAGAAGTGAAGCCTTCTCTTTTGCATGCTGGTATCCAGAAAGCTCCTCTTGACTTTGTTCTAGTCTGGTCTCAGTGGCATCTTCACATGTAAGTTGGCGACTCCTTGAGTCTGGATTTAGCTGACTTCTATGTGACTTGTCAGTGGAATGTGCCATGTGGACTGCTTTTCTGCTGGTAGCTTTGTGACACCCACCCCCTACTCCTTCTTGCAAAAAGATGATTAGCAGGCTGAGGGTGCAAGTTGTGGTGGAGTGCTTGCCTGGCATGTGTGAGGCACTGAAGAAAAAAGAAAAGTTGATTTTCATTTTTAATCAGGGTGAAACTTAAATCTTAAGCAACTTTACTTTCCTGGGTTCTTTGAAAAGGTTAGAATTTTATAATCAAGATAAGTAGGCAAAAGGGCAGTGTGATGTTTAATTGCCTATTCTCCCGAATCCATTGATCTAGAGTGGAAAGCGTTGTTCGTGTATCTGACTTCTCATCTGTCTCCATGCTTCTATTATTGTTGTTTGCTTTTTTGTAGCTTTTTACATTTCATTCTTTATAAAATAGACTCTATGCTGGGTGGCGCACGCCTTTAATCTCAGCATTTGGGAGGCAGAGGCAGGTGGATCTCTGAGTTCGAGGCCAGCCTGGTCTACAGAGTGAGTTCCAGGATGGGCTCCAAAAAGCTACGGAAAAACTCTGTCTCAAGAAACAAAACAAAACAAAAAGAAAAAAGAATAAAAAATAGACTCTCCAGGGATGAGTGCAGACACCGAAAAGCTGTAGATAGGAACCTTGCTGATGGGAAAGACTTGTAATTTTGACTGTTTTCTGTTCATTGATTTTGGTATTGTTTGATTCTATAGGAAGAGCTCTAGGCCACTTTATTATTTGTTCTGGGTTGTTGTTTTTTGAAGATTTAATTTTTGTGTGTATTTATGCATGTGTATGAAGGTGCCCATGTGGAGCTTACAGAGACCAGAAGATAACCTGGAGCTGGAGTTATATGCGGTTGTGAGCTGCCCATCATGGGTGCTAGGAGCAGAACTCAGGTGCAGTGGACAAGCAGTGAGTGCTCCTGACCACTGAGCCATCACTTCTGCCCCTACTTTGTTCTGAAGACCTAGGTCTAAGTTACCTTTGCCTCCAGTTTTCAAGAATCCCCACTCTTATATTTCATCCTTTCTTTGTCCCGCCTCCCTGTTTTCTTTCTTTCTAACAGGAGCCAACCAGGAGGAGCAAAGCTTAAGGACATGACCGGCTCGCCTTGAACCAGGGCGTAGTAAAAGAGCCTCCTAGGCCAGCCTTTTGCGGCCATCTGGGAGCAGCATACACCACCATTTCTGACTTTGATTTTCTCTTTACTGTTTTCTAAGTTAATAGGCTTTTGGAATCAACAGTGAGGTAATCAGGTCCCTCTTTAGGGTATACATAGGTCATGAAGGAAGAGAAGGAGGAATAAGGGTTCTCTTCCTGCTGGGGTACAAATCTCCACTCTTCTGTAGTTGTGTCTTGAATTTAACACTCACTTTTCTTCCCTGGAAAATAAGTGGCATCAACTAGGGAGTGAAGCTGGAAGTCATTACTGTCACAGGTCATGAAAGTATCTGTTGAATTTCATTAACTGCTGTTTTAACCTGTCATGTGCCTTTGACTCTGCTAACTGGTTTCCTTCAGTTTTCTGTTAGTAGTAACTGCTAGTGTTTAGTAGGCTAGGTGTTCCTCATGTCATCTTCACAACCCTGTAAGTACTAGTAACCTCACTTTTCAGATAGGAAACCTGAAGCACAGAGAATCTAAGTAACTATTTGTAATCACCAAGTAACTAATTAAGTCAGAATAGAGGTAGAATGTTCTACTTCTAAAGTGTGAGTGTAATATGTCATTCAGGGTTGAAATCATGTTGTCAGTATCAACTCTCCCATATTTGAGGAACTGCATTAACAAATATCTAAAACTTTATTTTTCCTCCATTTATTACTTGTTAATACACTGACATAAAGTAGAAATTTTAAGGCATCAAGTTTTTCATTTTTACTATTTAATCTGAAGAAAGAATTTTAGGAAAACATTTGGCTAAAATAATGTATGGGCCAATCAGATGCTTTAGGCAGGCAAAGAAACAAATGTAACACACCTTTACTCAGTTAAAGTAATATTCTGCAGCATAAACAAATGTAATGCTTCTTTACATAGTTAATGTTCCACAACAATATGTTGCTTATAGAACCTGGGAACTTTCAGAATGTCTTTTCCCACAAAATGATTAAAATTGCTTAGGAGTCATCTATCCTATATACTGTTGTTTGATGCTGCCTCTTAGGAAAATGGATTAAGCCATAACAGAGAAGAAAGTGACTGTTGATGAGAAACAAATACCATGTATGTTATTAAATGCCTTTCATTTAGTTGTGCTTAGGGAAGGAGTCCTTTAAAAGCCCTTTAGCTGTCCTGGGGCAGAGTACTGCAGACTGTCAGTGACTCTGAGCAGCGAGCACCAGCTGAGGCACGGGAAGTCCAGGGGACTACCAACCGCTGGGTTTGTCAGCACTGTAGGCCCATATTTCTACATGGTATGGCAGCCAGGCTCTCAAGCCATAGTTACACCTGAGGTGGTCACATAGCCTTCCAGACAGGCTGTTGCTACCCTAACAAAGGGTCGGGATGTTGTTCTGCTTCTTTGTAATTTGGAGGACGCCTGGGATAGAGATGATAATTTAGGCCTACGTGACAGAGCAGGCACACAGAGCAGGAAGATAGGGAGAAGTGGACAAAATGGGCATAGAAAGGTGTGGTCAAAGGTGTGGACATGACTAAAGCCATTCACCTGGTTACCTAGGAAACAGAATGCTAATGAATATACATTTTGGTATAAAGGCTGTAAAATAAATGAGAGGAATTTTGAAGATGTAAACTCAGGATTTTATGAGGATCACTAAAAAAATCTCCCTCCTGATAAAGCCATATGAGTTATGTCTTTATTCCCATGCCTCCACGCGCCGCTCCAGTGAGCTAGTTTATGATGGGGCTGGCATTGGACCCCGACACAGCACCTCTGAACACATTGTCTAAACTCTTCTCTGACCAAGCTCTTCAGCTAGCTGAGCTTTCGGTAGGAGCAGTGACTGTTCTTGTCTAGACAGAGCTTTCAGCACATTGTCCTTCAGGAGAGGAACCTGGTTTAGTCTGGCCTGCGTTTTTCCTGCTGTGTTTTCTCCCATTCTGTCCCTAGTGGAGGTTTTCGTACTGGATTCACCAGAAGACTTTGTCACTGATCAGTTTGGTTCTGGTGGTGAGCACTTTGGGTGTGGATGACTGCAGTAGGAACCATGTCTCTGCTTATGATGGGAAGAGTTCAGAACTGGTGCTTCATAATACTGACTACCCTGTCTACCTGGGTACTCTGTGGTATCTGCCAGCCACTGAAGTCTGGGTTAGAACCTGATGGGTGCCAGGCAGTAGTGGTGCACTTTTTTAATCCCAGCACTCAGGAGGCAGAGGCAGGTGGATCTCTATGAGTTTATGACTTCAAGGCCAGCCTGGTCTACATAGTGAGTTCCAGGATAGGCTCCAAAGCTAAACAGAGAAACCCTGTCTCAAAACAACAACAACAACAAAAACCCACAAAATAAACCTGATAGGTTCTGTTATAAAAGGATGTAAAACTTAGGTCACATTCCTTAAGACAGACATTCCAGGTAACTTTGATAGAATACATTTTTATCTGACAAGATGAGATTTAATTTTAATATTTTTGAGTTCAGGTTTATTGCTAAAGTTTCTAAATAGCAAATCATAGTGGTATTTAAAATTTCTTTTTTTCGGTTTGTTTTGTTTTTTGGTTTTTTGTTTTTTTTTTTTGTTGTTGTTGTTGTTTTTTTCGAGACAGGGTTTCTCTGTGTAGCTGTAGAGCCCATCCTGGAACTAACTAGCTCTTGTAGACCAGACTGGCCTCGAACTCACAGAGATCCGCCTGCCTCTGCCTCCCGAGTGCTGGGATTAAAGGTGTGCGCCACCACTGCCCAGCGTGCAGCCATACTCTTAAGCACTGAGCCTTCTCTCCAGCTTCCAGCATTTGCCTATTTAGCCAGTATTCTTTGTCTTTTCGCAGATACATTCGTTTAAAACTGATTATTTTCCCTATCTTTAGGCCATTTACATGTGATCTTTAATATCTCCGAATACTCTCAATCTTGTAGCTTCGAGCACAAATGCCAGCCTGATATCCACATCATCTGCAATTGCCAATGTTCCAGCAGCAGCCGTGGCCAGCATCTCAAACCAGGTACCATGCCCCATTTGTTCATCTTTCTTGATGTGATTCACCTGTCCTTTCACTTGCTCTCTTCTTTCCATGGTTAACTTGCTCATCTAAGAAACAACCAGGAATATAGTGTAGTCTGTTGAGTCCTGTTTCTAGATGGAACTCTCTGGCTACTGTCCTGTTTCTCTTTTTTCTTGCTAATCCTCCCAGGAATATGGTTCTTTCTACAGCATTACCTACTACTGTGTTTACCCCAAGCCTCAACCCTGCCCCCACTAGATCGTGCCTTCCATGAAGGCAGGGATTTTTCTATTTTTGTTCACTTTATCTTCCCAGAGCCTAGACAAACCCCAGGCACTCACTTAAAAGACACTCATAAGCATTGTGGGTGAATAAATACTACCTCTACCCATTTCCTGACTATTTGTAATTTGGTCTTTTTTGGTTTTGGGGGGGGTTTGGTTTTTCAAGACAGGGTTTCTCTGTGTAGCCCTGGCTGTCCTAGAATCCACTTTGTAGACTAGGCTGGCCTCGAACTCAAAAAGATTCACCTACCTCTGCCTCCTGAGTACTGAGATTAAAGGCATGTACCACCATGCCCAGCTGTGATTTTGGTCTTGATCACTGTTATATTGTGTATGTGTTGAGTTTGTTTTGTTTTTAACATGTGCAAACTTTCTCTGTAGCAACTGCTATGACCACTGATGTCTCTACCAACTTTTCTGGCTGCAGTTTACCTACTCCGTGTCTCACTGTCCCAGTCCTGCTGCATTTGTACTTCTGAAGTACACAGTTACCTTGGGGTTCAGAGGGTGCTGTTTTGTTTTGGATGGATGGGTTGCTTTTTTGAAGTAAGGCTTCACTGTGTACGCTTGACTGTCCTGGGATGCATCATAATCCAGGCTGGCCTCAAACTTGCATCAATCCTCCTGCCTTTCTCCTGAGCTGAGTTCATGTGCCACCACAGTGGTACAGTGTTTCTATTGAATTCCTCCCTGTCCATCTGTCCTCCCTATGCAGATGAGCAGCCCTGTATAGGCTCGCTCCTTCCTTCCTTCCTTCCTTCCTTCCTTCCTTCCTTCCTTCCTTCCTTCCTTCCTTCCTTCCTTCCTT
>NC_022016.1:52131248-52137783 GCF_000317375.1 Microtus ochrogaster | reverse complement strand
CAGAGATCCGCCTGCCTCTGCCTGGCTGCAGGCTCTTTCACAGCTTTTCTCTTTGGTCTTCTAAGGCCAGTGTCTTTAGTTTTTCACATCGTAACTTTCTCCTGAAGAGTGTTTAACCAAACTTACATTGTCAGCTTAGATGTGCATCTGTACTCAGGTTTCTTATTTTGAAAATCATTGATTTCTTGGGACTGCTAGGTAGGTGGATAAATAAGATAATATATTGGGAAAATAATTATGACTAATAGGGAAGAGAAAGCCTCTTTTGTTATGTAATAATCTTACTTTCCTCCCTTTGGTCCACAGGACTATCCCACCTATACTATTCTTGGACAGAATCAGTACCAGTCCTGCTACCCCAGCTCCAGTTTTGGAGTCACAGGCCAGACTAACAGTGATGCTGAGAATACCGCATTAGCAGCTACCGCGTACCAGATTGAGAAGCCTAGTGCTATGGTGCCTGCTCCAGCCACACAGAGACTCCCCTCTGGTGAGTACAGAAAGCTAAATTAAGGACACTTTACCCAGCAGATGTTTCCCAGTGATGGTAAAAAATGATTTTGTTCTGGGATAAGTTGGTTTTACCATGCCATTGGTTTCCCTTTGCAAGTTTAAACATAGCAAAGAGACTGTAATGAGAAACTGGCAGAATGTCTGTAGTTTCTGAGAACAGAAAAGTGCCAGTAGTGTATGAATTAGTGTTTCTAGTGCATACTCTGCCCTCACGTAAGTGTAATACACTCCATGGGGATCTGTAGACTAAGTGTACTTGTGGACACTTGTAGGGCTCCAGCTTTAATCCAGCCACGTCTTAGAATCCTGCTAGGAATTCAGAACAGAACAGCCACAGTCCTTTCCCAACACTTCTAACATTTGACTCACAAAGCTAGACACTGCTTGTGCATGGATGGCTCTGGGAGGTGTGGCTCTGCTCTGCCTGCACTGTCACCAGCAGCTTTCTATCTTGCTTTTCCTTTCAACAGACTCGTCTGCAAGCCCATCTCTGTCACAGACTACACCAAATAAAGATGCCGATGATCAGTCCAGGAAGAATATGACTGTCAAGAACCGGGGCAAGAGGAAAGCTGATGCCGGTTCCTCCCAGGACAGCGAATTAGAAGTATGTGAAGAAACTCACTGGAGTTACCTATTCTGTTCTCCTCACTTTCTGTCAAGTACAAGTCTGGAATTTGCAGAGATAATGTTATTGTATGCTGTGTCCACTTGAACTCCTGGTGGGGGTTGGGGGAGCAGTGAATTGGCCAAGAGGGGGAAAAAGTAAAAGAAAATTCCTCCATGTGCAGCACGACTTAATTATCCCTTCCTGCTGTTCCACCAAAGCACTGAAAAGCCTTTTCTGATTCAGGGTAGCTCTAACCAAAAGAGCAAATTGTTCCCCACATTCGGAGGACTGGAAGGAAGGATAACACTACATCTTAGGAGAAAACAAGGGGAGCTATGAATGATGTCATACTGTTTCCATTTGGAAATAAAAAAAAAAGTGGGAAGATAGAATGAGTGAGTACCTGTGAGACAGATCTGGTGCTGGCTTCATGAGAGTGCCAGGGACCGTGCCGTGCGGAGAGCGCTGTGGGGACTTACTGTGGGCATAGATTGCAGTTACGCTTGGAAAAATAGAAAAACATATAAAATCCTAATGTTAAAATTTTTACATTACCTTTTTTGTAGTTTTAATTTTTCTTTGATGTGGTTATTTAAAGCAAAGAGATAAATTTAAATGTGTTCTTTGGTGCAGGTAAATTGAAGGTGTATCTGTCTTTCTCTTCATTTTTGGAGAGCAAACACAGCAAGAAATAGGGAAACTAAAGTTCTGATATCATTCTTAAGAAAAATTAATAACTCCCCTTTTTAAAACTTGTACCAGAGAGTACATTATGCAAAACTTTACCATTTTTGCTGGACATGGTACACACCTGTAATTTCATGACTTAAGAAGGCAGGATCAGGAGATCAAGGTCATCTTTGGCTGCATGTGTAACTCCACCTAAAGAAAGTTTTTTAAAGGACTTATTGTTTTGTTATGATGTGAAAATTTTATGTGTATGAATGTTTTCTTATGTGTGAGTGTTATGCCTGCATGTAAGTCTGTATACCACGAACATGCCTGGTACCTACAGAGGACAGAAGAGGTTGTCTGATCTCCTGAGACTGGAGTTAGAGACAGTTGTCGCACACATGGGTGCTAGGAGTCAAACCTCTCCATGAGCAGCCAATGCTCTTAACTACTAAGCCATGTCTTCAGCCCAGCTTTACCATTTTAGGAGCATAATTCAGTGTTATTAAATATATTAGCCACCATTTCTGGAACATTTTCCTGTTTTTGTGTTTGCTTTTCTTTGAGATAGTCTTGTTCTTCTTTGAACTCCTGAGCAACCCTGCCTCACCCTCCTAAAGTGTTGAGATGACAGGCGTGAGCCACTCTGCTCTAGGTTCAGAACCTTTCTTAATCCTAAACAGACTCGGCACTTCTTTATTAAACAGCAACTCACCATACTCTTTCCTGGTCCATGGCAACAACGGTTCTCTCTACTACTGTGAGTTTGCCTGGTCTAGATGTATCTAAATGTGAACATACAGTGTCTGTTCTTCTGCCAGGCTCATTCATTAGTGCAGTGCTTTGGGGATTTATCTGTGCTGCAGCAGGGATCATAATTTCTTTTCTTTCAGTGGCTGAATGATACTCCATTTTGTATGCACATGCGTACTGTATCTTATCTTGTGTCTGTTGAAGGACTCTTTCATTTTTTAGGTCAATGTGAATAATGAGGCTTTGAGTACTTTGTACTACACTTATCCAGCAGTGGAATTTCTGGATCTTATTCTGTGTTCAAACTCTTAGGAGACACCAGACTTTTACACGTTACATTCCCACCATTAGCCACATTCTCCTCAGGGCTTGCTGTTTCTCTCCTCCCCTTTTAAATTGTGTTTTAGGTGGTGGTGAGATAAGGACTCTCCTCATAGCTCTGGCTGACCTAGAACTTAGTATGAAAACTAAGCAAGCCTAATTGACAGTAATACAGTGGCCCCTCCCCTTTTTAAAATGAAAGCTACTTTATTGGTGTCAAGTGAGGTCTCACTGTAGGTCTCCTTTGCATTTCCCTAATGACCAATGATATTGAACCTCTTTCCATGACCTTGAGTCCCAGAGCTTTGTCTGTTTTGAAATTAAAATGCATGATTCCTCCAACTTAGTCCTTTCTCAGGGTGGTTTTGCCTGTTTGGAGATCCCATCAGATTGCATGTGAATTTTTGAACAGTTTTTCTTTTTTTTTTAAGCTCAGTTTATTTTAAATTATTAGTAATTAAGTTCAATAACATGTAAACACTGTTTTAACCCGAGTTTAACTTTCACACTGTGGAGGGGCTGGAGAGGTGGGTTAGGAGTCAAGGGTATTTGTTGTTCTTACAGAGAACCAAAGTTTGGTTCCCAGCACTCACTCCCAGCACCTCCAAGAACACCAGACATGCATGTGGTGCTCAGATGTAAAAGGGCAAAACAGCTATACACATAAAATGAAAAGAAACCTAAAGAGAGAATTTTAAATAAAGAAAAAGAAAATACTGGAGATTTGAATGTGATTCAGGCTGTAGACTGCCATGGCTGTTGCCACTTTAGCAATGTTGTCTTCTACTCCGGGAATATTTATAGTTTTCCATTCTCAGCAGTATTTTAGAGTTCTCAGTGTATTGTGCAAATCTGTTTTATTAGTTAAATTATTCCTGAGTGTTTTTTTTTTTACTTTTTTTTCCAATTTTTATTTTATGTGCATTGGTGTTTTGCCTGCATGTGTCTGTGTGAGGAAATCAGATCCCCTGGAACTGGAGTTACAGACAGTTGTGAGCTGCCGTGTGGGTGCTGGGAATTGAACCTGGGTCCTGTGGAAGAGCAACCAGGGGTCATATGTTGGGGAATTTGGCTTGCTACTGTTTTTCATGCCGGCGTCGTTTTCCACAATGCTGTGGTCTTGCCTGGTCTTAGAGTAACATCGGCTTCACTGCATGAATTAGAAAGTGTTCCTTTCTTTCCATTTGTTTCTATGAAGTCTATAACATCGTCTGCACTTGCATTTATGATCTTAGTAATTTGAGTTTCTGTCTTTGTATTGGTAAATGCCAATTCTGTTGATATTTTCAAAGAACCCACTGTTGCTTTGTGTTGGGGAATATTATTTTAAGGTGTGTGACTCTTGTTTACCTCTCTGAAGCTGTTACTGTTCCTGTCTGAAACACCTGATGATCCTAATAAAGAGCTGAACAGCCAATAGCGAGGCAGAAGCAAGGATAGGCAGGGCTGGCAGGCAGAGTATAAATAGAAGGAGAAAATCTGGCAAAAGGTAGGATAATTTAAGATAAGAAAAGCTGACTTGTTTATTGCCAACTTTTATTATGTTAACCCATCTGTTTTTTTTTTCCTCTGGGCTTTTATCTTTGTTTACTTCTTTATACCTTTCTTCATTCTCCTTGACTTGCTGTGTAGCTGCCCCTGAAGCCCTCCTCTCCTTGTTCTCTGTTGCTCTTCTTCTCTCCTCCCAGATTTCTCCATCTATTTATATTCTGTCTGCTAGCCCCACTTATCCTTGCTTCTGCCTCTCTATTGGCTGTTCAGCTCTTTGTTAGGACCATCAGGCATAGTAACAGCTTCACAGAGTTAAACAAATGCAGTGTAAACAAAAGTCACACACCTGAAAATAGTATTCCCCAACAGCTTTCATTGGCTTTCTCTACTACCCTGTTCTTTTGGTTCTTTCTATTTTATTATTTCCTCCCTTTTGGTAGCTTTAGCTTTAGTTTGCCGTTCTTGTCTAAATAGTATGGTGTGGCTGTAATTTGAGATTTTTCTTCTTCTTGGACTGGAGATTGAACCCAGAGCTTTAGGCTTATAAAACATAAGCTCTTCTCTGAGACTTTCCAATTCCTTTGTCTTCTTCCCTTTGTTATGAATTCTTCCTGTGTGGCCTAGATTGGCCTCTTTCTCCAGTTTTGGGGTTGCAGGCATGCACTCATGTCAGCTGCTTTTTTGGTACAGGGTTTCACTGGGAATCTCTGGCTAGCCTGGAATTCTCTGTATAAATCCAGATGTCCTCAAACTCAAAGAGATCCCAGGCCTCTGCTTCCCAAGTGCTGGAATCAAAGGAATGCTCTCATACCAGCTGCTTCCTTCTTTTTTAATGTATGCATTTACAGCTAAAATTTCCCTTTCAGCATTGCCATCACTGTGTCTCATAAATTTTAATATGTTGTATTTTCATTCATTTCAATATATTTATTTACAATGTATTAATTACTACCATTCATCTCTAACTTTATTTAGATTTCTTTTTGGGACCATTGATTGTCTAAAATTGTGTTATTAAACTCCCACGTATTTGTGGACTTTATTTTTTAGTTTTGGTTTCTCATTTGATTCCACTGTAATTGACAGATAACTCATTTTTGTCTCCCCTCCCCCCCAGCGGGTATTTCTCTGGGACTTGGATGAAACCATCATCATATTTCATTCCCTTCTCACTGGATCCTATGCTCAGAAGTATGGAAAGGTAATTCAGTCTTTTTTGTAACTATCCCTCCTCTGGCAAGATGAGCAGCTGACCTAACTCTCCCAACTATTAAGGTAGAAAATCCATTTTCTCTGCTGCCTGTCTTGCCCTATTGACTTTTTGCTTTAATATATATATGAGTATTAGTGATTGGGGCTCAAGAGATGGCTTGGTGATTAAGAGCACTTGCTGCTCTTATAAAGGAGCAACAAGTTTGGTTTTTGGTTTGGTTCCCAGCGCCCACATGACAGCTTACACCACCTGTATCTCCAATCCAGAGGATCCAACACTCTCTTCTGCACTCTGCTGACAGTGTGTGCATTCAGGCCAAACACCCATACATATAAAAATTAAAAATAAAGCCGGGTGGTGGTGGTGGCGCACGCCTTTAATCCCAGCACTCGGGAGACAGAGATGGGCAGGTCTCTGAGAGTTCAAGGCCAGCCTGGTCCACAGAGCTAGTTCCAGAACAGGCTCCAAAGCTACAAAGAAACCCTGTCTTGAAAAAAAAATCAAAAACAAACAAACAAACAAACAAACAAACAAAATCCCTAGTACTGGGGATCAAACCCAGGGCCTCACAAATGCTAGGCAGCTAGCCCTACCTTGTTGACTTTGAACTCTCCATGTATAAACCTGACCACATAGCTGCCGGGCAGGCTCCATAACTAGGTAGGTTTGATGGTCAAGCTAGACACTTGATTAGGAGAAGTACTAAAAGCTGAAGGTGTTCAGGAGTGCATTTTCAGGTTGATGAGATGGCTTACCAGGAAAAAGTGCTTGCCGCCAACCCTGAGTTCAGGCCTTGGTAAAAGTGATGAATTAATTCCCCACAAGTTGTCCTCCAACAATGTGCATGCCTAAACACACACATAACAAAATAAATAAGAGTATTTTTAATTAATTTTATAAGCATTGAAGTGTAGGAATAAGACTCACTTGAATTTAATGAAATCTAAGGGTTATATATTCAT
>NC_022016.1:52127733-52130338 GCF_000317375.1 Microtus ochrogaster | reverse complement strand
TAGTACAGGCGCTACAGGACCATAGTATGGGTAGCAGTATGGATAGTACAGATTGTCATATGATTTCTGTTAAATTTATTTTGTTTTGAGACTAGGTCTCATTCTGTGGCACAGGCTAGCCTCTAAATGTCAATTATCCTTCTGCCTATAAGCCTCCCAAGTGTTAGGATTATAGGTGTGAGCCACTATCCCTAGATCTAAAGTAGATGTGCTTTTTAAAAACTGAATTGTATGTGTAATCTTCAATGTGAACATTACTGTAGCAGAAGCATGAGATAGGTAGGTTAGCTCTGTGTCTGTCTTCGTCGAGACAGGGTCTCACTGTTGCTTTGACTGTCCCTGAGCTCAGTCCTCCTGCCTCAGCCTCCTGAGTGCAGAACTGTGTTTCTCCACACATTATCTCCAGGATCGTGTTGCTTCATTTCTAGAAATGTTATAAAAGTAATTGTTTACTGTCTTGCTATTCCCAATTATCTGGGATTGCCAGGAATCTCTTCTGCAAGTACTTTCCACGGTCTGACCAACTGACAAGCTCCAGAACTACATCCCTAAATCCCTTAAGAAAATAGTTATGTTCTAAGTGACCTTGCTTAGTTTTAAAGCAACCTGCAATGGTTGTCCTGCACATACTTTGACTCTGGCCTTCTTTATTTTCTGGCTGATAGGATTGTTAGGTTCCCAGTGTTCCATGTGTCATAGGAGCAGAAAGGGATCATGCACATTACAGTAGCAATATTTGAATTATAATTATAACTTTATGAAAATACTGGTTTCTAAAACTGAAATCTTGACATTTTTAGTAATAACTGTCCATAGCCTCTATATTCTGTAATCCAAGGTTCTTATAAATGGTAGTGAAATTGTATAAGGTTTGAAGTATTGTGTGTGACCAGTATTGTTTTGGACATGGCTCAAAGTTGTTTCAAAATATCTGAAAGTTAGAACCAGTGTTGTGACCAGAGTTGTGACATCAAACACTGTTCTCACTCCTTTTTTGTTCCAGGACCCAACAGTAGTAATTGGCTCAGGTTTAACAATGGAAGAAATGATTTTTGAAGTGGCTGATACACATCTGTTTTTCAATGACTTAGAGGTAAGTGGTTTAAATTGTTTTTCTGCTTCTGTTAGAGCCGATGCTTGTATTTAGAAGGTAGGAAATTAGATATACCGGAGCGGTTATGCTAAGAGAACACCACAAGCGTCTTTCTCTGGGAAGAACAGTGTCACAGCACTAGATCTGGGTGTGCTAGTTTAGACTTAGTTGATTTTGCTTTGTTTTTTTAAAAGAGTTGGATATGTGATATTTTGGGGTTTTTTTCTTTTTCTTTTTTTGAGACCTGGTCCCCTATAAACCAGAGAGGCCTCAAACTCACTATGTAACTGAAGACGACCTTGAACTTTTGATCTTGCCTCTACCTTCTGTGTGCTAGAATCACAGGTGTGCCATGGTGCAGGAGTTTATGCAGTGTGAACAGGGGTTTCTGTGTGTTAGCACTCTACCAGCTGGAGTTTGTTGAAAGAGTTTAGATGTTTTTAACAGATTTTTAAGCACAGGAGTTAATAGAAAGAGTCGTACTAAGAAAGAAAGTTTGTGGATTTCTCAGAACTGCCCCTTTGAGACAGGTCTGGTAACACACACCTGTAACACCAACAATTAGGAGGCTGAGGTAGGAATAGCATGGTTTCAAGACCTGTCTCCAAAAAATAAAAATTTACTATTGTTTTGGTTACTTTATTCGGGAGTAAAATACAGGAATACTACTATAAAAGTCAGTAATCTAATATGTTATTAAATAATTTATAAAAGGTTTTATTATTTGCCCTTATAATCGCTTTTGTTTGTTTTGTTTTGTTTGAGTCGATCTCACTATGTAGCTCTAGCTGGCCTGAAACTGTGTAGACCAGGCTGGCTTCGAACTCACAGAGATCATCCTGCCTCTACTGCCTGAGTTCTGGGATTAAAGGTGTGCATCACTATAGCCTTCTACTGCTTTTAGAAAAAAATATTTTCTTCCTTTTCCTTCTTTCTTTGTCTTTTTTTTTGAAGGTGTGTGTGGGTGTTTTCCATTTATGTTTGTCCATGATGCCCCTAGGGGGCACCAGATCCCCTGGGACTGGGGTTAAAAGCACCCTTTGGGTGCTGGGAAATGAACCAGCCCATCTGGAAGAGCAGACGTATGCTTGGCCACTGAATCAGCTCCAGTCCCTATGCCCAGCTTCTTGATTATATCTTGACTATTCTTTAATTTTACCTTTTTAAAAACAATAATTTACCTTCTTGGTCCTTTGGTCTCTAATTGATAGATGATTAGTATAACTCATTGCTATTAGCTGTTTTATTGTCCACTTTAATTGACTTTTTTCTTTTCAGTATAATTTTTCAAAGGTCATTATATGACACAGATCAAAGCCTGGCATCATATGCACTATAAATATTTTCTTTAAATAATTCTAACTTTTCCATGCCTTTTGGAAATCCATAATTTTTAGTTTTAATAAAGAATTATTATTACATTTTTTTCTTCTGAATTAAAATGTTTCTAACTCTTGTTTAAAGTTTATTTGCCTTCCCTCAAATGGCAAAGATATTCTTCTGTGTTTTCTT
>NC_022016.1:52126584-52127003 GCF_000317375.1 Microtus ochrogaster | reverse complement strand
GGTCAGTAGTTCTCAACTTTAGGGGCATAAGAGTCCCATGAGTAGTGTCTTAAAATTGGAGATTTTAGGACTTCAATTCCAGAAGTTCGAATAGGTCTGCCATGCACCCAAGAATACGCACTTTTAAAAGTCTTCCCCAGGATTCTGATGCAGGTGCCCTAGTAGTGTCAGGGAACACATCAAGCTGCCAGTTGAGGCAGTTGGTACGTTTGAGCTTGACAGAAAATTCCACTCCTTCTAGTCTCTTTCTACCACTCACTAGTTGTCTGATCCTGAGAAAATCATCTCCCCTTCCTTTAGAATACAAGTTCTAGATCTAGCATTGACTTAGATGGCCTGTGCTTATGTATATATTTAGGTAGGCATTTCTGTTCCAACTATTCTGTTTTTGTTTTTTGTTTTTAAGATTTGTGTATTTA
>NC_022016.1:52119771-52120328 GCF_000317375.1 Microtus ochrogaster | reverse complement strand
GTTGTGGGGGCACAGGACAGGTGGGGAGGGAAAAGCTGTTTGTACTCCATGTCTTCACACTCTGCAGTGTGTATGTACTACCTCACTTCCAAAAGTAGTAGTTTTGAAGTAAAGAACATGTTATAAATACACAGTAAGCCCTGCTCTTTAAATGCAGACTAGTTCTCCAGCAAATCAGGTTCCCGTGGCTCTAACAGCAGTGGTTTAAATGCAGACTAGTTCTCCAGCAAATCAGGTTCCTGTGGCTCTAACAGCAGTGGTTTTACCTCAGCTCTACAATCCTTTAAACCTGCCCTCAACTCACTTGTTGACAAATTGAGACAGCATACTTTCTAATCAGTGAGCATTAGTTGGAAACCTACTGTGTGCCAATAATTATTCCCAAATTGTACTGATTTTCTAGTCATAGTGAGCTCTCAGGACCGAAAGTTCTGGAAGAATTTGACCTGAATGTGTTCCTGCCCCCGGGTCAGTAGTTCTCAACTTTAGGGGCATAAGAGTCCCATGAGTAGTGTCTTAAAATTGGAGATTTTAGGACTTCAATTCCAGAAGTTCGA
>NC_022016.1:52117673-52118641 GCF_000317375.1 Microtus ochrogaster | reverse complement strand
AAACTCTGTCTCAAAATAAAATAACAAAGTGAATCTTAAATGATGTAAAGGAGATATAAGCTCTGAGTCCTACAGCATATCTTGTAGAATTTACAATCTAATCAAGATCATAGAGGCAGAGACACTGGACAGTGTGAGGAAATGAACTGTTTAGAGCAGAATTGAGTGACAGAACTGGTCAAGAAGGTTTCATAAAGACTGTCTGCTGTTTATCAGGTATTAAAGTACTTGGACAATGGGGAGGGCCAAGTGCCAGAGAGATTACAAAGTATTTCATCCTTCTGCCATTGTATGTGGTCCTTTACATGGTAGTGATAGCACTTCTCTTCCCTGGAGTGAAATAGTGCATTTTGTCTTTTAACAGGAGTGTGACCAGGTGCATGTGGAAGATGTGGCTTCTGATGACAATGGCCAGGATTTGAGGTGTGGTAAACACGGTGATGCCTTGAACATCAGTACACCCAGTATGTGCACAACACTGAGTGCAGAGGAAGAGAAAGATGAGAACACTTGCTGTCTACTGTTAGAAGAGTCCAAGGCCAATGTGACTGACCCTGACATATGCTGAGGCAGCGGTAGAGAAGTGATGGGAGCAGAGCAGGAAGTGGAGTGGTGCTGATCTGTGAGGGAGCAGGTGCAGGCACCTTTAGAGAGGCCTCAGTGATGACCCCAAGAAATCTCAGGTAGTGACACTGGATGCTGAGCCGGCATCTCAGAGTGAAGAGTATGCTGGTTTCCCTTCGCACAGATTCTCCATCAGAGAAAGCATGCTTCTAGACTAGACGGTCGTAGTTGCACTTAAGCATCAGGAACTTTACCCCGTAATCGTGGAGCTTTGATGGTGTCAGGAATAACCCTACGAATAGTAGTCAACTGTCGTATTCTTGTGAAAATTAAGCCAGGGCCGTCCCATTGGCAACTCAGTCTCCTCATTGCTCTGTTAGTTACTCTTTCTTCTGACCCACTGA
>NC_022016.1:52105014-52117563 GCF_000317375.1 Microtus ochrogaster | reverse complement strand
CCACTGCCCGGCCCCACTGATCCTTTTAAAAATACATATTATTTCTTGTCATTGCATGTACAGATGCGTGCACACACGCTTGCTTGTGTAGGTCGGAAAATAACTGTGCACTCAGTCTCTCCTACCTTTACTGAATCCAGTAGCCATGGTTGTGTGGAAAGCACATTTACTCACTGAGCCATTCCAGTGGCCTTGACCCGGTGATCTTGTCTAAAAGACACCCAAACATTTGAAGACTTGAGAAGAAAAGACTATCCTATCTTTTCATGTTAATTTGTTTTAATGTTTTATCCCTTTTCATAGGTAAAATGTTCTTTCCTGTGTCTTCCCTAAAATTAAGCATTTTATCTATGTTTGGTGTTTGTTAGTTTTTCAAGACAGGGTTTCTTTGTGTAGTCCTGACTGTCCTGGAACTTACTCTATAAACCAGGTTGGCCTCGAACTCAAGAGATCTGCCTGCCTTTACCTGCTGAGTGCTGGGACTTAAAGTGTGTACCACCACACCTGGCTCATCTATAATTTCCTAATGGCACAGCAGAGCTAGACACACCTGTCCATGTAGCACAAAAGAGGAAACCCCTCTCTCGCAGACAGCAGCTGCTCGTGTGTCGTGCCTTAATGGCTGAGATTTTGTTTCGTGGAAGCCTCCTGTCAAGCTGTTTATAGCTTGTTTGCTTATATATTATTGTTTGTTTTCTTTTATGTGTGAATGATCCAATTTCCTATTTTATGTCTTAGCAGCTTTATTTGTTTTTTTATTAATTTTTTGAGACAGGATTTTTCTATATAGCCCTGGTTGTCCTGGAACTTGCTCTATAAACCAGGCTGTCCTAGAACTGAGATCCAACTGCGTCTTGCTGGGATTAAAGGCATGTGCTGTTGTAGAATGTTATTTTAACTAGGTAAAGATATGTTACATTTGTTTATGCTGCAGAATATTACTTCAGCTGTGTAAAGGTGTGTCACCTTTGTTTAATTAAGAAAAGATATGTTGCATTTTTGTTTCTCCTCGCCTACAGCACCTGATTCGTCTAATACACTGAATGACCAGTCGCTAGGGGGTGAAGGGTAGGCAGGGCTAGGAGGCAAAGAGAATAAATAAGAGGAGAAATCTAGGCTCGGAAAAAAGGATGAGGAAGAACAAGAGGAGGAGGAGGAGAACTGAGGGAGACGCCTACGTGGTCCAGCCAGAGACGGAGAAGCAGAGAAAGTAAGATGTGCAGAAGAGAGGAAGATAATAAGCCCCAAGGTGAAAGGAGATAAAGAGAAACAGGTCAAGTTTAAAAACCTCACCAGAAACGTGCCCAAGCTAAGCTGAGATTCAAAACTAATAAGTCTCTGTGCCATGATTTAGGAGCTGGTTGGTGACCAAAAAGAAAAAGCCTGGTATGGTACAATGTGCCACCATGTCTTGGCTTCTTGGCAGCTTTATTTAATGTATTGAGTCCTGTTTTGACATGCTGGGTTTTTTGAAAAAAATCTAGCCTATGCTGCTCTGAACTTGTTATGCAGCCCGTCTGACCTTAATTTATGCTCCTCCAGATTCAGTCTCCCAAACGCTGGAATTAGATGTGAGCCACCATGGCCGGTTCTGTTTCTCCTTTTCACATAGCTGTAATTATATTTACATAGCCGTATATTCTGCTTTTTTCCCACTGTATAGTATTCTGTTACTAATGAAAACAGTCAGCCTCTGTGGGGCGCTGGTGCTTAGGTTACTTTCCTCTCAGTGGTCACCATCATTTTGTCCTGAGAAGGTGATGGTGGGGCACACTGGTGTTGTAGCCCTTGGAAGGGAGAGACAGGAAGATCAGGAGTGTAAGTCCAGCCTCAGCTACCTAGCTACTTATAGAACTTGAAACTAGTGTAGGCTACATGAAGCTTTTCCTCAAAAAATAAAAAAAATAAAAAATAAAAACAACATCAACAGAACCAATATCCATGAGAAGAGTTTTAAAGTATTAGCTTTGTTTATTAGACACAAGGAACAGGGCACAGAATCTCAGGTAACATTTAACCTCATGCCCCGTAGGTATGGATTTTAATTTTCATATCCCCCCTCTCTCTGCAGCAACTATAGCTTCTCAACAGATGGTTTCAGTGGTTCAGGAGGCAGTGGTCACGGTTCGTCTGTGGGCGTTCAGGGAGGTGTGGACTGGATGAGGAAGCTGGCCTTCCGCTATCGAAAAGTGAGAGAGATCTATGACAAACATAAAAGCAACGTGGGTGGTAAGTGTGGACAGCCAGTCTGAATCTGTTTCTTAATGGTTTCCTGCATTCCTTTCTGAGAGTGCCCTTAATCCACCTTGCAACTTAATTAATTCTTAGGAATTTATGTCATGTTAATTCTATATTTTAAGCAACAACAACAAAAAACACAAGCCAGGCAATGGTGGTGCACACCTTTAATCCCAGCACTCAAGAGGCAAAGGCAGGTAGATACATACAGATCTACAAGGACAGCCAGGGCTATTACACAGAGAAATCTTCTTTCAAGAAAAAAATATTAAAATTTAAAAAAAAAAAGAATGGAGCCAGGCAGTGGTGGCACATGCCTTTAATCCTAGCACTCTAGAGGCACAGGCAAGTGGGTCTCTGTGAGTTCGAGACCAGCCTGGTCTACAAGAGCTAGTTCCAGGATGTGCTCCAATGCTACATGTCTCCAATAACACAAAAAAAAGAATGGGAGATGATAGTTAAGGCTCTGCACCATTGATGGCTATTTGAATGGGAGTTTCAGTAGAAGCTCTACATTCCTAAATCCTCTTAATGTAACTTCGGATGATTATGCTATTTTCTTTAGACAAGTATCTTTTTAAAGAAAATGTGCTGTTAGTCGACTTCCCTTGCTGTGACAAAATACCTGAAATGATCAGTTTAACAGGCTGAAAGATTTATTATTTATTTATTTTATTGGTCATTTGGACCTGTTATCTTGAACTTATGGCCAACCAGAACATCATGGCAGGGAGAGGCTGGTCATCTCATTGCAGCAGAGAAAGGGAGGAGGAAGTGAAGGTAGCTTGGTTCCTAATATCACATTAAAGCACCTTCAGTGAGAACAAGCCTTCATTACATTAGCTTTTGGAGAATAGGTAAAATCTAAACCGTAATACATCCCACAGATTATTTGGTTGCTTGGCTTGTTGGTAGGTTGTTGAGACAGTCTTGTTAGGTAGCCCAGTCTATCCTTGAACTTGTTCCCAAGTACTGAGACGCTAGGCCTGCCCTACTATAGCCACCTCAGTATATCACATTTGATGCAGAATTTTTAATGAGTTACAGCCACTGTTGGTACTAATTAAGACTGCCATAGTGAACAAATATCCACACTCATCATGGCAACTCGAATAGTTGGGAAATAGGTCCAGGATCATAGTGGCAGTGTTCATGTGCTGTTATCTGAAAGGCCTTGGAAATATTATCTGCCCAGAAATGTTGTAGTTTCATGGATTGTTCAAAATGGAAGAGACATTAGAAATCTGTAGCGCAAATAATAAAAATCCAGAAAAGGATGTTGGGGATCAAACGGAAGATCAGAAAAGCAAAGCCACCAACCACTAGAGAGTTCTTACCTATACCAAGGCTGGGCCATCCTGTCCTCAATGTGACTGCAGACTGAGACCCTGAGCTCCTGTCTCCTCCTGTTCCTCTCTAGTGTGCCACCCATCTGGCCTCTATGGCTAACTAGTGTAGCTGCTGGGATTAAAGGTGTATGCCTCCACTGCCTGATCTTTATGGCTGACTAGTGTAGCTAGCTTTGCACTCTGATCTTCAGGCAAGCTTTATTAAAACACAAATAAAATATCACTATAGAAATCTACTCTAAATACCTCATTTGACAATTGACATTTGACAAATTAGCATCCATCATAGGGGAAAGCATAGCATAACACAGGCATATAGAGCAAATTAGTAGGCTGGCCACATTCCCTGACTTGAGGTCAATGCACTTTCCAATCTTGTTGTTCATTTACTAGCGATGTGCTCTTCTAAGAAAATAGTTAAAACTATGAGCCCTCACCCTCAAAAAAGACTGCACACGGTGCTGCATGAAGTTTAGGATTTCTGTGGATTCCACAGGAGAACATTCTGCCATGTCACAGTCTGTGGCTGAAAGCAGAGATGGGGCTTTGAAGTTGAGTTGGGTCATCCTGTGACAGCCTTCTGATAGCAAAGAGACAAAATCATGGGCTTCTAGCTCTCAGGAACCTAATTTCTTTTTTCAGATCCTCCCCTCCCCCAAGCCTAAGTGTCTGATCCTTTCCTGCCTACTGACTAGACCTCAGTTCCTGGAGAAAATGATACAGCACACCTGAACCTGCTTGGGAGAACATTTAAAAAGTGGTACCAGCCAGACATGTGTCACATACATTTAATGCCAGCACTAGGGAGGCTGAGGCATGTGGATCTCTGAGTTCAAGGCCCGTCTGGTCTACATAGTAAGTTCCAGGCTAGCTGGGGTTATATACTAAGACTGCCTAAAAAAAAAAAGTAATATCTCCCTATAATACAGGACTTTTTATAATTCTGAGTCACACTTGCTCTTTAAATTTTGTAACTCAGAGTGTCTGACAGTGGGTTCCTATATGAGATCTGTTATGTTTTATGCCCATTTAATCTAGTGTCCTAGAGCAATGTGTTTTCTGCTGTCAACTGCAGCTGTTTCAGCTGTAATTATCCTGCAGGGGATTGGTTCTTCACCCTGGCATGTTCCTGTGCAGGGAAGCTTGTACAACACCTCACTATGACGCTTATGTCCTGTTATGGTGTGCCCATAGGGAAGAAAACAATTTGGTGAGGAGTCACATTGGAGTAGTACCATTCTCAAAGTTTTCTAAACCATGGGGACTATATAACATCAGGGGCTCATGGGAGTTGCTTCTTTGTATAGCAAGTATATTGGCTCCTGGTCTGCAGCACAGCAGCGGATAAGCACGGCTTAGAAAGAAGGCTTTATTTTGTGTCACAGTGGCAGTAGGAGAGGGCAGCTGGCCATCAAGTCCACAGTCAGGAAACAGAGCGAAGAATACTTGTGCTCAGCTGCTTTCTCCTTTGTGTTCAGTTCAGGACCCCGGCCCATCTACATTTAGGGTGTGGGTCTTCCTACCTCAGTAGCCTAATTCTGATGATCCCTCACACATATGACCAGAGATTTGTTTCCATGGCGATTCCAAATCCCATCATGCTGACTATCAAATTGACTGTCATAGCAAGTTTATGTTGTCAGATAACAAATGTGTCTGCTTTTCTCTGAAGGCCTCCTCAGCCCGCAGAGGAAGGAAGCACTGCAGAGACTGAGAGCAGAGATCGAAGTTCTGACGGACTCCTGGTTAGGAACTGCGCTAAAGTCCTTGCTTCTCATCCAGTCTAGGTAAGGAAATGTTTCCTTTCATCTTCTCCTCTCAAGGACACACTGCTTCCTATCACTTGTCCAAGCCAGGCCATCCCCTAAAATGGAGTTTAGGATCAGGGATTAGAAGGCTCAAATGAGCTGGCAATGGTGATGCACTCCTTTAATCCCAGCATGCAGAAGGCAGAGGCTGATCTTTGAGTTTCGGGCCAGCGAGTTACAGGACAGCTAAGGCTACACAAAAAAACCTTGTCTTGGGCTGGAGAGATGGCTCAGTGCTTAAGAGTATTGCCTGCTCTTCCAAAGGTCCTGAGTTCAATTCCCGGCAACCACATGGTGGCTCACAACCATCTGTAACGAGATCTGGTGCCCTCTTCTTGCCTGCAGGCATACACGCAGACAGAATATTGTATACATAACAAGTAAATAAATTAAAAAAAAAAACAAAAACCTTGTCTTGGGGAAAACAAAAGAAGAAAGCAGAATTTCAATGAAAAGGTCTCTGGACAGGCATAGTGATGCACACCTGTGACTCCAGGTCTTGTGAGGTGTAGGCTGGAAGATCAGGACTTAGTTCAAGGCCATCCTTAGCTATATAGTTTGAGGGCAGTCTGGGCTTCTTGATACTGTCTCGAGAACAAAAAGGAGGAGAAATAATGTAATAAGAAGATTAAGGAAATGAGTGGTGGTTGCAGCAGTGCACACCTTTAATTCCAGCATTTGGGAGGCAGAGGCAGGAGGATCTCTGAGTTAGAGGCCAGCCTGGTCTGCAGAGCGAGTTCCAGGACAGCTACAAAGAAACCCTGTCTTGGGGGAAAAAAAAAAATTTATTAAGGGAACCATTAAGGGGTAAACATGTGCTTGCTACCAAGTCTAATGGTGTTAGTTCTACATACACAATAAATGTAACTTAAAAAAAAAAATGCACTGAAGAGATTAAGACCTCTTCCTGAGTTCAATTCCCAGCAACTGCATGGTGGCTCACAACCATCTACAGTGAGATCTGGCTCCCTCTTCTGGCATGCAGATATACATGCAGACATGCAGGTGATTAAGGAGATTTTACCTTGAAGCCTAGGATGAAAAATAAATGCAGCCATAGCGTGTACTAGTATCCTGTTGCTCCTCTCTTCCTCATGTCTATAATTTGGGGGACCAAAAAAAAAAAAAAAACCACACTGAGGATAGAAATCCATGGGAGGTAAAGACCTAGGGAATCTTTGTGTCTTACTGAGTGACAAGCAGAGAGAATGTGAATAGTGTCTTATGAGTTCATTTCCACTGAAAAGACCACAAATGAAAGCTCTCCTCCGTGCACTTGTCTCTAGAGTGTGGTGTCCAGAAGAAGAAGACTTGGTGCTGATAGCTAACAAATGCAGTGAAAGCAGTGGCCAGAGCAGGGGAATGAGGGTGGAGAGGCTCAGTGCAGGAGCATTTACTGCTCTAGCAGAGGACCCAGGTTCAATTCCTAGCATCACGCCATCTCACTGGCCCCTCTGCCCTTTAGTCTAGAAAATAAAATCTGAATAAGAGTAATAATTGAGTTGGGCGTGGTAACACAGCACACAGAAGGCAGATCTCTGAGTTCGAGGCCAGCCTTATCTACAGAGTGAGTTCCAGGACAGCCAGTGCTATACAGAGAAACCCTCTCTTGGGGGGAAAAAAGAAGAAGAAGAGTAATATAACATTGACAATGCATTGACCAGCAATGTTCAGCTCTTTGAGGTTCCTTTTCAGTCAGACCCTGAAGAGCTGACCCATTTGAATTCTTGTTCTTAGGTTGCTTCAGTTTCACCATTTTCTTTTCCTCCTTCTTCCTCCTAGGAAGAACTGTGTGAATGTTCTGATCACTACCACACAGCTGGTTCCAGCCCTGGCCAAGGTTCTTCTGTATGGACTAGGAGAAATATTCCCTATTGAAAACATCTACAGTGCTACCAAAATCGGTATGTCATTCTCCCGTTGGCCTCTCGGAAACATCCCCTGGGGCTGCTGTTCCTGCCAGTTCTGCTACACAGTACAAGTGTTGTTTGCCATCCAGCAGTCTTCCATAAGAGGCTTGAGGCTTAGCAGGTACCATGTTCGCTCAGGAAAACAGAACTGAACTAGTAAGCTCCTTTCTTCCACAACATTTCTTTCTTCATTTGTTTATTTATTTTTTTATTCTGGCTGAAAATCTGTTATTGAGACCCGCTACCTGACTAGGTTAGAATCTGCTGCCAAGTCTGATGGCCTGGGCTCAGTCCTTAGGACCAGGTGGTAGAAGGAGAGAATCAACTCCATAGTTGTTCGGTGATCTCCACCTTCATACCATGGAACATAGGTGTACACTCACATACAACTGATGAATAAAAATGTTTAGCTGGAACGATGGCTCAGCATTTAAGAGCACTTGTTCTTGCAGAGGACCTGAATTCAGTATCCAGCACCCACATGGCAGCTCACAATCACCCAGAACTCCTGTTCTGGGATCTGACGCCTTCTTCTGGCCTCTGAGGGCAGCAAGTACACACATGATATATATACATGCATACAGGTAAAACATGCATAAAATGAATAAATCTAATTTTTTTAAGTTTTTAAATAAGAATTGAGAAAACTTAGTTTGGCAGTGGAGTTCTGTAGTCATTTGGGTTTTATTCACCAACCCTTTCTCCTGTAAGTTATGTATTCCATTGACAAGAGCTTTGGGCATTGAGGAAACAGACAATGGCTCCCTTCACCTTTGCCTCTGTTTCTGCTTTCCCATGCAGCAGACCTTCCCTGGAAGCCTCCACACCCAAGAGCTGCATTTTCTGTGGTGATCATTGCACTAAGGCCTACTGCCCACAGGCTAATCCAACTAAGGGAAGGCCTTTATACTCTCTGACATTAGGGAGCTTATTTGGTGATTTTCCTTAATCATAATTCTCCAAAGCTAATGTTGGAAGCTGCGGTGTGATCTGGTGCCATGGTAACCACAGCAAGGAGCCCAAGGCTTTTCTTGACAGAACTGTGAAATGGGAATAAGAATAGAAGGGTTTTTTTCCAATTTCTCTGGAAAAAGTGATTTCAAAATTAGGGTTTTCCTTTTTGTATATTTTTTGAGATAGGGTCCCACGTAGCCCAGGCTGGCCTCAAACAGACTGTGTAATCAAGGATGATGCGGAAGGTTCTGATTATCCTCAGCCTCCCAAAAGCTGGGACTAGAATATGTGTCACCATGCCCAGCTAAAATTATAATTTTCTATGTAACTCAGTAACCTTGGATATTGAATTCTCAAGATCATTTCTGAAAATGCCAGAAGTGAGCTTAGGGACCTTGTTTTGTTGTTTTGGAATTAGGTTCTCTAGCTCAGGTTGCTTCCAACTCACAGTGATCCTATTGAAGTTTTTGATTACAAGCTGTGCTCCACACTGACTGATATTCTCCAACGACTTGGTTGACCACATCCTCCAGAACAGAAGATCTCCCATCTGTTATAGCTGAAGAGCTCCCATCCATACTCTGTGGCATCCGTTAGAGTAGGTTCTTGCTGTGCATCTCTCCTCCTCCACCTCACCTGCCGATAAGCCCTCCTGTTCCCAGATTGTGATAGAGGCATGCCAGAGGCTATTTCCTCCTTGATCAGAGCATGTCAAGACATTGGGAATTTCTTCATCCTTCTTCCTAAACATGGTCCTTTTGCTTGATCTTAGGAAAATATCTGAAATCTGAACCAATGTCTTGTTTTTTTTCATAAGCAGATCACTCTTAGATACTGGCTTATTAGAAAGGCTATCATGGAATTAAACAGTTAACTTTTTAACACTTTGAGCATAATAATTCTGACTGGGCATATAGAAAAATGAAATATGATATTTGTAACTGGAAATTATATATGCCAGATTTAGAAAGACATACCCGGGAGGCAGAAGCAGGTGGTTCTCCGTGAGTTCAAGGCCAGCCCAGTCTACAAAGTGAAAAAAAGAAAAAAAAAAAAGTGCATCATCTACTTTCTCCCCTAAATGGAATTTAGGTTTAAGGCAGGGTAGGGGAGAAGAGTGTTCAGAAAGGGACCATGAAAGGAAGAAAAAGATCCTAAGAGAGGCAGAGACAGGGGTTCAATGGGATGCTGAGAACAGAAGAGAGACTGTTTGGGAGACAAAAGGAAGCAGCAAGTGGGGATTTGATGGCTCAGCAATTAATAGTGTTTCACTGAATTCAGTTCCCAGCTTCTGTGTCAAGTGGTTCACAACTGCCTGTCACTCCAGGCTCCTCTGATTTCTGCAATCACCTGTACGCATGTGAATAAATATTAATTTATTTATAACATATATGAAAATGAAACCCATCACTTTGTATGCTAGCTTAAAAAAGAATTCAGGGCTGGGGTTGTAGTTAATTGACAAAATGATTGCCTAGCATTCACCCCTAGGTTTGGTCACCAGCATCATAAAACAAGAAAAGAGAAAAATAAAAGTTTTGGGCTAGGAGAGCTCATTTGGTAAAGTACTTGCCACATAAGCCTGAAAACCCAAATTTGTCCCCAGCCCACATGTAATGGATATGATGACAGACACTTGTGATCCAAGCAATGGGGAGGAAGAGACAGGAGGATCCTTGGGGCTGACTGGTCAGCCAGAGGAATCTAAGCAGTGAGCCTCAGGTCCTAGTGAGAGACCCTGTCTCATAGAACAAGGTGTTTATAGCTCCTAAGGAATGACAATTGAGGTCTACCTCAGACTTCCATGTGCATGTCTGTCAGACACATAAAGATTCATACCCAAAATAGAAAGGATTAGTTTAATTATTTGAATATTAGTTGGATTATCTAATAGTTAATCCGAATTGGGCTCAGTATAGTGGCTCTCAGAGTCTTATGGTAAGTTAATGTACAGTCAAAAGCATTCATTCAGCAACAACTGCATCTGCAGAGGAAAGTCAGGCAGGACTGCCACAGTGAAGTAAGCACCAAACACCACATATACCCAAAAAGCCTTGTCTCTTAAGGAAGAAACTGGGAGCCACAGCAGACCAGTGTCTGCACCAGGACATCACTGGGCTGCCGCTTGGCTAGGAGTGTCATGTTTACAGGTATCATGACTACTTTCCTACAGGTGGCATTCCAGGGTCTTTCGGAAGAGTCTTAAGTCACTGGATCTGACGAGAATTAAAAATGAGGTTAATGGAGCAGGATAAAGAAGCCTACTAGGCTCCAGTGGATAGCTCTCAGCTCTTGGTCAAAACCCTGGTGAGATGGCTCAGAGGTTAAGAGCATTGTCTGCTCTTCCAAAGGTCCTGAGTTCAATTCCTAGCAACCATGTGGTAGCCCACAACCATCTGTAATGGGGTCTGGTGCCCTCTTCTGGCCTGCAAGCATACACACAGACAGAATATTGCATACATAATAAATAAATAATTTTTTTTTAAAAAAAAAAGACATGAATGTGGGAAAGGGACTTTGAAAGGGGGCCTCACAGAGGTGGGAAGGAGATGACAGGCAGGGCTGAGAGTAATCAGAACACATTATTATACACATGTGAAATTCTCTAAGAACAAATTTAATCAGTAAAAAAATATGGAAGCTGGGCAGTAGTGGCACACACTTTCAATCCCAAGACTCGGGAGGAAGAAGCAGGCAGGTCTCTGAGTTCAGGGCCAGCCTGATCTACAGAGTGAGTTTCAGGACAGCTAAAGTTGTTACACAGAGAAACCCTGTCTCAGGGAAGAGAAAAAATGGAGTTCTAAAAAGAGCAGTTGCCGTAGACCATGGCCACAGCCTGAATTTGGAGTCGAGACCAAGCTAAGTCTAGCTGCCGGCATGTGATCTGGTGAGACACTAAACCTATGATGGTCTGTAAAGCTGGGAATGGCAGTTCAGTGAAAGAGATGGGTGCTTTGTAAGCTCGAAAGTATGGGAAATACACAAGAGAGGTGGAGGTGGTTACAGCTTGTTCATCCTGGGCTCCTTGTCCTGTTTCTAGATAGTTGTTGTGAAGGTGAGAGTGAGTTGTTTTGGTAATGGCACGCTTTCACTTTGTTTGGGCAGAGGGGCTCCTGAAGGAGGCTGCTAGCATGGCAGGTGAGTGGAGCAGCAGTCCTTACCTTCGGTATTGAGAAAGCTAGGGAAGACTGTTCTAATAGGAAATGTGTTTTTCCTACAGGTAAGGAGAGCTGCTTTGAGAGAATTGTGTCAAGGTTTGGGAAGAAAGTCACATATGTAGTGATTGGAGATGGACGAGATGAAGAAATCGCAGCCAAACAGGTAACTGTAGAAAGAAAATAAAAACTGAGCTATGTGGTTGTTATGAAGCAGTTAGAAAAGCTGTACAAAGGAGCACATCTGTAATCCCCACATCTGGAGGAAGTAAGAGGATGTGAAGCACGTGTGGTTGCGGTGGGACCATAGGTAAAGGCTGAGATGTGTCTAACTTGGCAGGCTGCTGCCCAGCCGCACAGAGCCCAGATTCAGTCCTCAGCACTCTATAGCCAGGATGGAGCTTGCCTGCAGTCCCAGCACGTGTGAAGTGTAAGCAGGAGGTTGAAAGGGCATCCTTGGCTACATAGTTCATGGGATGCATGAGACTATCAAAAAAAGGGGTAGGGTAGAAAAATAGTAGAACTGAAAAATCCTTACAACTATTGTGTATTAGTAGTATATATTGTCCTTCCTCATTTTTCTTTAAGAAAAAGGTCTTTTTTTTCCCCAGGTAGAGTTTTTCCTATAATTTGTTAAGTCCTCCTCTGTCCTTTCCTCCCTGCCACTCAACCGTCTCTAAGGGTTATGAAAGTTCTCTCCTTGGCCTTTTTTTTCTTTTTTAGATTTAGAATCATGGCTTGCCAACTAGGACTGCCCTGATTTTCTTCACCCAGTTCATAGAAATCACAGCAACTTTAGTGAACTATGTGATTGACAGTCAGTTGGCATCGTTATTTCATGTTATCATGATAGAGCAAGTCATAGAGCTTGATAGAGCTTTTCCATGTTAACCATCGAAGCTTTGATTCTCCAGTACTGCTCAGTCTCCCTTTGGGAAAAACTGCAGTGGCTTCTCAGTCTGGAGAAGTAGTAGGGAAGAGAAGTGCTTGAGCCGTCGCAGAGGTCACCCTAAGCTAAGGTCTGCAATCTACTAAGAAATACATTCTCCAGGAGTCCAGGATGTAAAAGTCCTACTAGCCAGTCCTCAGCACTGAGAAAAAAACAGAATATATTGATTAAAAATGTCTGAGTGTG
>NC_022016.1:52093187-52104394 GCF_000317375.1 Microtus ochrogaster | reverse complement strand
GGTTTTTCGAGACAGGGTTTCTCTGTGGCTTTGGAGCCTGTCCTGGAACTAGCTCTGTAGACCAGGCTGGTCTCGAACTCACAGAGACCCACCTGCCTCTGCCTCCTGAGTGCTGGGATTAAAGGCGTGCGCCACCACCGCCCGGCTCAGAAATACTAATTTCTTATCACCATTTTATTTGATCCTGAAAACCTTAAAAGCTAGGACAGGTTTTTCTTATAAAAGCATAGATAGCATTGAAATCTTTTACAAATTCCTCATATTTCTGTGTCCTGTACAAAGTTCTGACAAAAGGATAGATGGTTTCCAAGAGCCTCAAGGAGACATCTGTGGAGGAGAGGGTGTAAGTTGGGTTCCAGAAGTTGGGCTAATTAGCCTTCCTTCTTCTCTTCCAGCACAACATGCCCTTCTGGAGGATCACAAACCATGGAGACCTGGTGTCCCTGCACCAGGCTTTAGAGCTTGACTTCCTCTGAGAACTGGAACGTAGAGCCTTCCTTCCTTGTGAGCTTCTTTTACCTCCGACAGGAGTCAGGCCAGAGCCCTCTGAGACCCTTCTCTCCTGTCTGTCTGTCTGTCTGTTTGTCTGTCTGTCTGTGTCTCAGCGCCCCTTCCCCTTCTCTTGTGCTCTTTCTCTCTCTCCATGGAATGCTGGCGAGAACACAATCAGAACCAACTGCAGTTTTTGCTAAGAGCAAGCCGCGGCCCTGTCCATAGTCCAGCAGGAGGTGGCTGGCTGGAACAGCAGACTTGATGCCGCTACTATGCTTTAGTTCTGTTTCATTCAAGAAAGAAGAACGAGAAAAGGCAATGCTTGGGGCACAGTTGCACCTTTGGTGCATGGACAGACTGGGAGCTCCTCCTCATCATGCTGATGGAAAATGTGTCCCATGAGAACATCTCCTGTAATCTTAGATGTAGAAGTCCTCTCCCAGTGAATGGGTATGTTACTTTTGTAGCTGAGGGTCTGGTCTCTGAAGCACTCCTACCCCCCTATGAAGAAAGCGGTGTGTAAAGTTTCCGTGACAGTGGTAATGGAAATGTCTGAAATACCTCTCTGTGTCAGCAGCACCCTTTAGTGGCCCAGGACTCTGCTTTCCAGGAGGCTCCTCGCTGTCTTAGGGCCCTGTCACTTACTAACTTTAGACTTTGGTGTCTCCCATCTTGTAAGCCTGTCTCCTGACCAGTCCTTCATCTGTAACCAAAAGTCACAACCCTGGGAACTCCTTCCCATAAACAATAAATCTACACCTTTAGCTCATAATTTAGAGACTGTGTCCCAAGAGGCTCACCCTCCAAATTGGAGAGAAGGGGCTTGGGGTCCTTAGGAATTTCATCCTTGGCTCCTGAGGTAGGAGTCTTCCTAGTGCTCCTTCTGCAGAGCAGCTCCTGTTCCCAGCAGATGCTTGCTCTGTGGCCAGCTCAGTCATCAGATAGATGTTGGGTTCACACTCCCTGCTCTCTCTCAAATCCACTTCTCTCCATGCAGCTCTGGCCAGCCCCCGCCCTCTCAGGTAAAGTCAAAAGGTCTTGAGAGCAGGCTACACCTGCTTCCTTTGCCCTGCACTTACATGCAGTTGTCCAAACTTATATTTGCCCAGATCTGTGTCTGGGAATAGAGAGCAGATTGTTAGAACCAAAACCCAGTTTCCCATGAAACACTCCATTTCTCAGATGCCATGATGAAGTGGGAAATCAGGTCAGAAATACTCTCTTGACTTAAATGCCTAAAAATGGAACCCTGAGCTAGTTGCAAGGGCCCTGTCAGCCTGCCCCAGATGCTTTGGAGGAGAGCCTGGGCATAGTCCCAGCCTTCAAGTCCAGCTAGGTTTTGTTTTTTGGCTTTGTTGTTATTGTTGTTGTTTTGTTTTGTTTGAAGGCACTGTCCCTTGAGGACCAATATGAGGTCCTTAATTGGGGTAAACTTCCCTAGAGGTGAGGAAATGTGCTACTCTGGTCCTCAGGAGGTCCTTGACCAACCACTGCTACAGTCACTGTCCCCAGAAACGCTGCAGCACAGAGGCTACCAGACAGCAGCAGAAAGGCTGGCACACCATCTGCAGAACTGTTGGCCAGTACTTCTGAGAGCAGCAGTTGAGGAAGGGGCTCAGACAGGAAGTGAGGTTGGTGTTCCATTTTAGTCACTCATTTGGCTTTGTTTTGAGATGGGGGTGGGAGCAAAGAGGTGGCATCTAAGCCTGACTTTCCTAGGCTACATTGAGCACCACCATCCCAACACTGCCCGGCCTTTTTTTGTGGTTCATCATAGAAAACTCGAGGATAAGTTTTACTTTGAAGCCTCCACCCCGTCCGTCGTTGCCAGTGTAGTTTCTTGTCCTGGACAAAGGCCACTTGTTGACTTCAGGCTTTTACAACTGTCAAGTGGTGATGCACAGCCTTCTGCACACAGGTCATACCATGAACACTTAAAGGGAAACTCTCCATTCTTAGAATGGAACATGGAATCCCTTTTCATCTTGCCCTGCCTGCCCAATTTAGCTCTCTTTACAAAAAGAATTTGGACTTGGCCAAGAGAAGCAAGGAGATACTGAGCTGAGGAGCCTCTGCTCTGGCAGCGACCATCAGGGCAGACAGGAAGCAGGGGTGTATTGGTGTACTGCTGCCCTTGGCATTGACTTTCCCTCCCTCCCACAAAGGCTTGGGTAGGAAAATGAGCTGGCAGCATTAGGAACTGTTGGTACTAGAAAGACGGCTTGCTAGTTAATAACACTAGCTGCTGGTACAGAGGTCAAGGTGTGAGCGCCCACAGGGCTGCTCACAACATCTGTAACTGTAGTTCCAGAGAACTAATGCCCTCTTTTGGCACCAAGCACTTACATACATGCAAGAAAACACTCAGAAAATAAAATTTCTTTTAAAAAATCAAAAGCTGTTGGAACTTGGAGCTGCAAGAAACTGGGTTGTTTGATTAAAAAGAGGCCGTCTTTACTGGACAGAGTGCCCTGAGCAATCGCTGGTGCATCCTTCCTTGCTGGATTCAGTGTTCTGAAGGGTTAGTGTAGACATCTCATGGTGTGGGCTGATTCTAGGAGTGTCCTGGGATATGAGGTGACTTTCGAATGTAAAACTGACTGTGCCTTAGCATCACCTGTCCAGTGCCCCTGGGACAGCTGGTGATGTCCGGGAGAATGGATCCCTGCTCCAGAATTTAGGTGCCTATTTTGGGCTTTTAATTTGGGGGTGTTCTGTCTTCTGTACAAGCTGGGTGTCAGATCTAGCGTCCCGAGAGACTTGGCACAGCTTGTTTGCGATTCACACAAATCCAGCCTTTGCAGCTCCATCTAGAATCTGATTGACATTGCAGTTGCAAGCGTGTGGCACTTCCAGACACTACTTTGAGTAGGAGTCACAGTTGACAAGAGCACCAGGCAAAGCAGGAGGGGGGGGCTATCTCCCAGGTGGCAAGCTTGGGCCCTCCTTCATTCCTTTCCAGGGTGTAGCAGAGGCCCTTCTTGAGTAAGTTTATGTTTCTTGCTGCTAACCTGGTCTTCATCTTCAAGAAGCTAGAACTATCCAGACAGACTTATTGTAGATGCCAAGTTGGAATTCTGAGGTCAAATATCTTATCCACAAGAGGCAAAAATCTGCTTGTGTCTCAGCCCTGTCCACAGGCCACCTGTCCTCCCTCTACCCTGAGTCCGCTCTAGCAAGCAAGGCTCCCTGGCTGCCTCCTAGCACACTGAGCGGAGCCATCCCATTAAGGACCATTTCTACTTGGATCACCACTCTCTCTCTGGACTTTAGATGCCTCTTTAGCAAGAAAAGGCATCAGTTGGGTTGGATATATTTATGTGACTGCGGGCATTTGTGGCTATAGAGTCCTTGATCATAATGTTATATGTAATGGGAACTATCTTATAAACTTGAAAAAAATAAAATTTTTATTTTCTATTCAGTTTTCTCATTTGTCTTTTTAAATACGGTTAGTCCAGTTGCTGAGCCATGCAGGGTCCTAACCAGGGCTTCATTAAGAAAGATGTCAGCCTTTCAATAACTGGCTCATTAATTTCATACACACAAAAAGTGACATTTGGTATACGTTGGAAAACAAGGAATTGTTTTTATTTCAATTGTTTCTAGAATGCACTGCTTTTTAAGATGTGGGAATGAAGTAGATTTCATGAGCTGTCAAGTATGCTGAGCTTTACAAAGAGAAGTCAGTCTGTGCCTAGCATAAGCTGCAAACCAGTAAAACAAACTCATACGAACCCTTTAACTGGCCTGATCACATGTCATAGCAGCCAGTTTTTCTCCAGTCCTTCACACTGGTCGGAGTGGCCATTACTGTATTATGGTGAAGTGAATAGGATTCGTTTATCATTTTGAGGATCAGAAGCGTCAAACCACAGGTGAATTTCCTCAGGAGTGTGACGACATCTCATACCCTGGCTAGTGGTCTGTTAGCTGTTGTCTGTGCCTTACTCGGTGAAAAACACAGGTCCAAGTGTTGACTGCCCCCCAAATCCCAAAAGCAAACATCTCCATCTCCTCCTAACAAAACACTTCTCGCACAAACCCTCCGTGACATGTAAACCTTTTTCATTTTTCTTTGTTCTTTTTGGTTTTTCAAGACAGGGTTTCTTTGTGTAGCCCTGGCTGTCCTGGGACATGTAAATCTTAAGATAGTTTTTTTTTTTTTAAACACGTTTCTTGTTTTAAAGTTCTTGGTCGGGGGCTGGAGAGATGGCTTAGCAGTTACGTGCACTCTCAGCTCTTCCAGAGGACCCAGGTTCAGTTTCTGGCACCCACATAGCAGCTCCTAATTGCCTGTAACTCCAACTTCAGAGGATTTGAAACCCTCACACAGACATACATGCTCATGAAATAAAAGCAAATTATTTTTTTAAAAAAGTTATTGGTCGGGTATGGTGTTCTTGTCTGTAATCCTGAGAAGCAGAGGCGAGGTCACACTGTTTTACCTCCACACCAGTAAGTGGCGAGGTCACACTGTTTTACCTCCACACCAGTAAGTGGCCGGCAGAACTATCCTTCTCTTCCACCTCTGGCACCTTTGTTCCAGTCCCTGTCTCTCCAGACCACAGACTTCCCAGAAGCTTTGGGCTAGCCTAATCTACATGTGGAACCTTGTCTCAAATGACCAGGAACTCCCTCTGTAGACCAGTCTGGCCGCAGACTCACAGAGATCCTCCTGCCTCTGCCTCCCGAGTGCTAGGCTTAAAGACATGCGTCACCACCTGGCTTAAGGACATTTCCTAATTACATGTAATGCCGCTGATATAATTTTAAATTCTTTCAGAATAAAGAGCTTTGTGTGTGGTAGTGTACACCTGTAATCCTAGCAGTTGGGAAGCTGAAGCAGAAGAATGTGTTCAAGGTCATCTCGGTAGGATAGACTGACTAAAAACAAGGCCAATGTAATAACTTGCACTTCCTTTTTTCAATTTTTAAAGATTTTTTTGAGTGTATGCCTGTATATGCATGTGCAAAGGCCAAAGGAGGATGTTGGATCTCTTGGAGCCAGAGTTACAGGCCGTTGTGAACTACCCAGAGTGAGTTTCGATCACACTAGAACTATCTTGGGTCCCAGCCCTGGAACCAGAACAGAACGCTCCATCTCTCCAGAACCGTCATCCACATCCTAAGATGTGTCACTTCACCTTCCACCCAGCCCCTCAAACTCACCTCCTAGTCCTAAAGATGCTACTGTTCAGGCCCAGTAGCAGAGCTCCTAGGAGAATGCACCGTCTGCCCAAATGTGAGTTCTGCTGCCTGCCAGATGAGCGGCCCACTCGGGCTCACCAGCTACTGCATCTTAGGAAGCAAACTGCAGTCACATTGTGGGGTATTTGTACACTGAAGATACATTGCTTGATTGGTTTAATAAAGAGCTGAATGGCCAATATCTAGATAGGAGGTCTAGGCAGGACTTCCAGGCAGAGAGAGGAAACAGGAGATGCATCTAGGTACCTGACGTGCCAACAAGGCATGGAGAGAGTCAGGCACACAGAATGAAAGGTAGAAGTCCACAAGGTTAAGTTATAAGAGCTGATGGGACAACCCGAGCTAAAGCCCAGCTTTCGTAATAAGTCTCTGTCATTACTTGGGAGCTAACTGGTGGGACAGAGAAAGGCTAGTTACAACTTGCCATCCAGCATGGGGCTCGAACCCACAGCCCCAGGATTAAGAGTCCCATGCTCTACTAACTGAAACGGGATATGTTGCAGGAGAATTGTTGGTATAACCCTTCCACTGTGCCAATAAGGCCACCTCAAATCAAAGGATGGAGTCAGCGATTGGCTACTGGGATCTGCCATAGAGTTCTTGAAGGACTGAAGAGATCTGTTAGAGAGGACAGGAAGAGAGGATTTCCAGGGAGGCAATTTGGGGAAAACGTGGAGAGAGGGTCAGCCAGTTGACTCTCCACTGTCCTTGGGTTTATCAGGTCTTTATCTCAATTTCTGCTTCCCGAGTTTTTATTATACTGGAACAATTTAGATATTCATTACAAAGTCTTAACTAAGTCAGCCCATATCTCTATTCCAGGAGTTTGTACTACCAGTTTTAAGGGGTTCCAGACCCCTGCCACCTGTCCGTAATAGAAAGGCTGACAGACTGTATTTAATGGTACATACTGGTTTGGGAAATATTACACGGTTTTAATAATACTGTTAAACACATGAGCACATGTTCTCTTCCTTTCACAGACTGAGGTAGGAGGTAAAATACTCAGCGGGTTGTGCATGGCCTAGACCACAGGTCCATGAGGCACTTGCTTTAAAGGTGGCCCAAGAGCCAGACAACACTGCATCACAACACTGGAGGGGCTGGCAGGGTCGTCACTGGCCTCTGGTCTTTGAAATCACGTTTGTTCAAGTGGGTAGGGAAAGAAGGTAGGGCGGCAGCCAGTTCAACAGTCAGAATGATGCTCCCGGAAAATAAAGTGCTCTCAACATTTGTTGATTGACGTGAGTGGATGGGGTGGGGGTAGGGAAGACTTCTTGAGAACACCCCCAGAACCCCAGGACCTCCTAGAGCAGGCCATGGAACCCAGGAGACAGGATACCTCCACCAGTCACCTGAGAGGTAAGAATGGCAACGTGAGGCTTTGGTGACAGCAGCTCATGGTTGGTAAGGAAGAGAAAACAGCTTGTATATGATTGGCCTTTGGCCCTTCCAAGGCCCAGCTCTCCACATCTTCCTCACTGGCTGAGTCAGACCCTACCTCAAAGGGCTCCTTCCACGTCTCCAGCCTCTGCCAGAGAAATCTCCTCTTTGATCTTGGTGAAAAAGTTCTGTGCTAACTGAGTGGCCCGTCTGTTATAAAGCAGCTTAGGCTGCTTCCTAGGAAGGAGACTTAGGGCCCCATCCACGCGGTCAGGCTCCCAGTTGCAGCTAGGGTGCAGCCAGAGGTAGTAGATCAGACGCAAAGCCAGTCCCAGGAGGAAGCAGGCTCCTCCTATAATCAACCACATTGGCAAGAAGGTCCCGCTGGGCAGCAGGGTGCTGTGTGTCACCCAGGTGCTGACCAGCAGAATACTGTCACTGAGGATGAAGAACAAGTGGATGACGGACCGGCCTCGGGTGCGGCCCCCAGCCACGTTGAACCAGGAGAAATAAAGGATGATTGCCACTGTCACCCGGTACAGCCACTCAAAGTTGGGGTTTGGCATAAATTGTGTGCCTTGAAGCCAGACCCAGAACAACAGCACCAGCCACAAACTGAAGAAATGCAGGGCCAGATATTGGGGGAAGAGAGCTGAAAACAGGGCGACAGCGAAGATTCGGGGACACAGCAGCAGCAGGTTCCACAGGAAGTAGAAGGCAGAGGAGCTCCAGCCCAGGCGAGACTTAGAGGGAAGGCAAGTACGCAGGGATCGGTGGTAGTCCACGAGTGCCCACGAGATGCCCAGGAAGGCTGAGCCGATGCCAAACCCTACCAAGAGCAAGAAGAAACAAGTCAGCCTTGAGTGCAGCCTGCCTGGCAACCCCAAGGCTCACAGGAACTCTGGCAGAAACCCTGAAGTCGGTCCTAGAAGCCCCAAGTTATTCAGGAGACAGTTGGCGTTCCAACCGAAGAGAGAGGACTGCTTTCAAATGCTACCCTGGTAGAATAAGGATGGGAGGTGTGTGACATAGACTCCACTTGGTATTTGGCACTCCTGTGCCTTCACCCTAAGCCTCGTCTATGTCCTGTCACCCTTCCATTCCCAGAGCCTAGGAATGGAATTAGCAGTTCCAGCCCCCCCTCCCCGCCCCTTTCTCCGTGTCAGAAGTAGACAGATCTCATGGAGTAGCAATAGGCCTTCTGCAGCTGTCCTCAGGACTGGGAGCAATGGCCTACCTCCCCACCATTCCTTACTCTCCTCCAGGTACAGCTTGGCCTGTTATCCTGACTTTCCAAGATCTAGTTTAGGATAGGGGTCCTATCCCACCTCTGACATGCCTACCCTGGACTGGAAGCAGCGTGGCCTCCAAGGAGGGCGTGGCACAGGCATGCCCTGTGCGTCCTCACTCAACAGAAGTTTACTGAGAGCCTCCTGTGTGTCCAGAACTCACCTGTTACCTGGTACCAAATCTGTAGCTAGTCCCATCTCTTGCCTACCCAGGCTACTCACCCTGCAAACCCCAGCTTGAATAACTTCTGGGGTTGCCCTTCTAGACCCCATTTTGCAGCCAGAGGTCCCTGTAATATTCCACCCACCCCATTAAGATAGCAATGGCCTGTTTTGTTTTTGAGACAGAGAGTTTCTCTGTGTAGTTCTAGTTATCATAGAACTCACTCTGTAGACCAGGCTGGCCTGGAATTCAGAGATCCGCCTGCGTCTGCCTCCTGAGTGCTGGCATTAAAGGCGTGTGCCACTACCGCCCAGCCTGTTTTCTATCTTTGAGCTCCTGGAAGGTAGAAAGCTGATTTGGTTCACTTGGGTTCCCCTGGTGGCCCAGTACATGGCACATAATAAATGTTTGCTCAATCAAAAGTTGAGAAAAGCCTCTCTTCTCATGTTCAACCTACAGTGTAGACCATCTCCGCCTGGCTCTGACCTCAAGGAAATGCCACGTACCTACCAAGTGCTGAAAAGGAGCACCTGTCGGCAGGCACCTTTCTTAAGCGAGGGGTTCTCCCAGGTGCCGTGGGAGTGATGACGAGGTGGCTTCCTCGGGGAGCTGCTGCAGAGGACCTTCAGGTATGCATGGATGGGGAACAGAAGGGGGAGCCCTGGACGCTCAGTCCGGTGTGAAGTAGAGCATTGCTTGGTCTTGAAGAAGTCCCTCCCAAGGCTCCTCACTTTCCAGATGTCTCTGAGGGTTTCTGGGGCCCTGTGAGTCTCTGCCACCTGACTCTTGCAGTCACTCAGTACACCTAGTGTAACTATTTGTTTTACAGGCTGGGTGGAGGCTCTGTGTATCTTGTTCACTGCTGTGTCCCCACCTCAGTGACAGACAAAGAACCAACTTAAGTTTCTGAAGGTCCTCTGTGGGGAGCAGGTGAGGTCCTGAGTGGACCATGTCACATACCCCCATGCCTTAGGCCCATGGAAACAGCAAAGAGCCCAGTCTCAGAACACACATTAAAAAGCAGCTGGCCTTTAGCTAGAATCAGTGTGCACCGAAACTTCAGGTGCGCTGTGCTGCTGCTTCAGAGCCCGAGGCCCACCCGAGCTCAGCGTTTTTAGGTGCCTGTTTCTTTATTCCGGTTGCCAGTTAGGTCACTCCCTAACCCATGCAGGTTGAAGAAGTGCTCAATAAAATGTCCATTACCTAACAAACCTATCATTATGTGTCAGGTAACCTATATATTTTATTTATTATCATCAAAGTAAAAAAAGTACATCACTGGGCAGGCAAAAGCAGGGGAATTCTGTGAGTTTGAGGCCAGCCTGGTCTATATAGTGAGAGCCTGTCTCAAAAAATAAAAGATGGAGAGCAATTGCAAAGAACACCTGCCACTGACCTCTGCTTTCTGCATACACACACATGCACCTGCAAACACACACAAACATATGCACACATTTGATGTGTGAGGCTCTGGGCTCTATATGCATCCCCCACATTTAATCTGCTCATTACTCCACAAGGTAGTTTCATTTGTTATGCCCGATGCTCAGATGAGGATAAACTGATAGTCTGAGTCACTTTTCTAACTCCATGCAGCTTGAATGACTTTAGATCGGAATCTACTATCTAAGGCTCCGTCTCCCTGCTTTCCTTCTGTCCGCTAAGAGTAAGGACACTGCTAACACTGAGGGGCACCAAAGGGGTTCTCACTGGCCCAGCACTCACACTGGTAGTATTCAGCTTGGCCACTCTTCAGCACGATAGCCAGCACCAATGTGAGCTGTGGTGTCGCCTCCAAGAAACTCTCAAAGAGCCGCAGCATGCTGATATCCAGGGACAGGAAGTCTGTATAGGCTATGTCACTCTCGGTTGGCAGCTCCTGCTGCAACAAGGACAGCCCCTGTTGTAGCCCGTGCAGGCACCTAGGCAGAACACACACATAGATGCCCAGCGGGTCAGGTCAGTGTTCTGGAAGTCCCTCCATTTCCGACCACTGAGTGCATGGAGGTGGGCTTCAATCTTAGCTTGTCACTTAACTGCTATGGAACCTCAGGCAAGCCACCTAACATCACAGAACCTGTTTCCTCATCCTTTAAGTTGGGGACATACAACTGCCATGCTTGCTGGTCAGGCGTGGTCCCGAGTTTAACCCAATTCACCAAGGCCCCGTCTTAGAGATGGGAAATGGAATCGAAAAGCAAGCAAGGGGGCTGCGATGGCGTTGCAGGAGGTGGTGCACCTCTAACTCCAGCTCCAGGGGATCGGATGCCCTCTCTGGCCTGTCCTTCACACCCATCCAGGCTGTACTTGTACTCCCTCGGGCAAGTCGCAAATATTCAAAGCCCCCACCCCACTGCTGGAAGCCGAATGCAGCTTTGTGAAGATCTGAGGGGAATTAATCCCACAACAGATTCTGCATCCAGTCACCCAACCCAACCCACACCACACCATGAAGCCCTGCCTTCCATGGCGTGACCCTGACTCCTTGACTTTACTTTCTCCTGTCTCACCCAAGGGCTTATTCATGATTTCAAAAAAAAAAAGTCACGGGCTGGAGAGATGGCTCAGCAGTTAAGAGCATTGCCTGCTCTTCCAAAGGTCCTGAGTTCAATTCCCACCAACCACATGGTGGCTCACAACCATCTGGAATGAGGTCTGGTGCCCTCTTC
>NC_022016.1:52088688-52092825 GCF_000317375.1 Microtus ochrogaster | reverse complement strand
CCCGGCCTCCACACATATTTTCTGTGTCCAGCCCTGGCTTGCTCCAGGGACACAATGAGTAAGGCAGGACCCATCTCTGCCTTCTTCATTCCCTGATGGGGAGGCAAATGTTCACAGAAAAGGACAAAATTAAGAAAGAAGGGAAAGGGGGCACTGTCCTGGAAGTTGGAGCTGCTGCCCAGGAAAGGCACGAATTGTGCCAGGACAATTTATGGACATGTGCCTTTATTCTGCTCAGAACACCCGTAGCAACTATTGCCAACCCAGCTAGACACCGAGTAAACTGAGACCAGTGAGGTCAGTGATCACTCAAGGGCCTAGTCACAATAAAAATATAAAAAAGTCACACAAGGTGGTCCACGTCTTTAAAGGCAGGTAGATCTGAGTTTGAAGCCAGCCTGGACTACAGCGCGAGTTCCAGGACAACCAGAGCTACGCAGAGAAACCCTGTCTCGAAAATAAATAAATAAACTAAATTAAAATTAAACTAATAAAAATTAAGAAACACTCTTCTCTTCGGGCCCACATTATTGCAGAGACTTTCTCACTAGACTTGGCTCTGACGGCTGTCAACCTACGTTCCTCTCCTCGACGGGCCAGGGCACTCACCTGTACAGATAGCCGAGCTGCAGCACATGCAGCAGCGTCAGGAAACGACGCGAGGGCAGCGACTTGTGCAGCTCGGTGGGGTCGGTGGTCAGCCAGACCCAGCTGAAGAGCTGCAGCAGCACAGAGGCGAGGCACAGCAGCACCACTACCAGCGCGGCCCACAGGTAACGGCCACCGAGCACGTACTGGACGACGGCCCACAGGTCGGCGGCCAAGTCCAGCAGGAAAGACAGGGTGCCCACCACGCCCACGACCACATCCAAGAACAGAGGGGAGCGCAGCGAGACAGGCATGGCCCTCAAGCTAGCCTGCAACCACGGGCCTGCCTTCCAGCCCCTGTCGTCCGGCAGGAAGGGGGCGGGGCACTCGGGAGGCGGGGCCGAGGGGCGGGACTTCCCCCTCTCGCCCTGCCCGGGGAGGAGCGAGATGCCCAGACCCCGCCCCCAGCCCACCCTGTCCTGAGCCCGGCTTCTGCTGACCTAGATTTTGCGTTTGCCGTTCAAGGAGACGGGAATGGCCTCAAGATTAGAGCCTAGAGCCCCGACCACAGCTGCGATCCCTCACGGTTGCACTATTGCGAAACCAAACCAGAAAACTTTTTAAAAAGTACCTAGGGGTTCTGCAGACCACGTGGGCACCCAGCTCAGCCCTTGATCAGGGACTATGTCTAGAACAGGATCTCCAGGTTCCTGGTGACTCATTTTACTGCAGCCATCAAATGCATGGAAGTTGATACATATGTATTAAAGGAATTAACGCACAAAGACACGTACCACGAGCATGTTTTGTGGATAAAATGTGAAAATTGAGTGAAACGTGGTTCTTTGGGACCTCTCCGGTGAATCCAAATGTCCCATTCTAGTTTACTCTCTGCGAACAGGAGAGACTGATAGCGACGTTCATCCCTCCGTGGGGTGACGCTGCCCAATTTTACCGGGAGAAAGGTGAACCCAGTAAGAGGGTAGGTTGGCAGTGCCTACAGTCAAGGCACCACCAATATGGACAGGCTTGGCAGCAGAGTCAGCATGAGCAGGAAACTGGGCACCAGCTTCGTGCCAAGGCCATGCAAGCAGGTAGCATAAGTGTTGAATGCCACCTGCTGCATGGCACACACATGCTCGGAGCGGCAGATGTCCCCGCAGGTCGAATGGTCGTAGCTGACTGAGTTATAGATGTAATAACGTTGGAGCATGTGCTGGTCACTGGCGATGCGAGTCAGAGCCGTATGCATGGAGTCGGTGCCTGCATCCTGCACCTGGTAGGCCTCTGTCAGGCGGTATTCCAGCTCCCAGCGTGGGGTCCCTTGTGTATTCGCCTGACTCAGGTTCAAGAAGTAGGTCACCATGTCCTGGATTAGAGACACGGGGTATGTCAGTAATGGCTAGTTGTTCCCTCCTACCCACAACCCAGCCTGTCCCCGGGTTCTTCAGAGCCATCATACCAGCCACTGTTTGTTACTGAGCTCTCAGCCAGGTGTGCCTGGCAGACCTGTGCTTGGTTCTGTGAGGTAACTACACCTACACCCCTATTCTAAAGAGGTTGTTATGGTTTGAACCAGAAGCATACACCACAGGCTCATTTTGAACGTTTGTTCTCCAACTGGAAGCGCTATTGTGGGTAGCTGTAGAATTTTAGGAAGTAGAGTCTAGCCGGCAGAAGCAGGCCTTTGAAGCTGGGTCTGGAGCCACCTCTGCTTCCAGCTCAGTGGCAATGAGGAGTCGCTGATTCAAGCCACAGGCCTTCCCTCCCAGGATGGAGTAAAACACTCTGAAACCATGACGTTGTATAGCGAGCACAGTCTTGCAAAAGCAACCTTTTTCTCAGCGCATACCAGTGTTCAGTGGCAGGGGTGGGATTAGAACCCAGATTGCTTACCTCCCTATGCCTATGTTTCCTGTCCTCACAGAAGCTCTGACGCTCGGCAAATCTTTACAGAATGAAGGGGAGCAGCCATGGTGGAGGCAGCAGGTGGGGTGTGTGCCTGGCTGACAGAGGTTAGAGACCTGCAGCTGATAGGGATTTCACATCCAAACTAGACTCTCTAGGACTCGGCAGTGCCTTCAGAACCGGAACACACTTCCCCGTGAAATGTCTGGTTATTACAGACAGGTAATGGGTAGGAACTGAGTGTGCCAGGTACGTGACGTTATTATACTAAGTCCTCTCTGAACTGTGACTGCCACTGTACAGAGAAAGCAATGGAGTGGCCATGCGGACAACAGGAATCCTTGGGCTTAGGGTCAACAAAATGGATCCCCAGAATCCACATGGAGAAAAGCAAGAACTAACTCTGGTAAGTCTCTCTCACACACACACATACACACACACACACACATAAATTTTTTTTCAGTTCTTAGAACAGAGCAGGGGAGATGGCTTAGTGCTTAAGTGTTTTTTAAATTTTGTTTTAGTTTTAATTTTGAGAGGTAAACACTGGGCAGTGGTGTAGAGCATATACACATGCATGCAGGTACCCACAGAGGCCAGAGGACGGTATCAGAGTCTCTGAGACTGGAGCAAGAGGCAGTTGTGAGCTGGCTGATGTGGGTGCCGGGAGCCAAACTCGAGCACATACTGTTAACCACTGAGCCATCCCTCCAACTCCCAAGGCCACTTTCTGCACAACTGTGAGGAATTGAGTTTGTATCTTAGTGCACATGTGCGCACACACACACTTAACAGGTCAGGGTACGGAGGCTCACAGCTATAATCCCTGCACTCAGAAAAAGACTGAGGCAGAAAGATTGTATCAGGGCTGGAGAGGTGGCTCAGGAGTGAAGAGCAGGGACTGCTCTTCCAGAGGACTGGGATTCAATTCCCAGTACCCACAGCAGCTCACAACTGTTCGTAATTCCAGTTCCAGGGAATCTGACAGCCTCGCACAGACAGACATGCAGGAAAAACACCCACGCACATCAAATAAATGATTATAATAAAAAGAAGAAAGAAAGACTGCATCAAGTATCTGTCAGCAAATCCTGGCTCCTCAGCCTCTGAAATGCCTGCAGGATCAGATACTTTTCAGTACCCTGAGCTGGGGCACCACCCTCAGGCAGCTGGTGTTTGGTTGGTTGGTTTTTATTTTGTTTTATGGTTTTTAGAGCCGGGGTTTCTCTATGTATCTCTGACAGTCCAGGAACTCACTCTGTAGACCAGGCTGGCCTCGAACTCAGAGATTTGTCGGCCTCTGCCTCCCAAGTGCTGGCATTAAAGGTGTGCGCCACCACCGCCCTCTGGGAGCTGGTGTTTTTACTTCCTTACTGTGCCCGTGTCTTGGTCACAGCAGTCTGCTCTTTGTCCAGCAGACAGAGTGATTCTGGAAATGGTGAATCAGAGCAGTTCACACTTCTGTCCCCAGCTCTGTAAATCCAGAGTGCTCCCCATAACCTGGATGTGCCCGGTGCTTTCCACTTTCCCCTTGTGCTCTCAGGGTCACCCACTCTCCATGGTCTTCCCCTAAAACACCAAGTCCCTTTCCACCCCAGGGCGTTTGCCTTGCTGTTCCCTCCACCTTCTTTTTTTTTTTTT
>NC_022016.1:52083310-52088518 GCF_000317375.1 Microtus ochrogaster | reverse complement strand
CCTGCCTCTGCCTCCCGAGTGCTGGGATTAAAGGCGTGCGCCACCACCGCCCGGCCCCTCCACCTTCTTTACAAACCCAGCCAGCTTCCTCAGTTTACACAGAACTCAAAAGCCTTCTTACTTCCCTTTTCCCATCTCTGTAACACAGTCAGCCCACTCGCTCCAAAATTATCAGCCCCTTTACCCTCCCTCCCATCTCCATCCCTCCCGCCCTCTTTCTTTCTTCAGAGTTGGAAGCCAAGCCTACTGTCTCCCTCACCTTAAGCAAGCACTTTGCCACTGAGCTGTGGCCATTCTCCCCTTCCCTACCCCCTTTTGGAGACAGGGTCTTCTTGGTATGTTATTGTCTGGTCTTGAACTCACGATGTAGTCCAGGCTGGCTTTAAATTTCAGTCCTGTGCCCCAGCCTCCCAAGTGCCTGAGATTACAGTCCTGTGCCAGCAGACCCAGCTACCGCCCTGCCTTTCCTGCCACCCATGTTTAATTGTATTTATTTGTTTACTGTGGTCCTCCTGTAGGGATTTTGGCAAAGGAGAGCAGTTACTCTGTTGTTGTGTTTGTATCCCGAACTTTGAACAGGGCCTGGCATGCGGCAGGTGTTTAGAACATGTTGCTAAATGAATGAAGTAGTATTTCTTTGTCAATTCAACAATTCCAGCACATCTTAGAAGGGAAAGACATACTCATGGTGTTAGGGGCTGGGTCCTAGTTGGTGTGAGGTCAGGGGCAATGGGCTTGAGCCCAGACTGTGGAAAGTCTTCCATACCAGCCTAAAGAGAGGCTATTTTAACTTAAGATCTGTAAGTAGCAGAGAGGCAATATAAAGTCAATACTTTAGGAAGACGAATCCCTCCCGAGTGTGGCAGGAGGTAGGGGGACAGTGATGCGGTACAAAGACTTGGGGGAAGAATTGACCTGAGTAGGTGGCTCCAAAGTTTAACCAGCGTTCCCTTCCAAGGATCAGCGGTGAGTAGGTAGCAGAAGGGTTAGCTAAGGGTTAGGAAAGGCAGTGACACACTCAGGTGCCTACCCCTAGCCCCAGCAGACCCACGCTCCTAACCTGCAGCTTCAGTGTGACTCGATCATACTCAAAAACACGGATGCCCGGATTGTTGGCTCCGTTGACCACTCCAGGTAATGTGGTCTTCCACGGCGTGACCCCAGGCGTGAGGAACATGACGCTTATGGGGGCACCTTCGGGGAAAAAGACAACAGGCTGAAAGGGACTCTGGGAAGAGGAAAGTGGCAAGGGGCCACTTCTCTCGAGACAGAGGGAGTACCTGCACCATCATAGAACATTCGGAAGCTGTCGGTATGGTGGTGCCCGAAGAACTGCCCCGCTATGACACGGTGGTGCTTCTGGACCACCCTCAGGTACTCCTCATTGAAGCTCTCTCGGAACCAGGCCTTGTCCTGGGTCTTCTCGAAGAACCCTGGGGGCACGTGGCCAATAATGTAGACCTGCAAGGAAGAGATACTGGGATCAGAGATGCTCTCTCTGTTCCACCCTTGGGAACCCACCCATGTCCTCGAGGGCAGGCGGACCTCCCTCTGAATGGAACCCCAAAGCACCTCTTCCACAAACCCTTCCTGGTCCTTCGGTGGGTGCTCTTGTCATCTCAGAACTGGGGGTGAGCCTCCCTGGCTGTGTGAGAACACTACGTGGTCACGTGCATTTGTGTCTAATGTTCCCCAAGTCACCTGGGCACTTGATCACCAGTACAGAAATGTAGAATGAAGTAGAATTCAGAACATGTCCTTAGTTAGGAGTGGTGGCATGCGCCTTTAATCTAACCCCTGCACTCGAGAGGCAGAGGCAGCGGAGTTCAAGGCCAGCCTGGTCTACGGAGTGAGAACGTGAACTGTCTTAAAAAGGTAATGTGTGTGGATGAGCTTTGGCGTCAAACTGCAGCTTGGCCACCAGCCAAATGTCATCTCCCCGCGCTTCAGGTTCCTCATTTAGAAGAGTACTCACCTCGGGGAGTGAACTGGCTGGCTTTATGTCAACTTGATACAAGCTATAGAGTCATCAGAGAGGAAGGAGCCTCAGCTGAGGAAAAGCCCCCACGAGATCCAGCTATAAGGCATTTTTTCATTTCGTTATTAATGGGGAGGGCCCAGCCCATGGGGGCGGTGTCATCCCTGGATATGGGGGTCCTGGTTCTGTGAGAACTCAGGCTCAGCAAGCCAGGGGAAACAAGTCAGTAAGCAGCTCCCAGTCATGGCCTCTGCATCAGCTCCAGGATCCTATCCTGTGTGAATTCCTGCCCTGGCTTCCTTCAATGATGGACTACAATGTGGAAGTTTAAGCCAAATAAACCCTTTCCTCAGCCGGGCAGTGGTGGAGCACGCCTTTAATCCCAGCACTCTGGAGGCAGAGGCAGGCGGATCTCTGGGAGTTCAAGGCCAGCCTGGTCTACGAGAGCTAGTTCCAGGACAGGCTCCAAAGCTACAAAGAAACCCTGTCTCAAAAAACCAAACCAAAACAACAACAACAAAAAAAAAAGAGTAAAAAAAACCCTTTCTTCCCCAACTTGTTCTTCTGTCACGGTGTGCCGTTGCAGCAACAGTAAACCCTGACTAAGCCATGGAGTTGCTATGAGATTAAAGGAAGGGTCCATCTAAAGCACAAAGCTGTTGCCTGCAGCTGGCATGATGAGCTCTCATCAACAGCAGCCACGAAGTCCTCCTGGGCTGTGCTGGGCGATGCTTCGACCCAGACACGAGCCACTGCGCCAGCCCCTGAGTAGCTGCTGGCTCAGCAGATGAGATGGACGCACCTAACATCCGGGCACCTCCTTGGGTATACGGTGTGCACTACTGTGTGCGTGGCAGCGATGGAAAGACATCTGAACTCGGAGCAAGGAGCCTGAGGTTCTAGGCTTGGCTCCATCGCTTGTTGTGTGATGAGACCGTCACGGCTCCTTGAGGCCCTAAGTGTCTTCACGTGCAGTGGGGTTTCAGGTCCTCAACTCACAAGGCTGCTGTGGTTGGAAGAAGCCTCCTCTGGGCTAGGCTGATACAGGACCCTCTGGGAGGCCTGGCGGGAGGGCACAGGAAGAAGCAGGAGCGCTTACCATCTCCCCGTCCCGGGATGCATTGCTCAGCACATCTCCCAGCCACTGGAATTGCCGGCTGGGATCGGCCATGCCGGCTGTCTGCTCGTTGCTGCTGTAGTACAGATTGGTGTTGAGAACTACAACTCGCCCTGCCCTGCTGGGACCCGGCAACTTCTCAGAATAGAAGGCACCTAGGATGTCACAGCCAGGGATAGCCTGAGGCGGGGGGCCTCTGACACCCTGCACCTCCCTTTCTGACCTCTTTCCCTTGCACCATCCCTTCCCATAGGAGAGGCATCTAGGGCTGAGATGAAAGATTCTGGAGCTGAGTTCTAATCCTGGCTCTACCATTCATTAGCTGTGCGTCTTGGCAAAGCCACTCCACCCCTGTCTGCACTCCCAGTATGCCTCGTCTGGATAATGGGCCCACCATGATGCGTAGTCTATCCAGATAGGGTTTGGCCAATGAGGAGTCCCAGCGGAAGGAGACCAGGTAAGAGAAGAAAGCAGGGTCACAGACATTTGGGCTGACAATCTCAACGGAGTGATGTGGCCCCGAGGAACATCTGTCAATGCTCAGAGACACACTTGATGGTCACACTGGAGATGATACCCAGTAGACAGTGTCCAGAGTCACTGCTAAGCACCACACTATTGTGAGACCAGAACAGCCCTGCCAGAGAAGGAGCCGGGCCCCCACAGACCTGTAGGTCCCAGGTTCAAGTAAGCCCAAGCTAAATAAAGTTCCCAGAGCTGTCCCAGCGTTGCTAGGAGGCTCCAGCAGGGTGCTGAGGATAGTGCCTGGCACTTGCTGGCTCACGATCTTCTTTGCTGCTCTGATTAGTAGCTCTGGGCCCTGGAGTCTGCCCTGGATCCTGTTCTCAACTCCCTTACCAAGCTGTGTGACCTCTGTCTCAGTCTCTTCCTCTGTAAAATGGGGACAAAAATCTGCATCTATTTCAGGGCTTGTTGTGAAAAGGAAATTGGAGCAGACCCCGCCTGACATAGTGTGTGCCCATATGGTAACAAGTGTCATTTGTACCCTCCTTGAAGACAGCAAAGGATTCGTTGTTAAACCAGGGTCTCCACAGTTCCGCCACCTGATTGTAGATGCTGTTGCTCTCGGCTGGGAACTGGTTTTTAGGGTGAAAGTCATGATTTCCCAGAGCGGCATAGACTTTGGTATCTGAGAGAAAAAGAAGAACCATTAAGAAAAGATGCAAGAGCCCTCCGCAGCAGCCACCGGCCCTCAAAGCCAAAGGGGAAGAAAGATAACACAGATGAGGGGGAACAAAGATAGGCAGAAAACCACACGAGATAGCATCTGGCTGAGCTTCACTGAGGACCGGGAAGGAAGAGTTGTGAGCCGCCTGGTCCCGTTTCCTAGCAGGGAATACCCTGCTCAGAAAGGAGGTCCCTCGGCGGGTAGTGGGGAGAAGCAATTCCTCATGGTGACCAGTTCCTGTGTTCTTGTCAACTACAGATCATCTTATTCTGGCAGGAGGTGTGGCTCACCTCAAGAGGCCTTCCTTAGAATTTTCACTCATCCACATAAGTCAACAAATATTCCATGGCACACTTGCCACAAGCCAGCCTGGAGCTGGACCCAGGTCCTCAGATCCAGAAGCAGTGCGCAGTACAGTAGAGAGGGAATAATTAGGTCTGCTTTGGCTGCCTGCTGTGGAGGGGTAAGAAAGGCTAGGGGCGGGTATGGGGAAAGCCCTCCTTCGGGGGGCCTGTGGACGAGACTAAGATGTTTAGGGGAGTCCAGCAGGCTGCCTCTTTATAAACGGCCTCATGATTGAGTTCTATGTTGTTAGAGGTGGTAGTGGTGCCTTGGGGATTTTTGTTTTGTTTTGTTTTGCTTTGTTTTTTCTTTCCCTGAGACACATTCTCACTGTGACATCCAGGCTGACCTCCAACTCTGGATCCTCCTGCCTCCACCTGAGCGCTAGAATTACAGACCTGCTCAGATCCTCAAGCTCGATTCGATTCTGCTTTCAGTTAGTCTCCGTGTCAGGCATGCAGTAGGCGCTTCATAAATATTCAACAGTGAACAACAACAAAATCTTGGAAAAAGCAAGGCAAGGTGATATAGACCTTTAATCCTAGCACTCGGGAGGCAGAGGCAGACAAATCTCTATGAGTT
>NC_022016.1:52078970-52083115 GCF_000317375.1 Microtus ochrogaster | reverse complement strand
AAATAAATAAATAAATAAATAAATAAATAAATAAATAAATAAATAAAAATAAAGAGTGAGTTCCAGGACAGTCAGAGTTACACAGTGAGGCCCTGTCTCAAACAAGACCCCATTTAAATGAGCCTGGTAGCAGAAGCTTATAATTCCAGCTGCTCAGGAGTCTGAGGTGAGAGGGCTGCAAATTCAAGTCCTCCTGACTACAGACGAGTTCAAGGCCAACCTGCTGAACTTAGCAAGACCTGGCTTCAAAACGGGCTAGGGCATAGTCCTTGGTAGAGCACCTGTCTTGCCTAGAAAGCAAGGGGCCCTAGGTTTGGTCCCAGTACCTTAGAAGGAAGCAGACCCACCTGAGAGAAAATATAACTCCCTGTCATGCGCCGACAGGAAAGGAAAGAATCATTTACACTGCTCACAGCTACCGTGGGCTAGGTCCCGTATAAGTGAAGGCTGCGTGAATAAATATTGTTTATTCCTTGAAAGTTCCCACTTTTCTAGTAATTATCTGTCGACAGCGTGAACGACCAGACTATCTTATCTCATCCTCAAACAAACCCGTGGGACAGGCATCATGACTTCCCCTTTTCAAAGGAAGAAACCAGGTGCTGGGTGAGCTCGCCTGGCTTACGGAAGAGGAAAATGTGGGGCCTGTTTCATTGCTGTTTTCCTGGTCTTGCCTTGTACGCCTATGTTCTCAGCCTCTCTCTGTGAGAGAGGCAAGCCTGATGTGCAACGTGAAGGTTGGAAACTCAAGGGGAATCAAACTACAGAAGCAAACCACCCCACCCCAGGTAAGCCCTTCCTTCTCTCCCCCCCACCTGATCCCTTCTGCTTCCTTCTGCAGGGCCCATGCTTGGCAGGAAGCCACTCCACCACTGACCACATACATTCCTGGCCCCCGCTCCTTTGCAGTTCATTCTTTGAACTCTGTGATGCAGCTCCCACCTCCAGAATGAGGCCTGTTCTGCTTGGCCCGTGTTTTAATTCTCTCTCACATCTTCCCGTATGGTCTCATTTTAGCATCTCTCAAAATGAGGCGTGTCTTCCTCCCGTGGCTGTGAGAAAGCACCGTGTCCATCTTTATCGGGCAGCACCTTTGGCTTTTTTTTCATAGCCATATATTAAACAATTCCCCTTACAGCCAGTGGTATCTTCAACATTGGCGGTTGTACCAAATGGGACACAGACTACAAAATCTGTAGTTTTTACACGTGTGTTAAATCATGGTCAATGAAGAGTTTCCTGGTTTTGTTTTTGTGTGTACGTGGTGTTTGCGTGTACACGCGTGTGTGGGGGTGTACCCGCCCATGTGGGTGTGGATGGAGGCCTAGGGTGGACAGTGGAATTCCTTCCCAGTCGTTTCTCTGCCTTATTTTTGAACTTTCTCAGGGCCCTCGTGGCTATAGGGGCTAACCGGCAAGCCCCCACGCTCTGTCTCTCTGTCCCCCAAGTGCTGACCCCAGCGTATGCGGCTGACCCCAGCTTTAATGTCTGTGTAAGGGATCCGAACAGACTGGAGTCTTTACGTCTGAGTGTTTTATCACCCAGCCCCAGTAAATTGCTTTCTTACCCATTATTCCCTTTTCTTCTTTGTGGACCAGAGGAGAGAGGCTCAGGATTGGGTGTGAGCCTGAATCCCGCACTAGAAAGTGACTTCCGAGGTATCAGTCCCTAGCTGCATTGGGGGTAGTAATACCCAGAGCTGGGGGTGGGGCAGATAGCCCATTTGGACTCTAAGTAGCGACCTCTGCTGAAAGATGAACAAGCCTATCATCATGGAACATGCTGGGCTGGGTTAGATAAGCCGGGCAGAGCCAGGTGTCCCTGCAAACTTTGGTTTATGTCCAGGGAGGAGACTGGGGGAGGAAGAGCAGTTCTCAGATGGGGCCCACACTTGCCTCGTGACCTTGACCAGCTGACTTGATGCCAAGACTCACATTCCTCATTAGGAGAACTAAGTGGTAACAGCTCCGATCTGTGCTTGGCATGACAGCGCATGCGCTAAAGCCTGCCGAGACCTTAGAGCGGGTCCCAGCACTTAGCACGTGATGTATACAGCTGATGTATACAGCTGTTGTTTAGCTTATCATGATTCTGTACGTGGATAGGGGGACTGAATATGACCTTTAGAAGGAGCAGAAGGAGACAGAGGTAGACACTGGTAGGCACTTTCTCAGGCTCCCAGTTGGCAGCCTGTGGACCTGACTCAGCCCCCAGAACCTGTTTTGCATGGCCCATTTAAAACCATCTGCAAGGGCCAATAGGTGAGAGAGGCCCTTTTCCTCTCCTGTCCCTCCGGATTGCTCTCTCCCTGTCCACTCTGCCTGGCTTGACGGGTTTAGGAAGCACTGAGCAAGCAGCATCTCCCAGACGCCCCCGAGAGTCAGACGGTCCACAGACAGCTGATACCAACGCTAGCATCAGGGCAGGATACAAAGGCCACGTGTGAGCCCGCGTGAGCTTGCCCAGGGAGGCTTGTTTGTAACTGTGGACACTGGCAGCTGTGAGTCTGGCATCAGACAGAGAAGGGTGCAAGATGGAGCAGTGGCCGGCAACTATTTTAGTGGCCACCCGTGTCTCCACAGGCCAGTGGGAAGGCTGTGTGGAAGGTGAGAAATGGCTGCTGTCGAGTGCCTGAAACTTGGAGTGAGGTCACTATTGTGAAGGTCTGGACTCCAGCTCCTGCTGCTGTGTCCCATGCCAGAGCCACTGGGGGATCAGGGGACACTGACGACCAAACAGTGAGTCCTACCTGGAAAAACCTCCCTGATGAGGTTGGTCAGGCGTGCCACAATATCCACCACAGCTGCCTCCCCTAGCTGCTCATTGGGGACGTGCGGCGTGTCATCCCTGTAAAACACCAGTGAGACAGTGAGACAGAAAGGGACAGCAGTGGGCCCTGCCCCCACATGACCAAGGAAAGGCAAGCTGGAACGCAGTTGAACAGGACAGAAGAATCAATAACCGTGAGTACCTAATCGTAGTCACACACACTAAAAATAAAAACGTCTGTTTTCTACATGTTCTCTTCCAAAAAACTACAGCTGTCTCAGACATGCGTTTCTAACTGAAGGGCCATAAAGAACCCCGGAAATCATCCCATCCGATGCCATTCAGCTCTGTAAGCTCCGAGAGCCTTCTAGAAAAATGCCGTACCTGGGGAAGGATCATGGATTTCCCAGAGGGACTGTGTGTTTCAGAGTGTTGCAGGGTTTTTTAAAATATTTTATTTAACTTTACTGTATATGCATTGGTGTAACGGAATCAGATCCCCTGGAACTGGGGTTACCAGACAGTTGTGAGCTCCCATGTGGGTGTGTGGGAACCTCACCCCTTATTCTCAAAGGGGTGAGAAGAAATTTCCTAGCAGAATGTTTTCCCAGGAAGATAGTGGCCTTCCCCTCTCCCACCCAGGAGATTCCGAGCACAAGGTCACTTAGTTCAGCCCAGCCAGTCACCTGGTACAGGCTTATAAAGATGGCCTAACTCAGGAACAGTGGCCTTGTTCTAAAAACAAGGAAAGAGCTGACTTAGCAGAATGGGAGGGAGCGAAAGTCCTTGTACCAGTGCTAAAGCATCTTCAAAGATTCTCTTTGTAGTTATGCCTTTAAAAGCTTACCCCACAGAGGAGATTGAACTCCTCTCTACCTTGTTGTAATGGGGATGGAGATGAGTTCCAAACATGTTTGTATTATGCTGATTAAACCTTGCTTATTACAGTCTGGACCTCTCTGGTGGTCTCTCTCTGGGGGTCGTAATCTGGGCACAACAGGCGCTGGGAATTGAACCTGGGTCCTCTGGAAGAGCAGCCAGTGCTCTTTAATCACTGAGCCATCTCTTCAATCCCAGACAGTGTTTAAGGGCCTCTCCTCACAAGTATCAGAGCCTGCATCCCGCAGCACGACTCCTGGAAGGAGTTTATCGATTCTGGGGCCCAAGTAACAGAGGCCTGTCCAGGCCCTCCTGCGACACTGCCGCATTCCTAAAGTGTCCTTCCTCTGCCCCTGCACAGGGTCCATGGGGTGGTCACCCCCACATCATAGTGAGGGACAGTCAAGAATATTATGGATTTTGGGCTGGAGAGATGATTCAGAGGTTAAGAGCACTGGTTGCTCTTCCAAAGCTCCCAAGTTCAATTCTCAGCAACC
>NC_022016.1:52073487-52078639 GCF_000317375.1 Microtus ochrogaster | reverse complement strand
AAGTGTCCACTCCACTGAGACTGGCAGAGGGCGCACCACTTCCTGTAGGAAGTCCTCTCCATCCTGCCATGTTGGGTCAGGTGCCTTGTGTGATTCCCACACCCCGCAGGTGGCCCTCTCTCTGGTTCCTGGCTCTGCAGTCTCAGTTCCCTGGTGTCTGCCCCAGGACTGAACACGTGACAGGCTGATCAACCAAGCTCTCTGAGTCCTGGAGGTTCAGCCGAGATGAGGGGTTGAAAGGACAAAGGAGGCAGAGGGCCCGGCTTACATGTGGCATGCGACTGCTCTTACCCCGTCCAGAAAATGAAGTCTGGCTTTGGCTCTATCTCCTTCATGGCGTAGATGGAAGAGTTGACAAGGACCCAAGGAGAATCACAGAGGTAGTCACCCCAGGGGCCGGCGTTTGGCACAGGCTGGGAGCCAGCTGAGGGGCACACCTGGAGGGGGTCTTTGGATGCGGTGTAGTTGGGGTCCAAATGCAAGTCAGATATGTGCCAGAACCTCCCTGTGGGAAAAGAGAACCTCCCTCAGTGCTCCTGCCCAGGCTGGATGAGGAAGAAGCCCCGAGGTGAAACACAGGCTCCTCGGGACACCAGGTTTCGGGAGAGTTCCAGAGCCCCACTCTGCCCAGGGCAGAGAACAGGTTCATCCTCTGGCCCGTCTGTGACCTTCTGGTGAGGTTTTACCATTCCCGTTCCCTGTACCCAGGGCAGCTGCGCGAGGGCTGGGGCCATGTGACCCTCCGGTGTTGAGCGGGTAGCAGCCGACAAGCAGGGGGGAGGACAGTGGGATAAACATTCAGGCTCCGGACCCACCTAGGAGCTGCGAGGCCTTGGGCAAGCTGAATCATAGATCCGGACCCTGGCATCTGACCCGGGGGAGAAGGCTGACATGCAAATGAGTTGGGAGAGCTAGCAAACCCTGGGGAGTGTGGACTTGAGAAAGGATTGGAGCGGAGGCAGAGAGGGTTACGTCGGCCGGAGCTCCTCACATGGGCAGGCACGCCATGGTGCAGATTTGGGCATCAGCCCACACTGCCCCATAGCGTGCTTGTTGAAGTGGTTGCCTAGATTTTGCTCCAAACCAAGGGAAGTTGGTGTAATACAGAGAAAGGAAATAGAAGAAGCAGGTGAGGTGAAGCACGGAGCTGCCATGACCAGTTTCTCTCTCTAAGGCAGGACCGGCTTTGAACCCACAATCGGCCTGTGTCAGCCTCACAGGGGCTAGGACTACAGGCGTGCGCTGCACACCCAGCTCTCGGCGACAGCATATCGGAAGTATGTCCAGCCCTAGCGCTCAATCCTGTGTTTCTGGCTGAGATAAAAGAGAAACCCCAGGGATTGCCTCACCCTCCACCGGGCTGTTTCCTCCTCCGCTTCCTCAAACTCAGAACTAACTGTCAACAACATTAGCCACAGGAAGCTGGGCCGAGGGTGGGACCAGGACATGAACAGGACATGACCAGGACATGAACAGGACACCAAAACAGCCCCAGACTCTCATTCCTAAACTTTTCCTCCCCGGCACTCTTGAGAGCTTGACTCCCTCTCTTGACCTATACCTCATTTGGGGAAAGGACCTGAAATTTGCTTATGCCAACGTATAAATGACTGATTAGGCAAATCACTACTGCTCCCATGTAGAGCTGCCCTGCCCACAGCTCTGGGAAGTTTGGATTACTCTTCTCCACTTTCTTGATAAGAAAGCAAAGGTTCAGAGGTCAACAGGCCTGAGACCATGTGGCCAGTGGCAGGAGTCCTATGTCTCAGACTCTCTAGAGTCTAGGGAACCTGGTGTCTGTTTTAGATGGGTGTCTTGATTGACAGTATATGCTTGAATTTTAATTGCCTTACCCAAATGGACTCTTCGTTTGTACTGGGAGAAGGGATTTAACCTTTCCACACAGATTTCAACCCCTAATAGATTTGAGATTATTCCTGCAGAAACAAAACCCCAAGCCAGAGTAAAGGAATTACGCCCCCCATTCTAGTCAGCAGGTGGACGAGCTAGAGAGCTTCCCAAGCATCTGCTGGCTCACGCATGTGGCCATGTTTCAGGCACCGGTCTCCAGCCTTGTGCAACAAGCTGAACTTCTGTCTGATGTCCCTAAAGATCCCAGCAGAAGCTACTGTCCTGGCTCAAGGAGGGGCTTTCTCAATCAACCACAGGCACTGGCCAGCTGGTCTCTCTGATATCGGCCACAGTGGGTATTTCTTCAGACCACAAAGTTCTGGCTGGTGAGGAGGCTAGGCCAGGTGTCAGATTCTAGTAAAAATGAAACTGTGCCCAGCCTTCCTAGCATTTCTGAGTAGGGTGTGGTGTATGTGTGTGTTGCTGGGAATCAAACTCAGGGCCTAGCGCACGCCAGGCAAGTGCCCTACTGCTCAGCCATTCCCCTAGCCTCCCCCCACCACCCCCCGCTGCCTTGTTTTGCGAAAACTCTACTATGGTTCTCAGAATGACCTCAGACTCCTTGAGTCCAGGTGAGCCTCCCAAGCAGCTGATACAGCAGGTCTGTGTCACCACGAAGTGCTTCAAGGAAGGATGCTTTATTTTGGCGGGGGTGGGATGGGAGGTGGGATGGGATGTCTCGAGACAGCGTTTCTATATGTAGCCCTAGCTGTCCTGAAACTCACTCTGTAGACCTGGCTGGCCTCGAACTCATGGATATCTGCCTGCTTGCCCCTGCCTCCCGAGTGCTGAGACTAAAGGTGTGCACCACCACGCCCAGCTGTCATCACCATCTTGATCCCCCCGCCTGAGCACTCAAGGGTTAGGATAATACAAGGTGCAATAACCAGCCAAACTTAATATCTATTTCTTTAACAAAATTATTTCAATTACTTATTTAGTTTACGTGTGTGTGCGCATGTGTGCACATGCCACAGTGCATGGGTAGGGTCAAAGGTCAACTTTCAAGAGTCTCCTTTCAGTATGTGGATCTCGGGGATTGACCTCTGGCCCTCAGACTCGGAGGCAAATGCCTTTTAGCCCACTGAGTCATCTCATCTGCCCTTATTTACGTGTCTGTGAGCGTGGGCACACGTACATGACAGAGGGTATGGAGAGGCCACAGGACAACTTGCAGATATCAGGACTCTCCTTTTTACCACGTGAGGCCCAGACTCCCCTCAGGTCATCAGGCTTGACAGTGACAGCATTTGCCCTCTGAGCCATCTCACTGGCTCCCGGTCAGCTTGTCTAGCACTTTACCATGCTCAGGCAAGGCCTGCCTTGGCTCTCACATTGAAGAACTGTAAGCTTACACTTTAGTCTTTTCTTTGCGTGTGCTTGCGTGATTTCGTGTCTACCACATGCATGCAGGAACCCATCAAGACCAGAAGAGGGAGCCAAATCCCCTGGAACTGGAGTTACAAGTGGTTGTGAGCTGCTATATGGGTGCTGGAAAAGAAACCCAGGTCTTCTGCAAGAGCAGCAAGTGCTCTTAACCACGGAGCCATCTCTCTTTGTCACCTAACTATCACAATTGAACCTCCCCTCTACTATGACCCCACATTAAGGTCATGAAAGAGGCTCGTGGTCACACAGGTTTCCAAAGGCAAGACTCAGGATTTTCCGGCTGGAATCAGGAGGTTATTTTTGAAAGGGGATTAGAGACATTTGGAATTGGGGGGGGGGGTTGTTTATGAAGCCAGACTCATCCATACAGGCAATGGTGACTTGGACTAGAAACGTCCCTAACTGAGCCTCAGTTTCCTTGCCCGTAAAGCAAGAACGAGAATGCCCAGAGAGAAGGGGTGCAGAGGAAAGTTCTCTCCTGCAAAGCCCGGCCAGGAGTAGGTATGGGAGAAGGGGCTAAGACACCAGCCTTGCACGCGGTTGATGGTGGCTCACACTTTTAATCCCAGCAGTCAGGGAGGCAGGGGCAGGCGGATCTCTGTGAGTTCGAGGCCAGCCTGGTCTACCAAGTTCCTGGACAGCCAGAGAAACCCTGTCTCGAAAAACAAAACAAAAAACAAAAAAGGTACCAGTGCCACACGGCCTCTGGAAGTAGACCTTCCTCCTCCCTCCTATTCCCTCTTCTCGGGCCTGTTTCCTGCATTGATAGCGTTCTCTGAGAGCCCTTTGCAATCCTAGCTGCTCTCTGATTCCACGGTCTGTCTGTCATCATGTGTAAACCACCGCACAAAGCACACTGGCCCAACTTCACTCCTTTGCTCTTGGTATTCTGTAATAATCTAACGTGCTTCATGGGTCATAAGATGGCCCAGCAGGTAGATGCTTGCTGCTAACCCTGAAAACCTGAGTTTGATCCTGGAGACGCACAAGGCAGAGGAAGAGAACTGACTTTTGCAAGTTGCCCTCTGGCCTCCACACGTGCATCCTGACACAGCTCAACTGTGCATGCACACACACACACACACATACAAAATAAATCTATTTTTTTTCCCAAGACAGGTTCTTACTATGCAGCTCTGGCTGTCCTGGAACTCACTCCGGAGACCAGGCTGTCCTCGAACTCACAGTGATCTGCCTCCCTGAGTGCTGGGATTAAAAATGTAGTTAAGAACTTCGATTGTAATTCCTTCTCTATAAACTAAGACATAGGGTCCTCTGCTAAAACAAACATTTCCTGTTCCTGTTCTAACTATACAACCACCCCTCAAAACTGCTCCCCAGTTAGGTGTATCCATCCTGTCTTATAGGTGAGGAAGCTAGCATGCTCCTTGGCCAGTACTAACCAGTCCTCCCTCAGCCCTGATGCAGGCTTCAGGGACATCCCCCGATTTTGCTCATTCACAGGGGTGAGACTTGCCCTTCTGTGTCATCTGATGCAGGGGGATGAGTGGAGTGTTGCACCAGCTGCATGGGAGGAAAAGGAGCTACATGCTGGTGTTGTGACAGATAGCACCCCAGGTCTTGATTAGGAATGGTGGAGCCCACAGGAAGACCCTGAAAACACTTGCAGGTGCCATGGGATTCTTTTGACAAGGTTTCTCTGTGCAGCCCTGGCTGTCCTGGAACTCCCTCTTGTGGATAAATTCTAGACTAATATGGTTTGATGGACCACAATCTCCCAAGAGGTCACCGTGAACACCCCTCAAAAAATTGCTTCACCCAATAAACAGCAGGAAGCAGTTTGGAGAAAACTACACCCATATTCCCAAATATTCTTTTTTTTTTTTTTTTT
>NC_022016.1:52067618-52071727 GCF_000317375.1 Microtus ochrogaster | reverse complement strand
GAAAAGAAAAAGGGAGGTGATGTTGGATTTCCCTCTGTATGCCATGAATACCATTGGTTAATAAAGAAACTGTTTTGGGCCTATAGCAGAACTATAGGGGAACAGAGTTAGGCGAATGAAAACTAAACAGAATGCTGGAAGAAAGGAGGTGGAGTCAGAGAGAAGCCATGTAGTCCTGCTGGAGACAGACGCCAAAACTTTAGCCCTTTTCCCCTTAGTGGGCTATTTCTGCAGAGCTTCACATTATAAATAGAACACAGGGCCAGGTGGGGGTGGCACACACCTTTAATCCTAGCACTTGGGAGGCAGAGGCAGGCAGATCTCTATGAGTTGGAGGCCAGCCTGATCTACAGAGCAAGTTCCAGATCAGCCTACAAAGTTATAGAGAAACCCTGTCTCAAAGTAGATAGATAGATAGATAGATAGATAGATAGATAGATAGATAGATAGATAGACAGACAGATCAAACACAGCTGGACAGCCTGGGTTTGTGTCCAAACTCACTAGCCATGTGACCTTGGGGTAGTCACTTCTCTGACGTTGTTTTTTTCTGTGTAAAATGGGGATGAAAACACGTCACAAGCTAAGTTGTTGGGAAAGTATTATGCGAACCAAAACAAAAACCATGTGTTCAGGGACTGGAGAGATGGCTCGGTGGTTAAGAACCCTGGTTGCTCTCACAGAGGACCCTGGTGTAACTCCAAACACCGACAGGGTTGCTCATCTGATGCCCTCTTCTGGCCTCCACACGGTGGTGGTAGCAGGGAGGCACACGTGTGGTACACAGGCATGCATGCGAGCAACACCCATGCACACGAGCAACACTCATGCACATAAAGCCACTGCATTTCTTCAACACAGATTGGCACTGCTTTCCTACTCAGCCTGCCTCCGTTTCCGAGCGGTAACGCAACAAGCGGAACTCTCAGCTGGCGTGGCGGCACACGCTTTAATCCCAGCACTCACGAGACAGAGGCAGGTGGATCTCTTTGGAGTATAAAGTCCAAAGCCAGGCTGATCTACCTGGCAAGTTCCAGGTCAGCTAGGGAGACACAGTGAGACCCCACCTCAAAACAAGACAAAACAGAAGCCTTTAGGGTCACCCTGGAATACTGTGTGCACGCATTTTTCTTGCTCACGCTGGGCTTTCTCCCTGGCTGTTGCTTCTTCACAGCTGAGGGACTGTTTATTCCTCGAAGACCTTTTCTGTCTTCTTCCTGGTCCCTACATTCGCCCAGGGTTCAGAGACTGACTTTCCGCCGGTGTTTTCATTTTTTATGTTTTATTTACGCTTATCTATTGGGCCGGTGCACAGCGCTACACTTGTGCGGAGATCAGGAGACAACTTTTGGGAGTAGGGTCCTCTCCTCCAGCCATGTGGGTCTGGGGAACTGAACTCCGTTTGTCAATCTTGCTGGCAAGCACCTCTGCCCGCTGAGCCATCTCAGCAGCCCTTAGCCAATGTTTTCGTTTGTGTCTCTGAGTCCCAGGGATGGCCCGCGCACTGCCTAGTCATTCAGACAATCACTGTACCACAGAGCTACACCGGAGCCTCTAACCTGAAGTGTCCTGATGGAGTTAAGTCTTTCCAGCCACCTGCTTCCTCTCAGTGGCTGGCTCTCATAAAGACCCTAAGCCAAGTCAGCACCCCACTGGCAAAGTCAGTGTCACTATCCTGCCCCTGACAGGCTGCTGCTCCGGTTAAAGTCCGACGGCTCGAGGAGCATTTTTTTTTCTTTTCTTTCCTCCTCTCTTTGAAACAGTGTTTCAAGTAACCTAGTCTGCCCTTGAACTCTTATCTACCAGCTGAGCTAACACCACAAGATAACCTTGACGGCTGCCTAAGTCTCTTCACTTTAACCTCTAAGCTGCCTTACCATTTTTGGCCTTGTTCTACGAGCCATTCCCAGCAGCCCAGACCCCACCCCCAGTTCCTAGTAGGAAACAAAGAGCAGGTTTTCCCCGTAGCCTACCTAGTTCAGCCCCTGCTACTCCCCAGGAGGCCAGGAGTATCAGCCACGGGAGAAGCGCCATCCTCCGGACCGGTCCACTACAGCTCCAGGTGCGTCCGCGCCGCAGGCTCCCAACAACTCGCGGCCAGCCACGTGTCTGAGCACAACTTCCCGTCTGGCTGTTACCTGTGTTCCAAGTTATCCCAGGCGGCTGACTGCTCTTGCTTTTCCTCGTTTGCCCAGCAGGGCGGGAGCTTGATTGGAGGAGAGATGTACCAGTTAGGCCTGGAGGGAGGGCCGATACGTCTCTGTGGAAACCACATCTATGTTGCAAGATGCTCCGTTTGAGTGTCCGGCTTTTGGAGAGAAATACAGAAGTACTGGGGGCAAAATGATACGATATTTTCGATTTGCTCTTAAAATTATCTGGTAGAATTGGAAGCATTTCCATTCAGGTAGCCTCCTTAATCTCCAGAAAAGATATGGCAAGTCCCATCTGCCCTGACTCATTGTCCTCTCCTTGAAGAACAGCAACACGAATGAATTCATTGGCTGACTTTGGCTGCCGGAGGACTTTAAATGCTAGCTGGAGAAACGTGAATACGAGAACCTAAACTTAAGCCGAATGTGGTAGTGCTCGCCTATGGTCCCAGCACACTTGATGGCTGGAGGGTTAGCAGGTCAAGGCCAACCACGGCTGCTGATGACTCTGAGGCCAGTCTGACTTTATAGCCAACAACACTTAGAGCTCTTCATTGGTCATACCAGGAGCTGGGAACTACCAGAAATTGGGCAACGGGGGGATGGTACTGTCCCCTGCACCTGCCCTTAGGAGGCTGAGGGCTGGAGCACTGCAGTGAGGTGACCTGAGAAGCTCGAGGAAGGGTTGTGACCCGGGGAAGAGGATGAGAGGCTTCTGGGAGGCGACAACAGAAGCTTAACCCTCTTTGGGTTTTCTGTTTTGTTTTGATTATTTTCCCTTGTCATTAGTGGCGGTTTGGGTTTTGTCCTTTTTGTGGTTTATTTATTGTTCTTTTGTTTTGTTGTTCGTGTTCTTTGCACCAGGATGAAACCAAGACTCTCACCCACTCAAGCAAGACAAACTCTTGGTCCCACAGCCTCACAGTCACACCTCCACAGTCAAGCAGCTTGACCTTGGTGAGCAAAGGAGAAAACAGGTTGTGTGCGTGTGTGGGGAGGGGTGTTAGTGAGGGGGAGGAGCAACGCGTGCCCAGGAGGTGGTGTTGCAAGGGAGCTGTGGTGACTGGGGATCTAACAGACTTGGGGCCTGAGGCTGGGAAAGCAGGCAGGGCCAGGCTGTGCTCAGATGTTTGAGCTGAGAGCGAAGAGAATCAGAGGCAAAACTGGGGCTAGAGACAAGGCTTGGCAGTTAAGAGCACTGGCTGCTTTTGCAGAGGACTTGGGTTTGGTTCCTGTCAACCACATGGAGGCTCACAACTGGCTCTAACTCCAGCTCCAGGGCATCCAGTGCCCTCTCTGGCCTCCGAAGGTACCAAACACACACATAGTGCACACCCACACAAAAAGGAAAAACATTCATACACATAATAAATAAAAATAAATCTTTAAGAAAAAAAGGCAGTGCAGTCTGCATCTCAGAACAATGGATACGGTGAGAAAGGCAGAGTCTGAGGCAGAAGTGCTGTCTTCATTCACTTTCTGTTGCTAAACCAGAAGCCCTGAGACTGGGCAGCTTGTAAAGAACAGAAATGTATGGGCTCACAGTCCTAGAAGCTAGGAAGGCTAAAGTCAAGGTGCTCGTGAGTTGTGGGGTCCCTGCAGGTATCACGGCCTGCAGGGAAACAAACCACAAAACCACTGCTCGCCAGGGGGAGGGTGGGGTAGTAGTAAGAACGAAAACTCAGTATGGGGGGGGGGTAGTAGTGGAACAAAAACTCAGTATGGGGGGGGGTAGTAGTAAGAACGAAAACTCAGTACAGACTTGGTCAGTCAGACTCGATCAAAACTTCCAGAGAGTCTGATCCCGTGGATTAATTGCCTCACACATTTCAACACAGCAAAACTTAGGTGGGGAAAGTGTCCATATGACAATTCTCATAATAAAGCTTCAGAGATGGCTACATCAAAATTCCCTTGCAAAATACCACTATAGCAAAGTACCTGAGACCTTATCAT
>NC_022016.1:52063040-52067148 GCF_000317375.1 Microtus ochrogaster | reverse complement strand
AAAGATTTATTTATTTATTATGTATACAACATTCCTTCCGTGTATGCTTGCATTTCAGAAGAGAGCACCAGATCTCATTATAGATGGCTGTGAGCAACCATGTGGTTGCTGGGAATTGAACTCAGGACCTCTGGAAGAGCAGTCAGTGCTCTTAACCACTGAGCCATCTCTCAAACCCAAGAGGAAGGATTTCTAATGAGCATAAGGATGCTCATAAGGACGGACGGGGTCTACTGATAGAGGGCAAAGTGCACGGGGTCTCATTCATAAGGATGAGCTCTAGTCACTGAGAGACAAAGCCTGGAATTAGAGCCTAAACAATTCTTGGGGTTTGGGGGACATCCAGGTGGAGGTTGACTCCCAATAGAATAGCAACCTCTTTCACCCCAGCATCCCAGGTGACCAGGCATCCTTCTTTTCTCCTTTGAAGAAAGCAGCCCCACGTGTTTAACAATCCTAGTTTCTCCAGTGCTTACTCTAGGCTGTGCTTCTAATACTCATGTGTCTGTTGTCTTCTGTACAAGATGGCGCTTTGTTTGCCTGGTCCTCATAGAGCAAAGGTGCTGATCCGACCTCTGGATAAGAGCAAAGCTCTTACTTGGCCTCTTCCAAAAAGTCCGGGTTTTCTCCAGGTGGTAGCACACTCTTTAAACTGTAAGCCCTTGGACAGTTACCTGGGTTCAGAAAATACTGGATGATGAGCCTGGCATGGTGGCTAGCTCACTAAAAGGAGAGAAACTTAGAGAGGGGGTACCTTCAGCAGGCCCTGGGCATGGGACTCCCAAGTACGAGGATTAAAGGTGTGAGTCGCCACTGCCTGGCCTTTAGTGGCTTAGCTCTGCACTCTGATCTTCAGGCAAGCTTTATTTGTTAAAACACAAACAAAATATCACTACAGGCAGATGGATCTCTATGAGTTTGAGGCCAGCCTGGTTTACAGAGTGAGTTCTAGGATAGTCAGGGCTATGAAGAGAAACTCTGTCTCAAACAAGCACACACCCATACCCACACACAAACACAACAAAAACCATATTTATTTATTATATTTATTGATTATATATATTTATAATATTAGATAGACAAATAGGTAGATAGAAAAAACTAACAGCCCCCTGGGGAGTTCAAGGCTATTCAAGGCTAGTTTCTTCAACATAGAGAGTTTGAAGCCAGCCTGGGCTATAGGAGCTCGGGTCAAAGCAAGGCACAGAATGTAGCTCAGATTGCTTGCCTAACTTGCACAAGGCCCTGGGTACCATCCTTAGTACTGCACATACAATAAAGAAAGGACAGGAGGCGGGCAGAGGAAAATGACCTTTGTCCCTCAGGATGGTACAAACCTGTCCTGTGAGCAGAGTACCAGCAGGGTTAAGTTCTGTGCCCGTTCAGAACCCTGAGTCACCCAGAGGAAGCTGGTATCAGAATAACTACCAAGTCTGAATTTTCTGCCAGGGGAGGAAAAGAGGAGCAGAGCTCAGAGACTGACCCGGACTGAGGGCTGTTGACCTGACCACAGTCAAGCAACGTGCCTGCCCTTTGCATCGGAAGTGATAGAAGGTGTCTACGGATGCTGAGGCCAGTGACCATGGGACCAGGGACCAAGGAGCGTTGACCATCACTCCAGCCCCCCTTCCCTAAGGTTTTATGTGAATAAGGAAAGGGTGTCATCATCCCAGACAGACACAGGAAGGGCTCAGAATGGCTGTAGGGGAGCAGGGTTTCTGCCCCACCTCTGTGGTAATGGTTTTTCCTGGACTGGAACCAGCTATATCTATGTCCATGCTGGGCTGACCAGAAAGGTAAGTGGATAAAAATCCAAGTGGTTTGGACTTTGCTTTCTTAAGTATGAAACAGCCTTGTGTTAGAAGACTGGCCTGTACTTTTAGGCCTGGTCCCATAGCCAAGCCAGGCCACACCTCCAGGCAGCCCTCTTTGAGACAGAGAGTTAGGAAACAGTCCATGCTGTGACTTCACGGCTCCCCTCCATGCCCCCTGTCACATGAGCTATTCTGAACTAACTGATATGAAACATCCCGGCACCCCTAAGAGGTTTTTAAAAATCAGACCTTTCTTTTGTTCTGGGGATCAGTCTGAGACCTTTTAGGGGTTTGGTCTGAAGATGAGTGCTCCCTCTGAAGAGCCTCCTCTGCCCCCAGTCTCTCTCACGGTGTCTCTCTCTCTCTTTCATCCTCAGTCTTTGGTTTTTCCTTGTTTTTTCTGAGACAGGGTTTCTCTGTGTAGCTCTGGCTACCCTGGAACTCACTCTGTAGACCAGGCTGGCCTTGAACTCACAGAGCTTCACCTGCCTCTGCCTCTTGAGTACTGGGATTAAAGTCATGCACCACCACCGCCCGGCTTATTCTCACTCTTGGCGTTAGGAAGCCTGCCCTTCCTTAAGGTCGGAGCGTGCTTAGATTTCCAGATATCGTGTTGTTTCTGTCTAGCGCTCTGCATCCTGTGTCCCAGCATCACAGCCTTGGGCCCTTTCATTGATGAAGTCCTTCTGGAGGGAGCTGTGTGTCAGCTTTGCTTTGAGGACCAAGCTCTTGCTGCCGTTTCCCCTCTTTTTTCTTAGCACCCACCCCTCTTCAAATGACCCCCAGGTACGTGTGTGATTCTTAGCAACTGTAATTTTCACAACCCCCGTCACTCTACAGAGAAAAAAAGCATGCTTTGGGTAAACTGACAAGAGTCAGATACAGCGGCTTGTGCCTATGATCCCAGCATCGGGGAGTCCAAGGCAAAGGGACAGATGTAGATAGCCTGGGCTAAACTGCTCATTTCCAGACTGGCTTCTGCTAGGGCATGAGCCTGTCTCAAGAAAGAAAGCATTAGAGGCTGGAGAGATGGCTCAGAGGTTAAGAGCATTGCCTGCTCTTCCAAAGGTCCTGAGTTCAATTCCCAGCAACCACATGGTGGCTCACAACCATCTGTAATGGGGTCTGGTGCCCTCTTCTGGCCTGCAGGCATACACACAGATGGAATATTGTATACATAATAAATAAATAAATATTAAAAAAAAGAAAGCATTAGCATCAGCTAAGGGTCAAGCACTCTCCAGGGTCATTTCCCACCCTTCTTTGCAGCCGCAGAAACTTCACAGGTAGACAGCGAACACTTGGTGGCAACGTCCTGTGGGAGGGGTACAAGGCAGCCCTCTAGTGCCAGTGATCTTTGGCACTTGTAACCTCTGAGCCTCTGGGAATTCAGCCTGCAATTATGATAGATCTAGGGTTCAAGTCCACCGAGAACTTAGTCCAAGAAGGTGAGGAATGAAGTCGCTGAGAGAGGATCTATAAGAGCTGATATCTGACCCAGGCAGGCTAACACCCTTCTGCACTCATGCGGGAAGCTCCACAGCCACTTGCTTATTTACCAATAATAACAGCTGTTAGTGTAGGGCAAGAAGGAGGGAGACTCACAGGGCCGCATATAAAATTGTAACTGGTTGGGCTGCTGCTCTCAGGATCTTGAACTTTTCCTCTAGGTCATGGGGAAGAGACACAAAAGATCTTAGGGCACAGAAGTGAAAAGGTCATAAAATGACTCTTAGGGAGATTGCAGGAATGGCCCCACAATTGAGACTTTTGGCTGTTCTTCCAGTTTTAGGGTTTGGGGGCTTTTCTCCAGCTCTAGATTTGGGGACAAAGGGTCTCTTCCTCTGGCTTTGGTCCCATTTTCAGGTTGTGTTTCTTTTCCTTGGTTGGGGCTTTGAGTGTAGCCATTTGGTGTCTGTGTGGGGGCTATGGATCAGGGATTTTCTGGGGCCTGGGTCTCTCAGGAGCACCTTTGTGTGAGTTCTATTTTTCTTTTTAGTCAGATTCAATCTCACCTTGCTTAGCCCAGGGTAGCCTTGAGTCCTTGGATTAAAGGTGTGTGCCACCACTCCCTGGCCTCTAGTGGCTTAGCTCTGCACTCTGATCTTCAGACAAGCTTTATTTATTAAAACACAAACTGTCACTGTAGGGGTATCAATCTCAGGACCTTATATGATTCTGAAGACACCTGAACTCATGCATATACCCACAAAGGGTGATGTGGGATTCCCCTCTGTCTGCTACGAATGTTTTATTACCTTTGATTAATAAAGAAGCTGCTGCGGGGGGGGGGG
>NC_022016.1:52048296-52061725 GCF_000317375.1 Microtus ochrogaster | reverse complement strand
CACCACTGCCACCCAGCTTTTAAAACACACTTCTGTATGGCTATGTGTGTGCATGTGCGCAGGCAGAGGGTAACTTTTGGGAGTTGTGAGGGACCAGACAGACTCCATTTTAACATTAGAAGCTATTTTATTACACAGTCAAAATAAATACATTCCTGGTTTCCGTAAAACTTAAATTTTACCAGGTCTTAACCCATTTTCTGGAATTTGATGTGTTCCATACCCTCTATCCTGATAAGTTGTTCTGCCAAATAATTTTGGAATGTTCAGCCAAGTTCCCACATAACCAAAATTCCTCTGAAAACTCCCTACTCTTTCAGTTTTGAGGGCTATATAAACCTCACCTTCTCCTGCATTCGATGCTATGTCCTCAAACCCCTCTTTAGGGAGATAGCCCTGTATAACAGAAAATAATACTTGCTTAATCTTGCTGGCCTCCATGAAGTTTCTTACAGGCTCAATGGAGATGATCATGTGGTTCTACAATAAAGGTTTCATTTTATTTGTTTATTGATTGTTTTTTCGAGACAGGGTTTCTCTGTAGGACAGTCCTGACTGTCCTGGAACTCATTCTGTAGACCAGGCTGGCCCCGAACTCACTGAGATCCACCTGCCTCTGCCTCCTGAGTGCTGGGATTAAAGGTGTGTGCCACCACTGCCCGGCTTACTTAAATTTTTGACCTAGGGTTTCACTATGTAGCCCTGCCTATCCTGGAGTTCACTACGCAGAACCCATAGCGATCCTCTCGCTCTAACTTCTTGAGTGCTGAGATGAAATCGCTGCACCTGGCGAATTTCATATTTTATAGAAAATAAGCAAGTCCAGGAGGTCCTGGGAGGCTGGTACTGCGAGGTGTGCAAATGGCGTGTCACAACGGAGCGCCGAGGTCAGCGGAATCTAAAACTCAGCTTCGCCTGGAAACTGGCAGTTTGGCGGGAATACGAGGTTAGAGAACATAGGAAGTGACGTAAGCCGCGCGCACTTGACAAGACAGTTTTTATACACCCAGGAAGTAGTGTTTGATTAGTTGGCGTCTTGAAATACTGTCCTATCGGTGTTGCCCTCAGTAAAGATGGCCGCTCAGGCTTCCGTCCTTTTTCGGGGCAGTGAGTTTTTTCCTCAAGCATGGCCCTGATACCGGAAAAGGCGGAAGAGTCGTGAGTCCTGATTGGCTGAAACGAGATTGTGTCTTGAGCGCTGATTGGCTCGCTCTTCGCGGGAAGGAGTTTGTGGCGCCAGTGTAGAGTAGAAACAACGCCACCACGCCGGAGCGGCGGACAGTCCGGTGGTCGCCGAGCCCCCTGACCGGAGTGTCTTGGTCTTCCTTCTCGGGAAAACCGCGACCAGGATGTGGAATAGTAATGGCGGGCGTGCGGGGAGCCGCGCGTGGTGGGGGAGCAGGACCGCGGCGAGAGACCCGGGGGTGGGGGCTCTCGGGGGTCGGGGAAAGCGATCGTCTTGACCGCGGCGGGAGGGAGGCGGCGGCTCGCCGCGCCGACGCTAATGACTGTCGTTCGCTAACAGGCGGCTTCGACAGCTTCGGCGGCTCCAGCTATGGCGCAGCGGGCGGCTACACGCAGTCCCCCGGCGGCTTCGGCTCGCCCACGGCGTCGCAGGCCGAGAAGAAGTCGGTAGGTGGAGGCCGCCCCGTGGTCCTTCGCTTCCTCCCGGTCTTGGGAACGGACGGGCTTCTTTCGGGGCGGATTGGCGCGCTCGCACTTGTCTGCCCGGCCCTGCCACTCGGGAGGACGCTTTAGCAGCTAAATGTCCCTGTCGTCCACCCAGGGGTCACTGTTGGGGCCACCAAATCCCCGTTTGGCAAGAGTCCGCTATGTTCACGACAGCTTTTGGATTCTTTCCTGTTGCTCGCTAACAGGAAGAACAAGAGGTCTTTAATCTGCTGTGCTTTCCTGCCTTGTACGTATGAGACCGAGAGTTTGGGGAGTTGTTTTGAGGCAGGCTCACAGTGATGCTCTGGCTATCCTGGAACTCACAGATCCCCCTGCCTCTGACTCTGGTGCTGGGATCAAGGGCGGGTGCCACCAGGCTCGTTCTAACTAGGTCTTTTCCTTTTTTTTATTTTAGTTTTGAGGTGGGGGTGTAACTTCTGCCCAGGCTGGCTTTGAACCTATAGTGCTGGGGTGATCTTCCTGCCATTCTGCCTCAGCTTCCCAGGTGCCTGGGAAACATCCAGTCTTTATGTTTCTGTTGCTTGAAATTGCCAGCAAACTTGTTTGTTTGTTTGTTTGTTTGTTTGGGATCCCAAAGGGGCATTTCATTCTGTAATGTGTCAGGATGAGGTTTGTTATTACACTAATGCTTTTGCTAAGTTAGAAGTGATGTTGTGTTGAAAATACGTCATTTGTGATTGCTTTTTTTTTTTTGAGACAAGTTTTCACTAACTAGCGGTGGGTGGCCTGGAACGTCCTGTATTGACCATGAATTTGTGGCGATCCTATGACATCTGTTTCCTGAGTGGTGGGATTACAGGTGTATGCCATTATGCTCAACCACTCATTATTATTTTTTAAATTTGCTTATATATTTCTTCTGCAGTCCAAACTGGCTTTGTACTCTCTAGGTAGCTGATAGCCTGCCTGTTCTTCCCAAGTGTTGAGATTATAGACATACACCACTGTAGTTCTTGAGCCGCATCTCCAGGGCCTCTCCCTCCTTCCATGTCTCTGTCTTCCTTCTGGCCGTATTAGAAAAATGCTACACCACTGGGCTGAATCTTACATTTTTACTTACTTGCTTGCGTTTTTACTTATCTATTTATTATTTTGGAGGGGCTGGAAAGATAATTCAGTGATTAAGAGCACTGGCTGCTCTTCCAGGGAACCTGGGTTTGATTTTGACATTGTTTTAGCCTCCTCAAGACATTAGACATGCACATGTATGGACATGTGGGCAAACACCATATATTGTATTAGCCATCCAAGTGATTGGAAGTGTAGGCATGTGATACCACTCAGGCCGCTTCACACCAGTGATTGGCAGAATGACAGTTGCATCATTTTTGCGTGTACACCTTTCTGAGGCAGAGGCAGGTGGAGCTCTTGAGTTTGAGGCCAGCCTGGTCTACACAGAAACCCTATCTCAAAAAATGTTACATTGCTGGTAGCCTGCTCCGAGAGGTGATTTGAGTGTCTTCATTAGATGCTCTTTTGCTCCCTCTGTGCTTTTTCCTTGAAAGATGGCCAGCATGGATAAACTCACCCTGTTTCTACAGAGACTGCCATCTGTTTTATCAGGAAACCTAGAGCATCTCCTAAGTTCTATTTCTGTTTGTCATTTCTCGGGCCTTTTCACAAAACTCTGTCACCTCGGTCATGCCCTGAACAGCTTGCTATATCTGGGATGTGCTTTTTCTGCCCCCACCCCCACCCCCCAAGGTTTCTCTCTGTAGCCTGGAACTCACTCTGTGATTCTTTCTGTTTATTTGTTTGACTTTTTAAAATAGCGTATCCCTGGCTGTCTTGGAACTCACTCTATAGAGCAGGCTAGTTTTTTTTGTTTTGTTTTTTTTTTTTGGTTTTTCGAGACAGGGTTTCTTTGGAGCCTGTCCTGGAACTCACTCTGTAGACCAGGCTGGTCTTGAACTCTTAAAAGTTTGTTCTGAAGGCAGGCTATCCTTGCCTGCCTCTAATCTGACCTTTTCTTTGTGAGCCCATAGTATACAAACATCTCTACACCTGGAGTTCTGGCGTCAGATCAGAATGGGTTTGATTTAAAAGTGGCACATACTTTGAATCTTAGCACTTCAGAGGCAGGGGAATCAAATGCAGTATTTGTTAATATTTTGATCTTGATCCCTGAGGTAAGGAGACTTTAGTTTTGGAAACTCAGTGTTGTATACTCAAAGTGCTTGGCACTTAGCAAATATTAACGGAACGTTGTTATCACCAAGGCTGACTTTACGTACGTTTCTCCTTTTCAGAGAGCCCGGGTCCAGCACATTGTGCCCTGTACCATATCTCAGCTGCTTTCTGCTACCCTGACTGATGAAGTGTTCAAGATTGGGAATGTGGAGATTTCGCAGGTATTTTACATTGTGTGGAAGAAACACTTAGTGTCGAGAAGTAAGGGGTTGGAAAGATGTCCGAGCATGAGGACCAGAGATCACATCCCAGTATCCATGTAGAAAGCCATACTATTACTCTTGTGCCTCTCGCTATAGAACTGTGGTGTCAGAAACGAGGCTCCCTGGGACATGCTGGCTCCAGGTTCAGTAATAGGCCTGTCTCTGGGGAAGAGAGCCAGCAGTGCTAGACCTAAGCACTCAGCCTTGGCAGTCACTGCACAGCTGTCCGCTCACTTGTACATGCACCACACTCCCGTGCATTCACACAAGGAAAAAGAAGAGTTAGGCGGTGGTGCATACCTTTAGTCGCAGAACTCAGGATGCAGAGGCAGGGGGATCTCTGAGTTGGAGGCCAGCCTGGTCTACAAAGTGAGTTCCAGGACAGCAAGAGCTGTTACACAGAGAAACTTGTCTCAAAAAACCAACAACAGCAACAGAAAGAAAAAGAAATAACACTTGCTAAATTTAAAAGTATATAGCCAGTGAGATGCTCTGATTAAAAGTGCTTGGGTTCTTTGCAGTCTGATGACCTCAGTCAGTCTTCAGATCCTGCATTGGAAAAACATCTTCTTACATCTGTATCGTGTCGCACGTAACCCAATAGTAAAAACTGTATTTTTTCTAAAAAGTATTTTTTGCTTTTTTTTTTTTAATAAGATTTTCTTTTTTTTTAATATTTATTTATTATGTATACAATATTCTGTCTGTATGTCTGAAGGCCAGAAGAGGGCACCAGACCTCTTTACAGATGGTTGTGAGCCACCATGTGGTTGCTGGGAATTGAACTTAGGACCTTTGGAAGAGCAGGCAATGCTCTTACCCACTGAGCCATCTCTCCAGCCCCCTATTTTTTGCTTTTTTGAGACAGGGTTTTATCTGTGTAACAGCCCTGGCTGTCCTGGAACTCAACTTTGTAGACCAGGTTGTCCTCCAACTTCCCTAGTGCTGGGATTAAAGACATAAATTACCACACTTAATGCAGCCTCTCCTCCACCCCATTTATTTTTTTAAAGATGTGTTTATTTATTTTCTTTGCATGTATATCAGAAGAGGGTGCTAGAACTTATTACAGATGGTTGTGAACTCAGGACCTCTGGAAGAGCAGCAGCTCTTAACCCCTGAGCTATCTCTGCGTGGTCCTCAGCCAGCTTTTTTTATATTAGCCCGTCTATCTTTTGCCTTTGGGTTTTTACCTTTTATTATTTTTATATATCTTTTCTTTCCTTCTTATTCTATATCTGGCTGTGTAGCTGGGTGGCTGGCCTTCTTTCCTACTTCTTGACCTTTTCTTCCCAAATTTCTCCTCCTATCTATTCTCTGCCTGCCAGCCCTGCCTATCCTTTCTCCTGCCTTGCTATTGACTGTTCAGCTCTATTAGGCTTATCAGGTGTAACACAATTTCACAAGAGCTAAACAAATGCAACGTGAGATAGTGCACTACATCTTTGTATAATTAAATAAATGTTCTATAGGATATGCAAATAGAATAATATTCTATAAAAGCTTTGCTCACTTTTAGGTAAATAAATAAAAATAAGTAAACTTTTGTACTGGGCATGGTGCCTCACATCTGTAAACTCAGCACTCAAGAGCAGGCAGGACATTTGCCACAAATGTGAGGCCAGCCAGGTCCTTCAAACAAGTTCAGGGCTGCGTAGTGAGACTATCTCCAAAAATTTTTTTTTCCTAATTGTATTTATATGTACATCTTGCTTTGGCTTCCAGGACATCAAACCTGTTTGTTTTCTTTTTCTAATCTAGGTCACGATTGTGGGAATAATCAGAAACGCAGAGAAGGCTCCCACCAATATAGTTTACAAAGTAGATGACATGACTGCCGCGCCCATGGATGTCCGCCAGTGGGTGGACACAGATGTGAGTCTTCTCCTGAGACTTTGGGTCTTCAGCTCTTTCAGTTTAACCTTTAGAAGGATTTTCTTAGTGTGAGAATACGTTAGCAAGACACTGAAGGTAAAAAAAAAAAATCCCAAAAATGAGAACTTAATAGATTTAACCATAAAAATGTAAAACCACCTAAAATACTGTGAAAGATTTAAAGGCAAGTGACAGAAGACAGTAGAAAGTAAATTCTCTGAGAAAAAAATTTCTCTTGGTTATCACTGTCCCCGACACCTAGAACGGTGCCTGTCACACAGTGGGCCCTCAATAAATACTGTTTAAATGAATGGGAAGCATGCTGGGACTATTGAAAGACCAGATAAAAACACAGTAATGATCCAGGTCAGACTTAGTAAGATTGGAAATGAGTGACAGTTTCTAATTTGGGTGAGAGTAGCCCTGGCCTAGTGTTTGTGACATGTAGAAAATAATTATTTGTTGACTGGCCATTTTTTCTAGCAAGGAAATGGCTATGGTATAATTGTGATAATATGAGTATAAACTGGTGTACTTTACCAAAGCTCACCCTGTACTGAAATCTTCAGTTAAAGGGGGGGGGGGTTGTCTGGAGAGATGGCGCGGAGATTAAGAGCAGTGGATGCTTTTCCAGAGGGTCTGAGTTCAATTCCCAGCACCCACATGGTGGCTCGCAATTACCTGTAATGAGATATGGTGCCCTCTTTGGGCACATGGGTAGAGCACTGTATACATAATAAATAAATTAAAAAAAAAAACTTGCTGGGAATGGTGATACAAGCCTCTAATTCCAGCACTTGGGAGGCAGAGGACATGGACTCTGAGTTCTAGGCCAGGCTGGTCCTACAGCGCAAGTTTAGGACAGCTGTGGCTACACAAAGAAACTCTTTGTCTCAAAAAACCAAAAAAGGTGGGGGGAAGGGTTGACCTACAAGTCCACTTCCAGGGATTTACATTAAGGGAACAAAGATGTATGCTAAGGTCTAATTGAAGTGTATTGACCAGGTACGTGTAATGACTCAGCAGTTGAGAACATTGAAAGATAGAGACAAGATTAGAAGTTGAAAGTCATCGTTGGTTATGTATTAAGTTTGAAGACAAGCCTGTGTTACATGAGGCCCTATTAAAAAATTAAAAGTAGCCATGCAACAGAGGTGCACATCTTTTTCCTAGCACTCGGGAAGCATAGACAGGCTAATATCTGAGTTTGAGGCCAGTCTGGTCTACAGAGCAAGTTCCAGGACAGGCTCCAAAGCTATAGAGAAACTCTGTTGCAAAACAAAACAAAAAATTAAAAGTAATTGTAAAACAATAATCATATGTTTATATTTTTATCTGTTAGGATGCCAGTGGTGAAAACACTGTGGTTCCTCCAGAAACATACGTGAAGGTGGCTGGCCACCTCAGGTCTTTCCAGGTAAAGTCAAATGGTGGCTTTGGAGGCTGGGGTATGACTTAGATGAAGACCTGAGTTTGCATCCTTATAACCAAAGCAAAGCCAGTGTCACAAGACTTGGGGTTGGGGAGGGGAGGCAGTTCGTGGAAAGCTCACAGGCAGGCTGGCTTGACAGAATAGAGCCTGTCTTAAGGTAGAAGGCTAGACCAACACTCAAGATTGTCTTCTAATTTCCACATGTGAGCTGTGACTTGTAAATGTCTGTAGTTATATACATGAATATACCCATCTTTAGATTTTAAAAAATGGGGTTTAAGATGTTTTCACGAAGCAGGGCACTGTGGCACAGACCCTTAAACCCCAGCACTTGGAAAGTAGAGGCAAGCAGATTCAAGGCCATCCTGGTCCTAGATAGTGAGTTCCAGTGTTAATAGTAAGACCTGGCCTCAAAAAAAAAAAAAACTTTACTGCCAGGTGGTGGTAACACAATCTTTAATCCCAGCACTCAGGAGGCAGTGGCAGTCAGTCAGGTCTCTGAGTTCAAGGCCAGCATGTTTTACAGAGTGAGTTCCAGGACAGCTAGGACTGTTAAACACAGAGAAACCCTGTCTCCGGAAAAAAAAAAAAAAATTTTATATGACGCATATGTGAATTTATGTCTTCATTAGGAGAATAAGTAATTATCCTTAAAACAGACATTGAAGGCACACGTAGTGGCACATACCATTATTCCCAACACCCGGGAGGCAGAGGCAGATAAATTTCTGAGTTTGAGGCCACCCTGGTCTACATAGTGAGTTCCAAACTCTCAGGACTACATAGTGAGACCCTGTTGAAAAGGAGTGGGGGGAATCTATTAGTTCTGGCCAGCCAAGGCTACATAGTAAAAAAAAAAAATCTTGTCTCAAAAAGAAAAGGGAAAAGTATGAGGGACCTGAGTTCTTGATTAAAACCATCAGGAGCTGTGTAAAAGCCAGGTGTGTAACGGGAGCCTCTGTAGTGTACCTATGGGAGGTGGGAGGCGGAGAATCCCTAGAAGCTGTGGGAATGCCTAGTCAGGTGGATATAGTCAGGGTTTTTTTGTTTTTGTTTTTTAATATTTATTTATTTGTTATGTATACAATGGTCTATCTGTGTGTATGCCTGCAGGCCAGAAGAGGGCTCCAGCTCTCATTACAGATGGTTGTGAGCCACCATGTAGTTGTTGGGAATTGAGCTAACGACCTGTGGAAGAGCAGGCAATGCTCTTAACCACTGAGCCATCTCTCTAACACCCTACACAGTTTTTATTTATTTATTTATTATGTATACAATATTCTGTCTGTGTATGCTTGCAGGTCAGAAGAGGGCACCAGATGCCATTACAGATGGTTGTGAGCCACCATGTGGTTGCTGGGAATTGAACTCAGGACCTTTGGTAGAGCAGGCAATGCTCTTAACCACTGAGCCATCTCTCCAGCCCCACAGTTTTTTTTTTAAGTGTATTAACAGACGTTTTCCCAAAACTTTGAGTTTTTCAAATATAAACAAGGAAAAAGCCAGTGGCTTGCCCAAAAAGTTACTTGACTATTTTTGTCTTTTGCTTGCATTTTCCTCTTTAATAGAACAAAAAGAGCCTGGTAGCCTTTAAGATCATACCCCTGGAAGACATGAATGAGTTCACTGCACATATTCTGGAGGTGGTCAATGCACATATGGTGCTCAGCAAATCTAACAACCAGGTAAGAGCTGCAATCAACTTTTTCCCTTTTCTGGGAAAGCAAACTTTTAAGATTTGTATTTATTTACATGTGCTTATGTAAACGTATGTGGTGTTTGAGGGTACCTTCAGAGGCTAGAAGAGAACGTGGGATCCCCTAGAAGTAGAGTTGTAAGCAATTGTGTGCCACCTGACAATCAGGTCCTCTGGAAGAGCCTTTTCTCCAGTCCCATGGATGGCTATTCTGTTATGGCTTTTATTTTGTTGACATTTAGAATATTGAAATACCACAACCATCACCAACACCACAACCCCTAAAAAGGAAAAAAAAAAATTTCTTAGGTCCTTAGGACATTTTCTTCCTGAGCTTTGCCAATTTTATTTTTTTTAAGTCTAAATGAAACACTAATAAGTGTTCTTCAGAGTTTCATGTTCTTTCTCATTCAGTACCAAGAAGGCTGAGTGAGAATTCCCAAGCCAGACAGCATTTTGCTTCTAGGCTGTACATTATAAAAGCACCTCAACAGTGGACATTTAATGATCGTTAGTTGACAAACTAATGCTTTAAACCTTACAGGATAGATTTGCCCCTGACATTCAGTACAGTAGATAGAACACTTACAGAGTGTACCGTTCATCAGGCACTGCGAAGATGAAGGGACGTGTATTGGGAAAAGCAGTTGCTATTACAGTTCGGGATGGGTCAAAAGCTGAAGCCAAGTGATTGGCTGGTTGTCTCTTGGTTATGGTGCTTAAGGACATGAATTTGATCCCAAGAACTGTAGGGGAAGCGCAAAACATGAACTAATGAAATGGCTTGGTGGGTAAAGGCAAATGGTCAACCTAACAATCTTGAGTTTGATCCCTGCACCCCACATGATCAAAGGCGAGAACTGTTCTCTGCGTTCCACATACACACATATAAACACATAGGTTTTTTTTTGAAGTTTGTCTGTTTAAGCAGGACATGTGGCATGTGCTTGTAATCCCAATGCTGAGAGGCAAAAACAGGAGGGTATCTGGGAGCTTAATGGCCAACCAGCCTAGCCTACTTGTCAAGTTCTAGCCAGTGAGAGACCCTACTCAAAAGTGAGGAATGGCGGTCAAGGTGTCCTACGGCCTCCAGATACACACGCTAACGCCAAGAAGGAAGCAGATACTAACGTGGCTTGGTCAGTGCAGTGTAGCACAGCATGGTGACAGACACGGGCCTGTCATCCTAGCACATGAGAAGTTGATGCAGGTGGATCTCAATTGAGTGAGAGGTGAGTGCGTGCTGTGTAACTGGGGGAGACACAGCTGGAAAAGTACAGCTTTTGACTGCTTACTAGCTGTTAAGTCCCGCATTCTTGGTCTGAGTGTTTTTTAATATTTATTTATTTATTATGTATACAATATTCTGTCTGTGTGTATGCGTGCAGGCCAGAAGAGGGCACCAGACCTCATTACAGATGGTTGTGAGTCACTATGTGGTTGCCAGGAACTGAACTCAGGACCTTTGGAAGAGCAGGCAATGCTCTTAACCACTGAGCCATCTCTCCAGCCCTTTATATCATTTTTATAGGCAGAAAGAGCCACTTCAAGTTTCCAAGTAAGAAGGACATGATTAGAGGGGCTTGTGGGTTGTAATGGGAGGATTGATTAGAGTTCAAAGGGTGAGGCTGAGGTGAGGATCTATCTGATGGTAGAAATTAATAATTGTGCAAAGTGAAAGACTGGAGACTCAAAGATGGATTAGTTCTGCTAATGGGCTGCTGCTTTAGGTGAGTTATAATGACAAGCGGCCTTAGAGAGGAAGGAACGAATTTAATCCATAAATCTCTGATAACCTAGGTGGCTACCGGTAGTGAAGATTTGTGGCCCAGAAAGGGGTCTGGGTGGAATCCTGAGGGGAACTTGTTAGCCTGTGGAGATAGGACACGTGACTGGTATGGGAAGGCACAGTCTGAGTGAGAAGCCTGGTAGAGACACATTTAAGGGAGTGGTCAGCACTGCTGCTGCTGAGAGGTCAGGGGTGAAGACTGAAGGACTTGAGCCGCTGATTGAGACGTTATTGCTGGCTTTGGTAGGATTCCATTCAGAGGAGTATTTGAGATAATCCCGGTAGTGGTAGGCAGAGAAAGGAGTTACTAAAAAGAGGATGGAGCAACTGCCCTTTTTCTTCATGGTGTTGCAAATTGAAACTACAGCCTTCTCCACATTAGGCAAGGCCTCTGCCAGGGATCTGCACCTGCAGGCAAGCCTGTGTTCTTTTGTCTCCCCATGGTGTTTCATAATAAATGCTTGCTTGAGTGGTTCCCAGTGAAATCATTATAGCTTGAGCATGAAATCACAAAGCCATGGGGCTGGAGAGATGGCTCAGTGGTTAAGAGCATTGCCTGCTCTTCCAAAGGTCCTGAGTTCAATTCCCAGCAACCACATGGTGGCTCACAACCATCTGTAATAAGGTCTGGTTCCCTCTTCTGGTCTGCAGGCATACACACAGATAGACCATTGTATACATAACAAATAAATAAATAAATATTTAAAAAATCACAAAGCTAGAAGTATCCTTTTCAGGGGAGAGGGGATATGTGCTTCAAGACTTTCATCTCTGTGTTTTCCTTGTTACAGCCCATATAAACAGTTGCTAGGAAAACTGATTAAATTGTTTCTTGCTGTTTATTAGCAAGTTATTTGAAGTAGATTTTACTTGGTGCCTTTTCTAATGTTCTAAACTTGTTCTTAATTCAGGTCTCAGCTGGAAGACCATCTATCAGCAACTCAGGAATGGGTGAGCCAGGAAACTTCAGTGGGAATAACTTCATGCCAGCAAATGGCCTCACTGTGGTCCAAAACCAGGTAAGATGCCTGTTTCTCATGTAAAACATAGACCTATATTTTGTTACTTCCTAAATGATCTAAGTTATCTTGGTTCCTATTTCATACCAACCCCTCTTTGTGCGTGCGTGCGCGCGCGCGTGTGTGTGTGTGTGTGTGTGTGTCCACATGGCCTGATACTAGTGGAGGCTTCAAACCCAGGTTTTCTGCAAGTGCTCCTCCTGCACCATCCCTCTAGCCCCTCCTTTTGCTTATCTAGGGACTTGGGTTAACTTGAATAAACTGATCCAGAGCAGTTGCTAAAGTCTTTATTTGAACTGTTAGGTACTGAATTTGATCAAGGCTTGCCCAAGACCAGAAGGATTGAATTTTCAGGATCTCAGAAATCAGCTCCAGCACATGCCTGTAGCCTCAATCAAGTAAGTATTGTTGTCCATGACCTAGAGGTCCAGAGTTGTAACTGTCTCTGTTGACAGTTTCCTGATAATAAGAAGTCAATATAAAAGATGATTGGTAGTGCTCACCTGTGATCTCTGCACTTGAAGGGTAGAAGCGGGAGGATCAGGAGTTCAGAGCCAACCTGGACTCTGTGAGACACACAGCAAAAGAAAAGGAAAGTTGTCAACTGCAGCCTGTTGAGGGAAGTTGACCAGCTGTGCAGAGATTTCAGAAGGACTCGCAGGTGGCACTGTTCACTGCCTGCTGATTTGTTCTGATTGGAAGACATTGGGCAGTCCTTACACCTTTGACCTGATTTCTATGTGGGCACCAGATGCCTGATTCCACTGCAGTGAACTGAGATGGACTATCTAAGTAGATAGTACTCACGTGTCTTGAGTTCAAGGCCAGCCTGGTCTATATAGCAAGTTCCAGGACAACCATGATTGCTTAAAGAGGCCCTGTCTCAAAACAAAACAAAAGCCCATTTAATAATTATAGGCTTTGCTGGTACGTGCCTTTAATCTCAGCACTCAGGAGGCATGGGAAAGTGGATCTCTATGAGTTTGAGGCTAACCTGATCTACAGACCAAATTCCAGGACAGCCAGAAATGTTTATTACACAGAGAAACCCTGTCTTGGGGGTGGGGTGTGGTGGTAGGTCTGGATAGAAAAGAAATGCCCGGGTCAGTTTCCCATCCCTGTGCTGTAAAGTGATAGATAGTGCCCGTCTCAGCACTGGTGATGGGGTCCAGGATCACTGAGTAAATGTTACTGTCTGTGAGGACCTGAGGGTTTGGAGGACTCACACTCTTCTGAGTACTCTTCCTTTCCTGCTTCTCTGCTGCTGCCCACAGGCAGAGCAAAAAGCATTTCAGTATGGGATTCTGGGTCTGAATCCAGGGAAGGGAGCCTTAAGACCCTGTGTACAATAGGAATTTCATGTGCAGGCTGAATATGGCTTCGGGTTCTTGTGTGGGCTAAAAACTTGAGACCAGGATCTGAGGCAGCCCTGGTAGCCCTTGTCTACATGGATAATCTCAGTCCTGGGGTTTAATTGACTTCTCTGTAAAAGACTTCCATGAACAAAATTAATAATTCTTAATTAAGGCCGGG
>NC_022016.1:52045084-52047251 GCF_000317375.1 Microtus ochrogaster | reverse complement strand
AAAAGGAGATAGACAGTTGAGAAGGAAGTAAACCAGGGTGGGATTTCTTAACAGAAATTCCAGGTACACTAGTCAGGACTCCAGGCTGGATGGGCGGGATTGAAAGAGAAACACAACCCAGAGAGCGGGGCAGAACTACATCATGCTTGGGAGCTTCTGTTCTTGAAAGGCTTCCTGTTGAGGTGATGAATGATGCTAGGGCCAAAGGCTATAAAAAGAACCCACTACCTTCTGTCTATTTTTGCTTCCCGCTTTGGGTCTATCGTGTTACTTTCAAAATTGCACTTTCCTTCCCCTTATCTTAAGAGCCCACAGCTGAAAGTAGGTTTAAGTGAGCGTGAGGTTCTAGCGAGGCGGCCTCACCAGAGGGCAGAGAGGAAGAGATGTCACTGCATTGTTTGTAATATAAATGTCCATATGTTTAATAAAACAGTTTGATTGTAATAGCTTTTGAGATGTTGCTGGTTTTTCACATTGACTTACTGTGGAAGTCAGGACAACTTGCTGGAGTTTGTTTTCTCTTCCTACAGCGTACAGAGTCAGTCATCTTCCGCTGTGTATCAGGGATCCAACACAGATCGCCAGGCTTATTTTCTCAGGGGTTTCTTGTAGATGGGCAAAGTATGTGGCCTTGCCATGAAGGATTGTGAATAGGCCTTGGGCTAGAGTTATAGCTGACAGTAGTGGAACACTTGCCTGCTATCCACAAGGCTGGCTCAGCCCACGGCAGCACTGAAGAATGGGACCCCTAAAGTTGGTGCTGACAGTGTGTGGTCGTGTACTGGGTTAGCTGCTGTAAGACTTCACGGAAGCTCTTCTTGTAGTAGAGACTGAGCTCACAGAGGTCAAAGGTAAATGATATCGTGGATGGAACTAACTGGGGATGGAGTTCATAATGTGGAGCACTGCTAAATGAGCTCTTACCCTGGTTGTTGATAGTAAACCTCTGGCTGTTTGTTAGATGGTGCTTCCCTCTGGAGAGCCACGCCTGGAGGTAAGGGCCAGCTAAGCGGAACAAGAAAAATCAAAACAATGTTCCAGTGTGGGGTGTATGTTAGGATACTTTCATGTAGTTCCAATTTCTTTGTTTATCAGGGTGGGTCTTTCCATAGAATTCAAATGACAACTTAGCAATTGAATGGCTTGTTTCAGGAGGCAGATGGGTCTCTTGAGTTCTGAGGCCAGTTTGGTCCACATACCAGGTCCTAGGCAGCCAGGACTACATAGTGAAAGCTGACCTCAAAGAGGATGGGTTAGGAAGACAGAAAAGGCTCAAGGATAAAGAGCACCTGCTGTTTTTCCATGGGGGCCTGAGTTCAGTTCCAAGCACCTATGTCAGGCAGTTCACAACTGTCTTAATTCCAGTTCTAGGGGATCCAGTGCCTCTGGCACCTGCATTTGCTTGTGTGCACATGTGTGCGTGCACACACATACGCGTCAGTGTGTTTATTAGATCCCAAACTTGATTAGGTGCTAGCAGTAGGAGAGATGAGCATCAGGAGGCTTGCAGTGGACTGCCCTGACTCCTGGTCATTTGATGGCTCTCAGTGATCACATGATTGCTAAACACTGGGAGTCTGAGGCAGAGCACAGGCAGGAGAGTGCTGTGGAATTTTAACCTCCAGAATGTTGTGCTTTGCTATATAGGTAGAAGAGCTTGTGTTTGGGAGTCCAAGGTTTCAGTACATTGGAACGCCAATATGGCCCATGCTCTTAGAAACTACCAGTGTTACCTAGTTGTTCAACCTCTCAGGAAAAATTTTAGAACTGCAGGTGGGAAATGGGGCGTCATGAAAAATAACACTTTATTAGGCTTAACTAGAGAAAGGCCAATGTAAGAATTAGTATTTAATGTGGATTAATGGTTTCATTTTAGTGCAGTGAATGGGGCTGGTGAGATGGCTCAGTGGTTAAGAGCACTTGCTGCTGCTCTTCCAGAGGTCCTGAGTTCAATTCCCAGCATCCACATGATGGCTCACAACCATCTGTAATGAGATCTGGTGCCCTCTTCTGGCCCACAGGAATACATGTAGGCAGAATATTGTATATATAATAAATTAAAAAAAAACAATGTAGTTGGGAGAAACTTCACTGAGCCGTCTCTCTGGTCCCTCTATCTTTGAAAAGCAGCTCTCTTAGTTCCACTAACAGATTTTTTTTTTTTTTT
>NC_022016.1:52039118-52044040 GCF_000317375.1 Microtus ochrogaster | reverse complement strand
TTATATGAATTATAAATGCTTGGCCAATAGCTCAGGCTTATTACTAACTAGCTCTTACATTTTAAGTTAACCCATATTCCTTATTTACACTCTGCCATATGGCAGTACCTTCATTAGCATGGGACTTTCATCTGCTCCCTCTGTGTCTGGCTGGTGACACCTGACTCTGCCCTTCTCCTATCATCCTTAGCTTAGTTGCCCCACCTATACTTTCTGCCTGGCTACTGGCCAATCAGCGTTTTATTAATCAATGAGAGCAATGCATATTTAGGGTGCACAGAAGGATTATTTCACAGCAAGGTGGGAATAGTGTCTGTCCCATTTCAAATCCATGCCCATTTGAGTCTGAGTCCCTGAAGACTGCCGCGGGTCTCCCAAGAGTTAGCTGGTATCCCAACTTCCTGTGCAGCAGCGGCGGGGAAGTGTGGCTGCCCCAGCACTTCGATGACTTTCTGAAGGGCTCAAATTTCTTCATAGTCATGGTCATCCATATCTGGGTCAGGCAGGGGAGGTGACATGATAGGATATTTGCCAAGCGTGCTCTGGGATTTGGGTTTCACGCCCAGCGCTGAAGAAGAAAAAAAGTCTGGGTTATGCAGAATCTTTGTCTTTAGGCAGGTTCCTTCCCCTCTTCAGCTTCCTCAGGAAAGGGCTTGGCCTAACTCTATAGCCCAGACACCACCGTTCATTTTCCTTGAACCCTGCAGTCATTTTGCCGTCCCTGTTTGTCATAGGAGGACACTATCTGGGATGGGACTCATTTCATTGCTAGGGTGTGGAGTCTAGGAAGAAAGACCAGAGGCCTTCCCACCTGAGCCACTCCTTACAAGCTTGGCTCTCTCTCAAACTAGGACCACAATAGGGTCCCCTGGCAGAGCCAGCAGAGGCGGGAGAGGGGCTTGATGGGCCAAAGGACTCACCTGAATTCTTTGTTTGGGTTTTGGACTTAAGGTCTTTCTTGTGGACAGGAATCTTGCTGTACAGATTTGACTTGTCCTTGGGTTGGTCTTCCAAGGTCTTTGCCTTGGGTTCAGACTGTGGGTAGGATTGCCGTTGTCCTATAACTTGAGACTGAGCAGGAAAACAAGACAAAAACAATCCAAAAAACTAGAAATCAGAAAGGGTCCAAGAATCAGCAGTCAAGCCCATGAGATGGAGTTTCCTAACAGTGCCACAGGCTTTGGCCACTGGCCCTGCTTTGCTGAGCCTGGCTTCTCATGGACAGGATCCCCTCGTGAGAATCCTCAGGACTTGTCTTTTTAACTTCCACCACCACGTGACTACATGATAATAAATTCATGCCTCCCGAGGTCTCAAAACAGTATGCTTGTTGAGTTCACAAAGCATGCGTTGGATAGGTCACTCAGGCAGAGCAGTCAGGGCCAGTTCAAACCCAGCCCTGTCATCCTCCTGGCTCTATGAGCTCGGGTGGGTGGGTGGCTTGCCTGTTATCTCAGCTGTAAAGAGAATGTTGAGGGGGTGTGCAGGGGAGGGGTACTGTGAGAAATAGGTGGAGTCAGCTACCAAGTAAATATGCTATAGGCAAACAGGAAATGGTTACCACAAGGGCTTGTGGGGGAAGTCTTCTTGGGTTTACCACTAAGAAAGATGCTCAGAGGGGTACTCTTCCATCTTTGACTCCCCTTGGCTCATTCAGCAGTGCCTACCAGCCTTGGAGATACGGAACTTCTGCTCTCTGCCCCCCTTACCCTGCCCAGCTCTCTTTAGGCAGAGAGACTACAGTACAGTGGGCTGGAAAATGACATGTCTCCAAGCTATGGACACAGCAGAAAGGTGACAAAGAGAACGGAGCCAGCTCTCCCCAAGCCTGAAGGAGGAGCAATGATGATGGCCATGGGGCTAGTATAGGTCTAGTTTGGGTCACCTCAACTCTGTGGCCCATACCAGACCCATGGTCAACCCAGAGCCCTTCTTCTGTGGTTGGAGTTGGGAGTATGAAGTGGTGGTGGGAGAGTGGCCCAGGAAGGCCAGCCAGACTGATTTCCAGACCGGAATCAATTCATGAAGGACCCTGGTGCCACGTGAAACCACTGAAGGTTTCAACACTGTGACCATCAGGCAACCAGAGAAAGATTTAGGATCTATGCTGGTTAGTTTTAGTTGCTAATTTGACACAACCTAGAACTACCTGGGAAGAGAGTCTTGATGAGGAATTATCTAGATCACGTTGGCCCGTGGGTATGTTCTATGGGGGATTTTCTTGACTACCCACCGGGGTTAGACAACAGAGCCCACTGTGGGTGACACCATTCCCTATGCGGGACTCTAAACTGTATGAAAGTAAAGAAAGTCAGCAAGAAAGCGAGCAGGCCGTACGCATGCACCGGATCCTTTCCCTCTTGACTGGACATAGTATGGCCAGCTGTCTCAAGCCCGACTCTGTGACGTCCCTGCAGTGAAAGGCTATCGCCTAGAATTGTGAACTAAAACCTTACCCCTCCAAGCTACTTTTGGTTCGGATGTTTGATCACAACCACAGAAAACAAGCAAGGACAGGAGCCATCCTAAGAGCTACTGAAAAAAAAAAAGATGATGCTCCACTTGGGAGTGGCGCAAGGTGATAGGAAAAGGACCAGGAACTTAGGGCCAGAATGTCCAACCTTGGGGGCATGTCAGAGTCTCAATCCTCATTTGTGCAATGATAAAATACTGATGATAAGACCAACTCCAGGATTATGAGGCCTGTCTGGGAATAATTGGTACAAAGAATAGAACTTGATGAGCCGCAAGTTCAGTACAGTTGAAAGAGAATCAAGGCAGGCAGAAAGCGAGGAAGGGACCCAGGGTGAGCACCATAGGGGGCCCCTCCCAACCCCCCAAACCACCCCCCCCCTCGTTAGGGTCTGTGCGTACCGTCACATCGTCGTCCTCCTGGCGTACCTTCACGTTGTCCTCCTGGGAGCTCTGTACACTCTGCTTCCGCTCACTCACACCCTTGCTCTTTGGGGGCCTGGGCGGGGGAGCTTGGCTCTTGGAGGCTGGCAGCTTCCGGAGATTGTAGTAGAAGGCTTCTGATAGTTCCTCCACCCTAGTGACAGAGAGTGGCCTAGCCACCTGGCCTGGCTGCCCCTCAACCTCCGCCACGGTCAGGTCCAGCCACCGGGGAGGGATTTCAAAGCACATTTCTGGCTGGGAGTCCAGGCCTACCACCAAAAAGGGTTCTGTGAGCTTCTCCTCCAGCCGCAGACCCGGGAAGGAGACCAGAGGGTCAGTGGGGTGCCGGGCGTCCTTGGCCACCACCTTGACCTCACAGGGCAAGGAGAACTGGGCGGTGAGATCTGCTAGGTTGTAGCGCCGCCCATCATTCACCTCCTCCACGAAGCCACCAGAGAGGTAGAGGGGTAGCAGAATCTGTTCTTTGTCCTCGATCTCCTCCTCTTCCTCCAAGTCCTCCTCTTCCTCCCCGACTTCCTCACTCAGTCGCTGGCATATCAAGACATCTATGTCCTGGCCCTGGGTCCCACAGACCTGGCCTTGCCTCAGCACCTCCAGCCGATCGCCCACAGCCAGGAAAGAAAATTCAGGATTCTCCTCTTCGTTCCCATCACAGTCTTTTGTGGCCACCACCCGGAGGGGTCGGCCTGGCTGGAGAGCCCCCAAAATGTCATAGGCCGTGGGGAATTCCCTTGGCCTCCGCCTCAGCTTGCCCTGGTAGGCCCCGGAGAGAATAAAGTATCTGGGAACCTTTCGGCTCTTGCTTGAGGCCACAACCTGCCAGGCTGGTGAGGCCGGCCCATAGATGCAGAGCCTCTGGCCTTTGCGTAGGGAGCCCACCCACGGACTGAGGAAGATGGGTGGGCCCTCAGGAACCTCCAGGATCTCTGTGGACATAGGATAGGGGCCTCCCTGGGCCAGGACCTCGCTCAGCAGCAGCGGCTTGATGAAGTGGATGTTCTGGGAGGAGGTGGTGACATCTTCCACCTCCACCTCCAAGGTGGATGGGATCTTGACGATGGTGCGGCGCACTGTGGGGAGAAAGGCAGGTGGTTCAGGGGTGCAGCATAGCACCCCGTGCTGGCTTCCACCCCAGCTTTGAGTCCTGTTTCATCTCAATCATTTTCCTACTATACTAGGTTTTTTTTTTTTTTTTCGGGATAATCTCTTTTCAACTTCTTTTTATTTCTTAATTTTAATTTTTAAATTGTTTATTTGTTTTTATGACTTTTGGTGGTATGTAGGCATATGCATGCGGGTGCAGGCAATGGCAGAAGCCAGCGGGGCAGTTGGGTTCTGCAGGGGCTGGAGTTACAGGAGGTTGTGAGCCGCCTGACAGGATACCTCCGGGTCCAGGTGGAGCTGATGCTCTTTTCTGACCTCCACGGCACTGCCCGCACTTGGTGCACAGACATGCATGCAGCCAAAACACCCATACACACAGAATCAATGATTCTGGAAAACTCCTTATAAAAATCAAAAGAAAACACATTAACCGGGTGTGATGGTGCCCACTACAACCCCAGAGCAGGGAGACGGAAGCAGGATGGCCAGGAGGTCAAGGCCATGACGTGCTAACTGAGGAGGTCATAATATTGCAGAAGGGTAGCACAGGGGTGTGCTATGTTTGAGGGAGTCAGGGGAGTCAGCGTGGGATGCTTCAGTTGAAACTCTGAGGATGAAGAAGGTGACCGGGCTAGGGGAGCTGTAACTCCAGCAGAGAAAATCCCTGTGCTAGGAAAACAGGGCACACAGATCTCCTTGAGTTTGCCTTTTCAAGGGGAGCTGGGAGGGCATTTCCTTTTCTGTTTCTTTTCCACAAACAAAATAAAATCTACTTTGCCGTGCCATGGGTATGCGTTTCTAAAAAGAGGATAACTAATTTTCAAAAGTATTTTTAAAAAAACCAACAAACAGCCGGGCGGTGGTGGCGCACGCCTTTAATCCCAGCACTCGGGAGGCAGAGG
>NC_022016.1:52035888-52037838 GCF_000317375.1 Microtus ochrogaster | reverse complement strand
GTGTGCGCGTGTGCGTGCGTGTGTGCGTGCATGTGTGCGTGCATGTGTGTGTGAGTGCACGTGTGCGTGCATGTGTGTGAGTGTGTACATGTGTGTGTGTGAGTGTGTACATGCGTGTGTGTGTGGGTGTGAGTGTGCGTGCATGCGTGTGTGTGTGAGTGTGTGTGCGCGTGTGCGTGCGTGTGTGAGTGTGTACATGCGTGTGTGTATGTGTGTGAGTGTGTCCATGTGTGTGTGTGAGTGTGTACATGCGTGTGTGTGGGTGTGCGTGTGTGTGTGTGAGTGTGTGTGCGTGCGTGTGTGTGCACGCATATGCGTGTGTGTGTGAGTGTGTACATGCGTGTGTGTGTACGTGTGTGTGCGCGCGTGTGCGTGTGTGTGAGTGTGTACATGCGTATGTGTGTACGTGTGTGTGCGCGCGTGTGCGTGCGTGTGTGCCGAAGGGAACATGGAGGTCAGAGGACAATTTTCACAGCAAATTCTTTTATACACTGAGCTACCTTGCTGCCCCCTTTTAATTAATCAGTTTTTTCGTTTTTCAGTTTTGAGACAGCATCTCCACAGCCCTAGCTAGTGTGAAGCTAACGTTGGCCAACCCTGTAAAGCATGTGCGACCTTGGGTGTGCTTATCCTATTGTCCTGTCTCTTCTTATACCACATTTCTCGTTTCATTGGGCATCTGTATTCTGTGACATGGCAGACACTGGATGAGCCAGCTGGAGCTCCCAGACTGTGCACGGAGTTGGCGGTAACTTTGCACTGTGCAGCTCCCCGCCATTCCGCTTCCCCACTGCCCAGGGAACTCACTGTGCATCACGGCTTGCAACATATACTGGGGCCTCAGGATCACAGAGCGCCAGGGTAGGCTGGGGCAGGTAAACATGAGGTCCTTCATAGCTGGGTCCTGCAGGATTTGGAGCAGGGTTTGTGGGGCACCAGGCTTGCATCTGCAGAAGGGTCCCTTCTGGGAAAGGGGCAGATAGAGGATGACCTCCTGGGTCTTTGAGTCCTGGACACAGCGTGCATAGCGGGTCCCATGGTGTACTTCCACAGCCTCAAGCCTGAAGGGTTGGTCCACAGGCACCACCCCGGCCTCCGTGACAATTCTTTCAGTTGACTTGAAGTGAATGGGCCACTGTGTGGGGCTCTGGGGCACGGCAGAGATGAGCTCCTCCAGGGTCCTGTAGCTCTGCAGGCTGCTGAGTGTACTGAAGAGGCCTACAGGAGTCAGCAGAGAGGGGAAGAATGGGGGGTGGGCAGGCCATGGCTGCAGCAGGCTCTGCAGGCAACCCAGCCAGCATCCCTCCTGGGGCTGCACCTGGACATCTAGACCAAAGGTCTGTGGATGGAGGCTGGAGGACAGTGTGTGAACAGATAATCAGGAACAGGAATGACACACCGATGTCACGAGAGACACAGAAGAGAGTAAGGGCACATTCTCTAACACACACACACACACACACACCTCCCTTGCTCTCCCACTTTTCTGACCTCTCTCTGTCTCCAACTTGGCCAACCTATCCCTTTTCCCTCCAGACACCTCCCCTGTAGCTGCAAACCCACACATCCGGTCTGTCTCCCCATCCCGAGGCATCACCATTGTCTCTTTCTCCCAAACTGGAGCCCCAAGAGCTACTGGTCCAGGTGCTCTCTGACACCCACCCCTCAGTTAGTCTGCCAGGACCACCCACCACTCCTGCGGTCCCCAGACATCCTGCCACCAGGCTGGTACATCACCCGACTTCTGGGAGCAGTTGTTTTCTGTCGCAATCTCACCACTCAAATCTAATCAAGAAAATATCACGGAGTCTGGACTGAATGACATTCTACAGAAATACTGGTCTTGGACACGGATGTAGTTCCGTGACCGAGTGCTTGCTTAGCATGTGAGAGGCCCTGAGCTAAACCCCAGTGCTAAAAATATGTGTTGGCCTGGATTCTTAAAGCATG
>NC_022016.1:52033723-52034024 GCF_000317375.1 Microtus ochrogaster | reverse complement strand
GGGCCAGAGAGATGACTCAGAGGTTAAGAGCACTGGCTGCTTCTCCAGAGGTTCTGAGTTCAATTCCCAGCAACTACATTGTGGCTCACAACCATCTGTAATGAGATCTGGTGCCCTCTTCTGGCGTGTGGGCATACATGGAGGCAGAATGTTGTATACAAAATAAATAAATAAATCTTTTTTTTTTTAAAGGGTATATTTAAGCCTTTAGTCCCAACACTCAGGAGGCAAAGGGAGGTAGATCACTATGACTTTGAGGCCAGTCTGATCTACATGGGAGTTCCAGGCCAACCAAGGTTAT
>NC_022016.1:52032413-52033382 GCF_000317375.1 Microtus ochrogaster | reverse complement strand
AACTCGAATCACCAGGTTTGGCAGCAAGCGTCAGCTGCTGATCGTCTCCCAGGCATGAGACCTCCTTCTGCTCCTCCTGCCTCCGCTGTCTAAATTCTGGGATTACAGGCATGTGCCACCACACCACAGCTGGTTTACATAGTGCTGGGATAGGACCCAGGACTTCATGTACCGTGTCTCGTGCATCCTACACTGACTCGATAAGTAGCTAAGGTTGGCCTTGATTTCCTGCTGGGCAGCCTCTGCCTCCCCAGTGCTAGAATCCAGGCCTGTGCCGCCACACCTGTTTCCCTTGGGATTTCTTAGGCACCGAATGCCACACTCCCTTATCTGGGGACCACCTCTTGCTCCTGGATCGGCAGACCTTGGAGGCCAGCCCCCACCCCACCCATGTTGGTGCCTGCTTCATGGACCCTTGCCCTCTCTCCCTGCCACCCCAGAAGGGCCTAGCTCATCCTGAGTCCACACACCCAGCTCCCCAGAGGGCCTGGCACACATTGGTGTCGGTCGATATCTGATGAAAACATGTGAGCAAACAGAGACCAAACGTGGATACAGACGTGATGGGAAGAGGGCAGGGCCATGCCAGGCGCAGGGCATCCTCAAGGATGCCCCCTGAACGCATCCCTGGCCTTGCAGCTATGGAACAACAGACACGCCATTCTGCTATGCAAAGCCAGAGGAGCGGAAATGCTGGGTGTGACAAACCCACCCACAAATGGCTGAAGAGAGAGAGGCCTAGCGGATGCCAGGGCAGGTGGGGAAGCAGAGGTGCACGCCTTACCTGAGAAGTTGGGGTTAAGCTCCAAGGCCTGACCCGTCTCTGAGTTTTCACAGACCACCTTCTGGAGGTGAACATGGGTGACCTTGATCAGGTCCCCTGTGGAGAGGCAACACTCATTCCCAGAAAGCTCATAGACGGAACCTGTGGAGACACAGACTTGGTTTATGTTTCTGGCCAAGGATGAG
>NC_022016.1:52026558-52032243 GCF_000317375.1 Microtus ochrogaster | reverse complement strand
TCTCTCTCTCTCTCTCTCTCTCTCTCTCTCTCTCTCTCTAAGTTCTGGGGACTGAACCCGGGGTCCCATGCATATGTAGGTACTCCACCCCCAGCTGTAGTCTCAGTTTTTCTTCCTTGTCTTTCCCTGCTAAAAGGCATCTGGCTCAGCCGGCCGTCCTCAGACAGCTTACCCCGTCTACACTGGCCATGGGAGGCAGCCCTCATGGTGCCCGCCCTTTCTCCCAATTCAAGCCTCCTAACATGAGTGTGATCAGTGCTGGCCCGTTTTCAACATCACTGCAGCCCCTGGGGGTGTGTTCTACCAATGAAGCAGTAAACAACCCTGTGAACCCCAACTCCCCTTGACAGTTACAGAATCAGGCTCGGGGTAGGGATGCCCTAGGTAGATACAGAGGGCCAGGTGGGTACCTCATTCTTCCAGCACCCCGCTTTCGACTTCAGATGAGTGAGTTACGTGCTTGCTTGCTTTAATTATTGATTTACTTATTACGTTTGCCTGGAACTCTCGATATCAAGGACGACGTGGAACTTCTGACCCTCCTGCCTCTGCCTCCCGAGTATTTGAAGGACAGGTGGTGTGCCACCATGCCAAGTTCTTCGCAGCACTAGGAATCAAATCGAGGGGCTCACGCACATTAGGTGAGCACCCTAACAACTGAGCCATGTCCCCAGCCCAAATGAACTGCCTTTAACTTTTTGGTTTGTTTCAGTCACGTTCATCTTGAGTACATTCCACAGCATGGGTGTAGAAATCAGGGCCACTCTTGGGAGCCAGTTCTCTCTTTCCACCATGCAAGAGCTGCAGATTGAATTCAGCCTGGAAGGGCTGGCAGTGACCACCCACCCACACACACACACACACACACACCAGCCAGCTCACCAGCCCAGTGAGTTCCTCTTAGAGGAAAATGAGGAGGGCTAAGGTTCTGAGCACCACCTCCAAGTTCAGCAGCCCACTTGCCTGATGCAAAGGAGAACACTGGGGGATGGAAGATACACCCAGAAGAGCTCACAGTGCAGCGTGTGCAAGGTCCCCATCCGGCTGGCAGGCGATGGGAAACTACGGGTGCCAAGGCCTTGGAGGCCACCTGACAGCCCTTCTCCCGGGATAGCCCTAGCAGGGCTGCTCACGTGGCCGTGAGAAGCTGGTGTGAACCTCACCAAAACGCCCTCAGCAAAACACCCACAGCTGTCACAACGTCAGGGCGTGGACCTTCCGGCAGAGGACACTATATATACCTGGCCCTGCGTTAGCTGCAGAGTTATATATACCTGGTGCTGCACAAACTGCTGTTAATGCTTCACTGCCCTGAAGATGCATGACTGCCCTTAGGGGAACAGGGGCCAGCAATTTCCCTCAGCTACATAAATAGTGAGAGAGCAGTTTCTCTTTCCTAAAAATGACGGCTCAGAGAAGGGGTGTCAGCTCCTCGAAATGATCCGTAAAGAGGAAGACCAAGAACTTGGCTAGATACGGAATTCTAGGCCAGCGTGGGGTACAGAAAACCCTCGCTCAAAAATATCAAAAAGGGGCCAGCAGGAGATTGGCAGGAAAAGACTTTCATCCCCAAGTCCCACATGGTGGAAGAGAATTGACTCCCGAAAGTTGTCCTCTTACCTTCAAACAGAAACCGTGGCGTGCACATGCTCCCTACACACAATAAATACATAAATAATGTGAAAACAAGTTCCCAAGGTTGGCTGTGACGAAATCCGTCTGTAGCCACACCATTCAGGAAACTTATGCAGGAGAAGTCTGAGTTGCACAGGAAGAGTGTGTCTTAAACCAGAACAAGGACGAAGACTGTTAGCTCGTGCTAGATACCGTCTAGGCTAGACAACCGGGTTCCATGTCCAACATCTCGGGAACGTGGAATTGGGAGGGAAGGGCAGCAGGAGGTAGAACCTGGGGTGTTAAGTCCAGGTATTTCCCTCCAAATCTGGAATTCCTAACCACATGGTCGGCTCCTCCACCACACTGCCCTGCCCTGCCCCTGCGGCCATCTGCTGTCCACGTAATCTTGTTTATGTACCCACGACCTGTGACATGTCCCCAGTCACATCACCCCAACTTGTGTCACTTGCCACCACTTCCCAGGGCAGACCAAATGAGGAAACTCAAGTATTGTGTCAGAGGTGAGCAAGGGATGCTGGGAGGATGTTCCGGGCTGGGGAAAGGACAAACAGACCCCAGACGACTGCTTCAGGACCCATCAGGTTCCAGGGGACCCGAGGGACCCACTGTGAAGTCTAGAATCCGCTTGGCCATCAGAACACTTTGCTGGCAGCTGCTGTGGCAGACCCAGGTCCCCTCACTCTGGAGAGGCTTGTTCTACCTGCATCCCGGCATCCCCCTCCACTCTCTGCTGTCTCCCTCTTTTCACTGAGGGCTACGGTTCCTCCCCCCACAGAACAGCCAAGCAGGTCTCTGTCCAGGACATCCCTTCTCCTCCTCCCACTACCCAAGTGGTCACTCCCCGGCCACTTGTTTTGAGCCATAACTGGTGACTGTGTCCCTAATGTGCCCGTCTCTTCTCTGCTGTGAACCAGGAAAGCTGTGGGCAAGAAGCAGGTGAGCAAGGCAAAGCAGGAAGGCTTCCTGGAGGAAGGACCATTCAAGCTGAGGGATAAAATGATCCGACCATCTAGTGGGCAGAGGGTCAGGGAGACAGAAGGCTAGGAGCGCAGAGCCCGCTGGGAGGGCTGATCTGGTGCTTATAGGAACTGGGATGCATCTCAGTGGTTGGAGCTCAGAGCACAGAGTTGATCCCTGCAGAAAGGGAGAGAAGATGAGAAAGGGGGAAGGAGGATAAGGAGAGAGAAGAAAAAGGACAACAGCAAGTCAGGTATGGCAATTACATTCGGAGGCAAAAGGATCACTGCAAATTTGAGGCCAGCTTGGGCTATGACAAAAAATCTCCTCTCCCTCCCTCTCTCAAAAAAAAAAAAAGTTAAAAATTAAAAAAGCAAGTCCAGCAGTCTAGCATAGTGGATCAGTGATCTCTATTTACTCATTTATCTATCTATTGTTATAATTGTTCTTGAGACAGAATTTTCTAGGTTGTTCAGGTTGTCCTTGTCTCGCTGCCACCCAGTTTCTGCACTACCTCACCCATGGGACAAAAACCGAGGTGCAGGGAGATGGTTTTTTAGTGTGAACTCATAAAGCTTGGGCAAGAGGCAGCGTCAGAATTCAAACCCCAACTTCCTCAGAGTCTCACTCCCTACCAGATTGACCTGGAACTCACTAGATAGGCCAGTAGTCTCGAACTCGTGCCAATCCTCCTGCCTCAGCTCCTCAGTGTTGGGATTACAGACATGATCCACCATGCCTGGCTGCTTCCCCCCAGGGCCCGTTTACCCTCAAAGTAGACTCCGGAGCAGACCCGCAGCACGCGCGGAAGGGAGGCGGGGTCCAGGTGGTTCGCGAAGTCCTGCAGCGGCACCGGCAGCGGCTCCATGGTCGTCGGGCTAGCGCTCAGACGAGACCTCAGCTCGCAGTGGAGAGCCCGGAAGCCACGCCCAGCATAGGCCCCGCCCCTGAGGCCACGCCCCGCAAGCCTTGGTAGTCGCCCAGCTGCGTTCACTAACGCCCTGGGAAGTCTTAGGTAAGGGCTTAATCCCCTTGACTTTGCTCCTGATCCCTAGAATTGAATCCTTTCTTAGTTAAAGTTTCTACTGTTGTGATAAAACACCATGACCAAAAGCAACTTGGGGAGGAAAGGGTTGATTTCAGCCTACAGCTCTGGGATCACACGCCATCAGGAGCTGCAGCTTCTGGCCAAAGGCTGAGATTGATACAGAGACCATAAAGGAACACAATTTACTGGCCTGCTTGCTCCTAATAGTTTCTCAGCTCTTTCTCTCTCTTCTCTCTCCCTCAGTTCGCCTGCGTAGTCTTGGCTGTCCTGGAACTCACTCTGTAGACCAGGCTGGCCCTGAACTCACAGAGCAGAACTTACCTGCCTCTGTCTGCAGAGCGCCTAGATTAAAGGTGAGCGCCACCACCGGCTCAACTTGCTTTCTTATGCAACTCAGGACCACCTACCCGGGGTCCCCACTACCCCCACCCTAAAGCCTGGACCTACCCACGTCAATCATAAGTCCAAACAATGCACCACAAACAGGCAATCTGATGGAGATGTGTCCTCAAGTAAGGGGTCTAGGTAACTCTAGCTTGGGTCAAGTTGACAAAAAAATCACCCAGGACAAGCCCTACTTTGGTCTCATGGTGCATGTCTAAATTCAAGACTTGATAATTTGATACCCAGAAGACTTAGGTGTGTATGTGTGTGTGTGTGCACGCGTGTGTGGTGTGGTGTGAGTGTGTGTGGTATGGTGTGATGTAGTGAGGTATATGTGTGTGCTATGGTGTGTGGGTGTAGTGTGTGGTATGTATGTGGTATGTCCGTGTGTGTGTAGTATGTGCATATGTATGGTGTGTGCATGTACATGGCATGATGTGTGTTTGTGTAATGTTTGTGTGATATAGTGTGAGTGTGGGGGTGTATGGGGTGTGTGTGTGGTGTATGTGCATGTGTGTGTGTCTGTGTGTGGTGTGGTGTCTGTTTAGTATATGTGGGTGCGGCGTGGTGTGTGTGTGTGTGCTGTGGTATGTGCATGTGTGTGTGGGTGTGTCTCCCGTAGCACAGATTGTACTCAAACATACTCTGTAACTGAGGATGACCTGAACTTCGGCTCTTCCTGCCTCTATATCCCAGTGTGTGTGGTCACCATGCTCACTTTATTGGATACTAAAGCTCGAAGCCCAGGCTGCTTGCCTTTGAGACAAGGAGTTTACCAAGTGAGCTGCATCCTCTATCTTGTTTTGGGTTGTTAGGCAGATTTCATGTAGCCCAGGCTGACCTTGAGCTCACTGTGTACCCAAGGATGGCTCCTCTGAGCACCTGCCGCTCTTGCTGCCTCCTCCTCCCCGGTTCTGGGATAACAGGCACGTACCACTGCTTCAAGCCAGGAAGATGTTGAATGGATAAAAACTGTCCCACGTGCCCAGCTGTGATGTGCCCAGATCTCTCCCCCACCGTATGCCAAGTCCAAACAGGGTGCCGCAGCTCCTCGTGTAGTTTGTGGCGTCGCAGGAGGGATACACTCTTACCCTTGGGTCTGAGGAAGAAGATATATAGCCCTGCCCACCCCGGGTAGCCTGCAGTCCTCTGCCTGGACCCTCTGTAGTGGTACAGAGCTGAAACCTACCTCCCTAGGACACCCATAGCCTCAGCACTTGGGAGGACAGGAGCGCAGGTCATCCTGGGTTACAAAGCTCAAAGCCAGTATAGGCAGACAACACGAGACCCTATGTCAAAAACAAAACAAGACACAATTTCTCCTAACACCCGCCTCCTGTTTTAGGAAATAAGATGGGATGGAAACAGACTTCCCTGTGGTTGAAAATGTGCAAATGGAGAAACAGAAGAGCTCATGCAGCTTCTGGGAACCCTGGCGGTGAGAGGTTAGCTACTGTCTCTTAAGTGTTTTCCATAATGGCTTGGATCTTTTCATATTAACAGATAGACACTGTGAACAGCCACTCAACAAGGATCATGGGACACGGCGGGGGGAGGGGAATCATCAGGAAAGGATGGAGGAAGGAAGGGTTGAGGAGGAGAGGTGGGAGGAATGGGAAGATGAGAGGAGTGCAGGGAGAGGAGAGGGAGGGAGGGGA
>NC_022016.1:52024344-52025531 GCF_000317375.1 Microtus ochrogaster | reverse complement strand
CACACACACACACACAGACCCATACACATATGCGTGATTTAGAAATGAATCCTTTTGGAAGCTACCAGCGTCAGAAGCATAAAGAACACTATCGCGGGTGAACGGTGGCCGTGATGGATCACTCCCTGCCCACCAACCGCCTTTCCCATCGCAGCCCTAGGACAATCCCTGACTCTCTTCAGTCTTCACGTTTCCCTGCTATCTGAAGAAACTCTGCTTTTTTGCAAAATGTCCTTTTGTTAATCAGCCACCGTAATGATGGTAAATACCTGTTGGGTATTTGAGCTGAGAGGGCCAGGCAGGAACTCCTCAGGACTGGGGGCTGGGCCTGGACGGGGGTTGGGGCGGGGGAGGGGAAGGGGTGCAGAGCAGGAACTTAAAGCGAAACTCTGACTCCTCTGGGTCTGAGAAAGTGGGTAAGAGTGCAGAGGGATCTTCTTTTCCTTCCCTGTTTTGGTGGTACCTAGATGGAGCCCAGAGCTCTGTACCCTCACCCGTCCAGAGGCCCCTGGCACCTGTCAGCCCCTGACTGAAACAGGATGAAGCCACAACCCTGCTCGCTATGGCAGATGCTTCTGTCAGGAAGAGAATGCACCCCTGCAGGCTGCCCGTACCCGACAGGGGCCTCATTCAGGGAAAGGGGTCAAATTTCATTTCTCTACCAACCCCAAACCTTCCTGTCATTTCTGAGGTTCAGGGAGGCAGCTGTGGCTTGTGGAACCCTCACCCCTTATTCTCAAAGGGGCGAGAAGAAATTTCCTAGCAGAATGTTTTCCCAGGAAGATAGTGGCCTTCCCCTCTCCCACCCAGGAGATTCCGAGCACAAGGTCACTTAGCTCAGCCCAGCCAGCCGCGTGGTGCAGGCTGATGAAGATGGCCTAACTCAGGAACAAGAAAAAAAGCTGACTTAGCAAAATGAGAGGGAGAAAAAGTCCTTGCACCCGCTCCAAAGCAGCATCAAAGATTCTCTTTATAATTATGCCTTTAAAAGCTTACCCCACAAGCCTGGTCTACAGAGCTAGTTCCAGGACAGGCTCCAAAGCCGCAGAGAAACCCTGTCTCGAAAAGCCAAAAAAAAAAAAAAAAACAAAACCCACAGAGGAGATACAATTCCTCTCTCTACCTCACTACAACGGGGTCAGAGATGGGTTTCAAACATGTTTGTATTATGCTCACTAAACCTTTCT
>NC_022016.1:52020031-52023601 GCF_000317375.1 Microtus ochrogaster | reverse complement strand
AAAAAAAAAACAATTTAAAACAACAACGGCCGGGCAGTGGTGGTGCAACTTTTAATCCCAGCACTCAGGAGGCAGAGGCAGGTGGATCTCTGTGAGTTCGAGACCAGCCTGGTCTACAAAGTGAGTTCCAGGACAACCAGGGCTACACAGAGAAACCGTGCCTGGAAAAAAACCACAGAAACAGATAACAACGAAGAATTGACTCAGCGATTCCCTCTGAGTAGATGCCCAAAAGAATTGAGAACAGGGACCAGTAGAGACGGCTCAGTGATGGAGGAGCATCTGCTGCTCTTGCAGAGTGTAAGGGTCTGAGAATTGCTGTGGGAAGACCCCAGACTCAGATAGTAGGCAAAGACAAAGAACATTTATCCCAGCATGCGGGGTCACTTTTAAGCATAGCTAGGGAGTTGGAGGAACTGTGGTACCAATTCTAGCATGGCTGGTTAAACAGGCAGCAGTTACATTAACACATTTTTAATTTTTGTTTTTCCATATTTGGGCATACTTGGGCAAGTCCGGACCTGTTCCAGGGGATGACGAGAACTGTCCTTTTTCAGTCATTGCTTTGAGAGAGCATGGGGCTGACTCAGGCCTTGCCTGTGCTCTCTCCCTTGACCTGGTTGTAAGGGGTGTTGTTGATTAATAGCCCTTTGTTTGTGAAAGTGAAACGTAGACCCCACTTGTAAAATGAAGGAAGTTTAGACATCCCTCAGAGAACCTGGTTTCAGATCCCAGCACCCACATGATGATTCCCAGCCAACTCCTCTTCTAGGAGATCTGATGTCCTCATCCGGTACCAGGCACATATTATGGTACAGTTACATAGAGTACAACACAAACATACAGGCAAAAAAAAATAAAATAAAATAAAAAACAAAACATACGTGCACAGAAATAATCAAATAAATAAATCTAAAACAAAAGAACCGAAAGAGTTGCTTTGTACACCCCGTTCACAGTAGCCAGAGGGAGGAGTCACGTGATGGTGGATAAGCCAATTACAAAATATAGACTTTACATAAAGTGGGGGGGGGGATCAAATCTGTTAAAAGGGGGACATGGGCTGTAGCGACAGATAACTAGCGTGGGATTCCACTCATGTGGAACCTCCCGTGGTCTGAGTCACGGAAACAGATGGCAGGGTTAAGATAGGCAGAGGCTGAGGCTGCAAGGAGGTGGAGCCCTGCTCAATGAGGAAGAATTTCAGTTGCGCAAGACCAGAAAGTTCTAGAGATGTATTGCATGAATATGAATAGTTTTGTTCTTCCCTGTTGCAGGGAATAGCTTAGCTGGGATGTTTTGAAGCCCTGAGTTTACTCTTCAGCTCTGAAAAAAAAAAATTTTGTAAATTTTGTTCTGCATATTTTACCATGCTATTTATTTATTTACTCATTTTTGCAACCTAAAAGTATTTAATAAAACTATATAAAAGTCTGGGGAAGGCTTGGTGTGGTGGTCATATCTTTAATCTCAGCCCTCAGGAGACAGAAACTGAAGGCAACCCTGTCTACACCATCTCGTCTACACACGGCCGGTTCCAGGTTAGCCAGCTAGGGTTACATAGTGAAACAGAGCCTCAAAAAACAAAACAAAAAACCAAAAAAAAAAAAGAAAAGAAAGAAGAAAAGATGTGACCCGCAGGGCTCAGTGGTTAAGAGTGATTGAGTGTCTGCCTTGCCGAGGACTTGGGTTCAGTTCCCAGCATTCATGATGGGTGGTTCACAACTGCTCAAAACTCCAGCCCCGGGGATCTGATGCCTTCTTCTGGTCTCTGTAGCTACTTGACATGTGTACATACATACACACACTTTTGTAAAATCTCTTTTCACCTTTATTTTATGTATATGGGTCTTTTGCCTGTGTGTTGTTTGTGCACCATGTGCTTGCAGAGTACCTTTGGAGGCCAAAAGAGGGTGTTGGATCCTGGGACAGGAGTTACATATGGTTGTGTTTTGGGGGGGGTGTTATTTTTCGAGACAGAGTTCCTCTGTGTAGCCCTGGCTGTCCTGGAACTTGCTCTGTAGAACAGGCTGTTCTCGAACTCAGCTCTGCCTCCCAAGTGCCAGGATTAAAGGTGTGCATTATCATGTTCAGGGTTTTTTTGTTTTTTAATGGGCAGAGGTTGTTGAAGAGATGATCCTTCAGTTAAGAGCGCTTTTGCTTTTTGCAGAGGCCCCAGGTTTGGCTTCTAGCATATGGTGACTCACAGCTACATTTAACCTCATGCTAACTTGATACTTTATGTTCTATTGACTAATGTTAATCTTGATGTAACTTTGTCAGGTAATGTTCCCCCGCAAAGTTGTACAGTTGTTCCCTTCTGACTTATGTTCTGGATCTTTGCCAACTGTTAAGTTTGGTGGTGGTCCCTTGGGTGGAATGTCTTCTGAGGTAGTCCGCTCTCCTCTCTGCCCTTCTGTCAGCCTTGAAACAGTTGCTGAGTGATCAACACCACTAAACACCTAAAAGCAGTTTGGGTGACCTCTAAACGGGGACTAACGGGCCACTGGACCACCCCACTCAGGACTCTTCTTGCCGCTCCAGACAATGCTTTAGAACTGAAACAGCTGCACTGAGACCTTCTAGGCATCAGTTAACCTCTGTGTCTCAACAACCCTCCAAAGAACTTCAGAGGATGCTGGGATCAGTGTCAGCTCCCGGACAGCTACAGTGCGGGATCGGTGTTCTCCACAGACACCGCTGCTTCTACACCCACAAACCCCAGCTGTTTGGAGATGGAGCCTGGAGACCAGGACACCAAAGAGTCAACCACAAGCCTCCTCCTGTGTGTGGGCTTCTGGTTCCCTCCCCTCTGGCTATCCCCTGGATTGCTCTTTCCTCATTGTTATCCCCATACTTACATCTATAAATGGCTTACTTATTGAACGTCACCCTATACCCAAACAAAATACTCCAAGCACACTCTCCTTGGGCTGACAAGACAGCTTAGTAGATAGGGTTTGCCAACCGGAGTTTGATTCCTGGGTCCTACCCGGAAAAAGGAGGGTGCAGATTCCTGAGATTTGTCTTCTGCACGCATGTTGTGTCTTTCGTATGCACAAAATAAATGTCAGAAAGTTTCTGTGTATATAAATGTATGCACCTCGTGTGTGCCCGGTGCCCAAGGACTCCAGAAAATCCCACGGGACCGGAGGAGTTACAAATGGTTGTAAGCCACGATGTAGATGCTTTAAGTTGAACCCAGGACCTCTGAAAGAGTAACCAATGCTCTTAACCACTGAACCATCTCTCCAGTCCTTAAATTCTTTTTAGGACAGGTGGTGGTGGCACATACCTTTAATCTCAGCATTCGGGAGGCAGAGGCAGGTGGATCTCTGAGTTTGTTGCCTGGGCTACAGAGTGAGTTCCAGGACAGACTCCAAAGCTATACAGAGAAACCCTGTCTCAAAAAAACAAACGAACAACAACAACAACAACAAAAACTCTTTTTAAAGAAATAGCTTCCTTGCCGGGTATGTACCTATGGTCCAAGTGCTTGCAAAGATCACTTGAATTCAATTTTTTTCTTTGATTTATGTTATCAGTTTGGCATTGTGGCAAACCCCTTTC
>NC_022016.1:52014210-52019831 GCF_000317375.1 Microtus ochrogaster | reverse complement strand
ATGTACCTATGGTCCAAGTGCTTGCAAAGATCACTTGAATTCAATTTTTTTCTTTGATTTATGTTATCAGTTTGGCATTGTGGCAAACCCCTTTCGTCCCAGCACTCAGGAGGCAGAGGCAGGTGGATCTCTTCACCAGTTTGAAGCCAGGCTAGGCTACATAACAAGTTCCAGGACAGTCAGAGTTTTGTAGAGAGATCCCAACTCAAAACAAAACAACCAACCAACCAACCAAATCAACAACATTGTTTAGTGTGTGTGTGTGTGTGTGGCTCACAGAAGCCAAAGGTTTTTTTTTTTTTTTTTTTCATCTGTAATTGCAGGCTGCTTGATTTAGATGCTAGGGACCAAACTTAGATCCTCTGCAAGAACAGTATAGGGTCTTAACATTGACTCATGGCTCCAGTCCCAAATCTAGAAACTTGAGGCCAGCCTGTGCATGAGAGTGAGATAACATCTGAAAAAAACAAAACAAAACAAAACAAAAAAACCCCAAAAAGTCTCCTTAATTAGAATATGAAGTTCCTATTTCTTGCTCTCACTCAGAGGCGGGGGTGGGGTGGGAGGATTTTGGAGAAGCAAAGGAAAAGGAAATGCCCTCCCAGCTCTTCTGGAAAAGTGATCTCCAGGCGGTAGAGGTGTCCTGTTCCCCCCCACACACACACAGGACATTTGCTCGCGGGAATTCACACCAGCCCTAACTGGTCACCTTTTCCATCCTTTCGGTCCTGATTTAAGCATCGCACTCCGTCTTCCACCAGCACACACCCCTTTTGGGCCATGTGCAGTATGACCCCTCTCCCAGGGTCTCCTCAGTCAGCTGCGGCTTCGCTTCCCGCTCTTCTGCAAGCTCCTGAGGCCTGGACTCTTTGCTTTACTCTTAGACGTGCAGAGCCAGGTGTTTTCTGAGTACTGGGGAGAAGATTCTGGAATGTAAGGTCTGTCACTCCTACATCCTACACCACTCTGTCCCCTGAGGCTTGAGTGTGACCCTCTTGAGGGCAAAGTGATGTTACTTGGGGCATCTAGAGCCCGAGTACCTGTCCTGTCTCCACTCAACTATAGCTGGAGACTGTTCTCTGTCCTGTCCCACTGATACCCACAGCTGCTTATCAAATAATCATACAGAGGCATAACTGTTATATAATTATAATTGTTTGGCCGGTGTCTCTGTGGAACCCTCACCCCTTATTCTCAAAGGGGCGAGAAGAAATTTCCTAGCAGAACGTTTTCCCAGGAAGATAGTGGCTTTCCCCTCTCCCACCTGGGAGATTCTAAGCACAAGGTCACTTAGCTCAGCCCAGCCAGCCACCTGGTACAGGCCTGTAAAGATGGCCTACTCAAGAACAGTGGCCTTGGGGCTGGAGAGCTGGCTCAGTGGTTGAGAGCATTGATTGCCTGCTCTTCCAAAGGTCCTGAGTTCAATTCCCAGCAACCACATGGTGGCCCACAACCATCTGTAATGAGATCTGATGCCCTCTTCTGGCCTGCAGGCATATACACAGACAGAAGATTGTATACATAATAAATAAATAAATATTTAAATAAAAGAACAGTGGCCTTGCTCTAAGAACAAGAAAAAAGCTAACTTAACGGAATGAGAGGGAGCAAAAGTCCTTGCACCCGCGCCAAAGCAGCCTCAAAGATTCTCTTTATAGTTATGCCTTAAAAAAGCTTACCCCACAGAGGAGATACAACTCCTCTCTCTACCTCACTGCAACGGGGATGGAGATGAGTTTCAAACATGTTTGTATTATGCTGATTAAACCTTGCTTATTACAGTCTGGGCCTCACTGGTGGTCTCTCTCTCTCTCTGGGGGTCATAATCTGGGCACAATAGTCTCAGGCTTATTGCTGGCTAGCTCTTACATTTAATGAACTCATTTCTAATAATCTGTGTATCACCATGTGACTTCATGACGTTATCTGTTCTCTAGTTCATCTTGCTGCTCCGGTGCTTCTCCTCAGGCCCTGCCCCTCTTCACCTGTATCTCTGCTTGGATTTCCTGCCTAGCTATATTCTGCCCTGCCATAGGCCCAAGCAGCTTTATTTATCAACCAATAAAAAGCAACACATACTCATAGCATACAGAAGGACATCCCTCAACACCCAACCCTTTCCCAGGGGACCAAACTGGGTTCCAAGTCACGCTTAGGTTTAGAAATGACCGCTGTGTCCTCCCAGCCTCAGTTTCCCCAGCAGCAAACAAAAAGGACTGAAGCTGAAAAATCAAGGGCCCCTTTCTTTCTGTCCTTTAGGAACTCCCAGTATCCGCGAAGGTGCAGCAAAACCCCCCAAAGGAGGCCACTCCATGAGTGGGAAGTTCAGAGCTGCCAGGGGCAGAGAGAGGAGCAAAAAAGAGAAAAGGTATGGAAACCCTTGCCAGCTGAAAGGAGACAGGCTGAGATGGGACAGTGTGTGCAGAGGGACCGTCTGGAAGTCAGAGTAGAATAGGGGAGCTTCGCAGGCCACAAGAGACAGGAGGCTAGCGTGGGAACTTCGATATGTTACAGGTAGGCACTAGTCGGTTGTGTTCCCCATTTGCCCGAGTTAGGGGAAGACAGAGGAAGTGGTGGCTCTTTCAGACAGACAGACGTTGAAGAATGGCTGATGTAAGATTTGTCTTTCGACAGTAGCCATTGTCTACCCTGCCAGCGTCCACCCTGAGCTGATCCAGACCGTCATGCCAGTGGGAGTGTCATTTTGAGGTTTTGGGGAGAGCACTGTAGACAACACCCAGAACCAGGGTCCAGCTCAGATGTCCTCTCTTCCTCACAGGAGGGTCTGTCCCAATCAGCTTAGGCCTGAGGACCACACACGTTTGAACCTTCCCTTCGCGGCTCATTTTATTCCTAGCAATCCTTAGAAATCCTGCTTGACAGGATATGATAACCTGGAAGAGGCCACACAGGATCCAGCAGGTTCTAGACGCGCCTGGGTGTACGAAAGCCCCTGGCCAAGTTCCCCTTTCCCGCAGTTCTTCTCAATTTCCTGACTACTCTTACTTCCTCCAAGGGCTTAAGTTTTGTCGAAACCAACCTTAGTTTGTCTGTTTGTCCTTCAGCACGTCCTGGGTCACTGGGATCGTGAGACCGTGTGGATGGCGCAGGTGAAAGGCCTCCTGTTATCGCCAAAGGAAACTCCAATTCCCCAGACTCCAAAAGGCAGTCTAGTGAGCTCAACCTGGGCTGTGGGACAATTTCTGGCAGTTAGATAAAAGCCAGCATTCCTCAGGAACTTAAGAAAGTGATTCCCGTCTACCAAAAGGACTCATTTCCCTTACCTCTGGCAGAAGGACATATGGCTACCGGTGGTACCTATTAGCATATCAGAGCCTATGCTGGCCTCCAGGTTCCCTCAGTATCAGTATCAAAAATACCTGTTACACATTGTGAAGTCCATGCTGGCATCCTAACCCTCTCACTTCCTAGTGCTGGGATTAAAGGCACTCTCCTGCTCTTATTTGTTAGGAAAAAAAAGCAAAAAAAAAAAAAAAAAACAAAAAACAAAAAACCTTCTTTGGTCAAACTGGTGAACTTCTGAATGACCCCAAATGTTGTCACTGTCCCTGTTCCTTTGGTTTCATTTTCAATGTCTTAGTCTCTGGGATGTGCTGTGTTCTGACTTTTGAGTTCGTTTTTGCTGTCTTCTTTCCTTGTATGTGTTCCTGCACCCCAATTAATCTTCTCCAGTTACAGGTGGACTTAGGAGCTGGACAAGCCCTAGCTGCCATCACTCCCACTCTGCCAGGCTGGGGCGATGTGGACAGCCCCCTCCTCAGCATGCCACCTGGGAGGCTTTGTACCCTCCAGGCCCAAATCTGCCCCTGCTGCCCACCATGGCTAGTTTGATAGCGAAGGGTCCAAATTTCCTCCTGGTCACTGGATTCAGTTTAGAAGAAACTCAAATGTCTGTTGGGTTTGGGTAATGTGGAAATATTTGTGATGTTCTGCTGTGTTGAAAGACTGGCTCTGGAGCTTGACTATTCCCTGTCACAAGCTCAAGCTTTACAATTTCCTTTGTTTGTCTTTATTCTAAGTATAGACTTAAAGTTGCTTCTCATCATGCACAGAACATCCCCATCCAATCTCCATATCCAGTCCTCTGGACAGAACATCTCCATCCAATCTCCATGTCCAGTCCTCTGCACAGAAAGAAATGTTCATGTTTGTAACCAAAGCCACAACAGCTCTTGCTCTGACTCAAAGGCGTGAGCCCGCTCCAGCTGTTTGACAGACACCTGTTCACTGCCTTTTCTACAGTATAGATTTCAGTGCAGATCACAAAAAATGATAATATAAACCTCAGGGAACTGAAAAAAATCATAAAACTTGAATTCATCTCTCACAGGTCAAAGGCACTCTAGATAGAACCCCTGCCAATCAATAGCCTAAGCTTCCTTGCCATTGCCTAATCCTGAGGGGGAAGCTCCAGATATAAGTTTCCTTTAAGACCTTTAACTTCTGTCCCTGGTCAATACCTTTCTTGGCAGAGTTCCGCTTGGCTGGTAGATGAAGGAGCAGGACAAACTCCAGTTTGAGAAAGAACTCCATTTTAGACAGGACCTACTAAGTGGGTGGATGAAGCCCAGCAAAGTCATAAAATTCCCAAGAAACTGCGCCAGCCCTGGTTAAAATGACGTCACCAGGGTGTCCATACAACATCTGTTTATAGCTGCTTGCTTCAAATGTCCTTGTAAGGTATCTGATTAACGGCTGTTTCGAAATTCCTCTATACCCCAACCAACAAATTCCAAAGTTGTCTACTTTTACCCAATCCTGACATACCAAGGCTTTGTGCCATCCTGATTTGTGGTTTTTGCCTTTAAAATCCCCTCACCCTGAAGCCTTGGGGCCATTTTCCCCACCTGCTCTGGAGATGTGTTGGATTTGGTCCAAGTTAGCTAATTTATAACCAATAAACCCCAGTGTTTTCATCGGATGCCAACTCTGCCGTGGTCTTGCTTTAGAGTCCTGTGACACGGGCACAACTGTAGTCACTGTCCAGAAATCAGCTGTGAACTACAAACGTTGACATTTACACCACGCCAGCCCCCAGATAGTCCCAGAGCTGGAAAGCCCTGGACTTGCTGGAAGCAGATGTCCATCCGTCCAGTCAGTGTGATTGCTCCCCGTCTCTTCAGCTAGGTCAGCAATCTGGATGCTTCTGATTGCCCAAATCTCCTCCTGGTCTTTGGCTAATATTCCAGCCCCCCTGGGTCCTGACAACAGCATCCTAAGTTAGCAGGAAGCAGTTACAGAGGAGAATATGGCATTTCCTTGTTCTCAGCAAGAGCTGGGCTATTAGATCTGAAGGAAACGCCCTGGTAAAGGGGACAAATGGCTGGCTACCTATAGTAGCTATTGGTGTAATGAGATTATATGGCCTTAAAATTTTTGTTCTTTCCATGCTAATCAAATGGGCATAATTTATAAACAGGCCATGCATCTTTTGATGAACTGTGACCTTTGTCCACTTCTGCCCCTCAGATAAAGAATGCTAAGACCCTATCAAAGATTTGACAGGGACACAAAAGACAATGGGGGAAATGATGCACAGCCCACCTCCGGTTTAGGTTTAAAGGTCATCTAATAGTAAAGACAAAACAGGCTCGTTCCTG
>NC_022016.1:52011572-52013245 GCF_000317375.1 Microtus ochrogaster | reverse complement strand
TCTCTATGCTATTCTCCCTGCTGCCGCAGATAGCCCTGGCCATGGCAGTCTGTTGGCCACATTCAGTCTCTTTCTTTCTTCCTTTCCTCCTTTCTTTCTTCTCCCTTTCTTTCTTCCTTCTTTCCCTCCCTCCCTCGTTCTTTCTTTCCTTTCTTTTTTCTTTTCTTTCTTTTTTCTTTTTTTTGGTTTTTCGAGACAGAGTTTCTCTGTGTAACCTTGGCTGTCCTGGAACTCACTCTGTAGAACAGGCTGGTCTCGAACTCACAGAGATCCTCTTGCCTCTGCCTACGAATGCTGGGGATTAAAGGTGTGCGCCACCACCACCCAGTCTATTTCTTTCTCTCTCTGCTCTGGACTCTTCCAGATGCTTCTGTCTGTTCTCTATCTCATAACTATAATAAACCTACCAAGGAGCGGTCATGTTGTCAGTGTGTTATACACTAACAAGCTGGACTCTGGCTGCTCTTTCTGGCTGGGAGGAAGGGTAGTTCACAGCTGCCCGTTGATGATGTAGGACCTAAGGACCAACAGAAGGGGAAGGAGAACGAGAATCCCTCCACCCCTGGCCGGTCTTGTTTAGTACCCAAAGTGTAGTTCCCAGGGAAACAGTTGTCACAATAGACAAGACAGTTTCAGTGTGGAAGGTCACTCAGGGCTTTTCTGCTGCAGCCTGAGGACCAGAGAAGGCTGGTTAGAGGAAGTACCAGGACAGCAGCAGGGGGTGCGGGGGCGGCCAGTGGGAGGCAGAGTGTGGTCTTTGTCTTAAGAAGTTTGGGGGGTGAGCCCCATTTTGACTTGAGTGAGAGACTGTGGGAAGCACATGAAATTTTAAACAGACTTTGGTCCTGTGAGGACAGTGGCTCGGCAGGGAGAGAGAGGCAAGATGGAGGCTGGGAAAGTGGTCAGAGGCACCACAGAGGACCAGCTTGGGGGTGGGGCTGATGGGAGAGGCACTGGGGAGGGGGGAAGCCCTGGGTCTGAGTTAGGGGCTCAGCTCCTGTCCAGGCTGCCTTGGTCTGAGGGCAGGACACTTGGGGCTGTTGTGACAGACACCTCTGCCTGCTTTGCCTATCCACGGTGCCTCTCTCTACAACCCTGATGTGAGCATGTGATGGTGACCAGTGTCTTGGACTCCCAATGGTGACTATTCATTGCTGGTCCACTTCTGTGCTATCAAAGAGTAACAGGGTCTGAATCATCCAGAGGACCTGGATTTCCGGAGTGGTCACCATCTGCTCTGGGCCTCCACCCACTTTTGGCTAGCTTAAGAAGCCCGGGACAGATATTCCAGGAGACAAGTGAGCCTGGGAACAGGGAGTGGCTTGAGCCTGGGACCCACACAGCCAGAGAGCAGAGAAGCAGTTGGTGCACAGTGGGGAGTCAGTCATGTGATGGAGGGGTGAGGGTTGGCTGGAGGACAAAGACTCTCCTTGTCCCTGAACTCTGAGCCCCTGGCTGTGACTTCACTTTACACCAGTCAGAATCCACCTCTCCCTTAGTTTTAGCTTCTCTGTGCCCATCTTCAAGCCTGTGTCTCCAGCCTGACATTGGACTCCAGGTCTATGCACCTCAATCTCAGCACCCTCTCTACAGGCTGCTCCTTAGGTACTCTCCTCTGAGTGAATGGTACCTCTGCACACAGTGTCTGGACCAGTGACCCCATGTCACCTCTG
>NC_022016.1:52008075-52011327 GCF_000317375.1 Microtus ochrogaster | reverse complement strand
CTCTGAACAGTGTCTGGACCAGTGACCCCCATGTCACCTCTGAACAGTGTCTGGCCCGCATGCCCTGGACTCTCCTCCGCCCTGTACTGACGTGCCATGTTCCTGCCACAGGGTAACAAGCTGCTGATCTGATCTCCAGTTTCCCACCCAGCATGGCTTCTTAAAATACAGCTCTGGATTTGTTCAATTATTCATGGCTCCTGATGGCCCCGGGCTTAATTCTGGGCCCCTGAAATAAGGTTTCATGGAACCTGGGCCTGACCCGCGGCAGCGTGGCAGCCTCATTTCTTGCCTTCTTCCAGAACGTCCTCTTCAGCCTCTTTGAAGGGCTTCTATGCTTTCCTCTTTTCTTTTAAGATTGTGTGTGTGTGTGTGTGTGTGTGTGTGTGTGTGTGTGTGTGTGTGTGTCTATGGCTGCAGAGGCCGGAAGTGTCAGATCCCCTGAGATGTAGTCATAGGCAGTTGTGAGCTGCCTGGTATGAATGATGAAAATCAAATTCAGATCTCTTGACTGCTGAATCATCTCTGCAGCCCTCTTCTGAGGTTTTGACACAGTTTCTCCCTGAACTAGGCCTCGCTGTTTGAGCTAAGCCCCGAGATCTACCTGTCTACACCACGAGGTATTGGGACCATAACTGTGTGTTACCACCCCTGGATTTTGGCATGGGCGCTGGGGATTTGAACTCAGGTCCTTGTGCCTGTACTGTAAGCACTTTATCCACTAGGCCACTTCCTAGCTCAAGGCACATGTTATGAATTCCGGGATAGTTTCTTGCTTCCCTGGGCCATAAGCTCATGGGCACTTTTCCCACTTGTGCCTAGACAATCTCTAACTGCCGTGGAGACAGCAGCATGCCTGGAATCCCACTTATTTAGGAGACTGAGGAGAGGTCATTTGAAAACAGGTGTTTGAAGCTGGTTTAGGCAATACAATAAAACTACCAACGAAATAACAAACCCCAGCCATGAATGACAGTCTTTCTCCAAGGAAGCCGTCTTCACAACCAGGCTAGTTGTGGGGTACTCACCAGAGACAAATGCTTGAACATGGGCTTAAATCAGTAGAAAGAGTGTGGGCGTATGCCTTTAACCCCCAGCACATGGGAGGCAGAGGCAGGTGGATCTCCATGAGTTGGAGGCCAGCCTGATCTACATAGCAAGTTCCAGGACAGCTGGGGCTACACAGAAACTCTGTCTCAGAAAACAAAACAAGAAAGGAAGTGTTTATTAGCTGGCTGCCGACTACACTGGGTGTTCAGGATTCCAGTGTGGCTCTGAGCACAAAAACCATGTCCTGGGTTGACATCCTTCAGTTAACAAGAACAGCTAGCCAGAAGCAGAGCTACAAAAGCCAAAGAGCAAGGTTAGTACATTTAGAGACGTTCCCAGAACTATGAGTCTGGTGGATTAGGTCTTTGTTTTCACTTTTGGCAGGTGGTGCTGTCTATGTGTTGAGTTTGCAGCTTGGATGGCACTTCCATCATGGAGCTGGTTGTGCTAAGGTCTCAGGGCCTACTAAACTCTGGGGCCTGTTACACTGCCAAATGGTTTCTCTTCAGTTGGAGACATCTCATACTGGTCCCTGGAGATGGGGGCTGCTTCTCTCTATGACTCTTGGAGTCAGGAAGTCAAGGGCCACCTTGACATAGCCACAGGGCACGGGAAGGAGCTTGGCTTTGAGTGTTGGAGGGTTAGCTGGATCCAGGTAACACAGGAGGGTGAATGGGAGGGAGAAGCAGGAGACAGGGAGGTGACAGGAGAAGTCACCGAGGTAGATGAGAGACCTTCAGAGCACTCTCAGCAGAGACCCAACCATGACCCACTGAGGTCACAGTGGGACTAGAGCAGATGCCCTAGGGAATGGAGAAAAGCCCAGGAGGGCACAGTGGGGCAGAGGAGCAGGCACGAACTGAGGCAGCACTGAGGTCATAGTCACGCTATTTCTGCTTTGTTTTCCTACCCTGTCAGAATAATACTGTCCCTTGATGGTTTGTTTGTTTGTTTCTCAAGACAGGGTTTCTCTGTGTAGCCCTGGCTGTCCCAGAACTCACCCTGTAGACCAGGCTGTCCTCAAACTTAAAGATCCTCCTGCCTCTGCCTCCTGAGGGATTTAAAGCATGTGCCACCACTGCCCATCTCCCCTGATTCTTTTTTTTGAGACAGGGTTTCATGTAGCCCAGGCTGGCCTTGAACATGTTTTATAGCCCAGGATGGCTTTGAACTCCTGAATCTCCTACCCTCACCCCCCAAAGGCTAGCATTAAAGGTGCATGCTGCCATTCCCACACTATGTGGTGTCAGGAAATGGAGCTTCGTACCTACCAGACAACTTCTCTGGCAACTGACCTACATTTCCAGGCTCCCAAGGACAGCAATGCCGCTCGTGAGTGTGACCAGAAGAGAGGCGGCGTGCAGGACATCAGCACTACCAGATGTCAACGGCAGACAGGGGTGGACAGGCTTCACAGAGCTGCAGCAAGGGAGGGTGTGGTGAGGAAATGGCGAGAGCTTCTTCTGAAGGCCATTTCTCAGGTCTCACCGGCCCTCCTGTCAGTAGCCTTGTCCCCAGAGAAAGACAACCCCAACCCATGCCTAAGTGCGGATTCAGTACTTGAAGCTTCCTTCATCTACCTCCAAAAGGCCCAGAGATGGAGACAGGGACAGACAATGGGTAAGGGAAAGAATCAGAAAAGGGGCTGGAGAGATGGTTCAACCATTAAGAGCACTTCCGCTCTTCTGAAGGATGTGTGTGGTTCCCAAGGTTCACTTTAGGTCAGCTCACAACTCCAGCTCCAAGGAATCGATGGCCCTCTTCTGGACTCTGCCGGTACTGCACTCAGGTGCAAGCACCTTTTCATTTGTATTTTAATAAAGCTTGCTTGAAAATTAGAAAAGTAAAACAGCCACACTGGCCAGTCTTAAAACCAGGCAACAACGACACACACCTTTAATCCCAGTAGCCACACTAGTTTGCCATAGAAACCAGGCGGTGGTGCGCCCCTTTAATCCCAGAACTAAAGAGGATTATAAAACGGGAGGAGATAGCGTCATCTGAGATCCCTCATTCTGAGATTCCTGGAGGCAGAATCATCATTTCGAATTGGGGTAGAGGTAAGAGCCAGGGGCTGGCTGTTTTGCTTTTCTTTCTTTTTTTTTTTTAATAATTATTTTTATTTATTTATTTATTTTGGTTTTTCGAGACAGGGTTTCTCTGTGGTTTTGGTTCCTGTCCTGGAACTAGCTCTTGTAGACC
>NC_022016.1:52006392-52007655 GCF_000317375.1 Microtus ochrogaster | reverse complement strand
TTTTTTTTTTTAAAGATTTTCTTTACTATGTATACAACATTCTGCCTCCATGTATGCCTGCAGGCCAGAAGAGGATGCCAGACCTCATTACAGATGGTTGTGAGCCCATGTGGTTGCTGGGAATTGAACTCAGGACCTCTGGAAGAGCAGCCAGCGCTCTTAACCACTGAGCCATCTCTCCAACCCCCTGTTTTGCTTTTCTGACCTTCAGGTTGAACCCCAATGTTTCTGTCTCTGAGTTTTTATTAATCGTGCTTCATTCCTCCATTATACTCATAATTAAAACTCTAATCTTTTTTAGAAATTTGGAAGGGAACAAAATTCTGAGTCTGCCTCCTGTCCTGGGAACAGGGAGGGGGTGGCAGCAGCCAGGAACTGCCCTGTGTTGTGTGTGTTGTGGTACCTCCTCGGTGTGTGCACTAAGCCTCGTGGTTTCCATCTGGAAAGTGGACACGCTGCCATCCTCCTCCTCCTCCTAAGCCAAGAACGTGCTCCGCAGGGTGTGCAACAATGAGTCCCCTTTGTCCCTACGTCCCTGCCCACCCCACCCATGGAGGAACCTCACTGCTCGCAGAACAGTTCCAAGGGTGAACATAGGGCCCCTCCTGGTGGTGAAAGCAGGTACTGCATCCCTTCCCGGCAGAGCTCCTTCAGGACACAGGCCACATCCGCTGCACCCTATCACTGCTTCTGCAGATTGAAGTGGCCCTTCCTCCACTTCTTGATGAAGGCAAATGTCACCCTCTTTGGAAGGTTTCACAATTCTCTCTACTTTGTCCCCTCCCCCTTTGCCAGACAGAATTTGAAATAATCTCAAAATTTGGATTTCTGCCTACATTTTCTAGACAGACAGACAAGGGGAGATCTAGAACATCTATCTGCCTGTCCCCTACTTGGGAAACTCGCAGAGGCCAGGGCCAGTCTCACCTGTTTCCAGGGTGCTGCTCTAGCTCTAGTCAGGCCCCACCTCAACTCTCCCCAAGGATACTCTCCTGGGTGAGGAGATACATGCACATCTTTTTCTGGATTTTCCAAAATATGAATTAAAATTTTTGAGACTGGATCTCACTAGCTTCGGGGGACCTAGAGCATATTATGTAGACCAGGCTGGCCTTGAGTTTTTTAAGAGTTCTGCCTCCCAGGTCTGGTCTTAATGTTTTTGTATTTGTGTGTGTGTGTGTGTGTGTGTGTGTGCACACGTGCCCATGTGTGCCAAACGCTCTTAGCTCAGTATGCATCTGGAGGCCGGAGAACAACTGTGTG
>NC_022016.1:52004999-52005837 GCF_000317375.1 Microtus ochrogaster | reverse complement strand
AGTGCTGGGATTAAAGGCGTGCGCCACCATCGCCTGGCTACAGGTGAATTTTTTAAGTATGTGTGTGTGTGTATGAAATCTTTTCCCCAACAAGTTTCTTGTTTGATGGCTTTCTCACAGTGATTTCTCCACCTGGAAAACCTTGGTCCACCCCTTCTGGATGTCACCTCCACCCCATCTCACCCCAAGGCACTTTGACCACCTAGGTCTTTTTTTTTAATTTTTTTTTTATAGTTTATTTAGCTTCATTTTATGTGCATTGGTGTGAAGGTGTCAGATCCCCTGGAACTGGATTTTCAGACAGTTGTGAGCTGCCATGTGGGCACTGGGATTTGAACCCAGGTCCTTGGGAAGAGCAGTCAGTGCTCTTGACCGTTGAGCCATCTCTCCAGCCCCCACCTAGGTCTTTCTTGATGAGGGCCCTCTGACCTCATGTAGTCCTCTATCAAAGTCCTCCCATTTATACAGTGCAGCAGTTTCTTTCAAGGTCTCACCTATCCCAGGCTAGGCCTTAAACTCATTATGAAGCTGACAGTAGCCTGGAACTCATGATCCTCCTGCCTCCACTTGTCAAGTACTGGAATTACAGGCATGAACCATTACACACAACTGCTTTGTTCAGTACATTTCACTACCTTTTGTGGATGTGTGCACCCTATGTGTGTATTCCTGTGGATGTGTGCACCCTATGTGTGTATCCCTGTGGATGTGTGCACCCTGTGTGTTTCCCTGTGGATGTGTGCACCCTGTGTGTGTATCCCTGTGGATGTGTGCACCCTGCACCCGTGTGTATCCCTGTGGATGTGTGCACCCCTATGTGTGTTTCCCTGGGGATGTG
>NC_022016.1:51980214-51997328 GCF_000317375.1 Microtus ochrogaster | reverse complement strand
GGATGTGTGCACCCCTATGTGTGTTTCCCTGGGGATGTGTGCCCATAGTGTTGACCTTGAGTCAGTTCCCTGAGGCAGTCTCTCACTAACCCTCGAAGTTTTGGATTTGGCTAGACTGGCTAGCTAACGAATCTGGAGATCTGTCTGTCTCTGGCCCCCACATCCCTGTCCCCAAGTTAGGGATTATATACCTACGCCATGAAGTGTGGTTCTTGGGGTGCTAGGGACTTGAACTCAGGCTCATGTACTTATGTGCCATGCACTGTACCGAGACACCCCTACATGGTTTCTCCATGTAGTCCTTGCTCTATAGACCAGGCCTCGAACTCTAGAATCCCCGCAGCTTCTGCCTCCTGAGTTCTAGGATTAAAGGTGTATGCTACCACTTGCCTCTACTGGACATTTTAAAACTTCAAAACAGGAGAAACTGAGACACTAGCAGGCATAAAGGAGTGACGACAGACAATTTAGATCCATCCACCCCTTCGTGTCCCTTGTCCAGGCAGCCATGTAAACTTGTGCTTGGAATTTCACAGACAACTTATCTATCTCTGAGCCCAACTCTCCTTAGGAGAGAAAGCCCCACATCAGCAGGAAGGGCCTCAGGGGATGACTAGTTGTTAGACTCTGAAAAGTATCATGAGATGAGGACTCACCTGTACAGACTGGAGACATCTGCCTTCTGCACTATGGTTTCATCTATCTCTACTCCTTCACGGCTGCTTCTGCTGTAAACTCAATTCTCTTAACCGGGGGTTATGTTGCTGAGGTTTGAGTTGCCCAGGCAGGCCCTAAACTCATTACGCAGCCATGGATGACTCTGAGTCCCTGGTCCTACCATCCTTGCTTCTCAAATGCTGAGTTAACCTGTGTGACTGGAATTTGGTCCCTTCCTAGAAAGTCTCTGCAGTGAAAGAGACTCCAGGACACACCAGCCTTAAGCCTTGCCCACACCCCTTGCTTGGAAGTACCTGTTCTATGTTCTGACCAAGGGCAGCAGGTACCTCTTCAACCCTGAACCCTGGGGTCTCAGTCTGGGGGTTACAATCTGTAATGAGAATTTTCACATTCTTTGGGGGCTACTTTTATTTGTGGTAATTACAGGGGGCAGAGCACCAACTCCCAGGACAACAGTCATGCCCCCTGACAAGTGTCTCCCGGCAACAAGACTCAAGACCACCCAAATGACAAAAGTTACATTTAATTTACAATGTAATAAAGGTTACAGGTAAAAAGCTACACTTAAAGCAGAAAAGGCCCTATTACACAAATGTACAAATCTGTACAAAGCTCATACAATGGTTCCTACCTTGTCTCCTGTTAGCCAGGTCTAGCCTGGAGCTCTGAATAACCAGAACGCTCCACTTGGGAAGGGGGATTTCAAGGGGGAGCCTCCAAACCAAGAGCTGGGCACTGTCCTCCTGATACAAACCTGGCCCTTGCAAAGTACAGTCTTTTCCTGTTCATCGTGAGCCACCCTAACTGGTCATATTCTTAAGAAACTGCCTCATGGCACATCAACAAAAGTTGATGCCACAGGAGGGCAGCACAGAAACTAAATGCCAACTAGCAAGTGGAGTGTTCCGAGTGGACAAGGAAAACAGGTTAAGTCCAACAATACCGTAAAAACCCATATACCTGTGCCCATGACACTGGCCACAAAGGGAACTCAATGGTCTCACTCCAGCAGGAAGGACAGAGGAGAAAGGCCTAACTACTGGACCTCAAAACCATGGACCTAAGAGAACACTTGAGTTTACACCTTGGTTTAATAAATGAAGAATGCCAACCAACCTGGGATCCATGGCAACCATTTTGCTACCTGGGACTCACAAGGGAAATGAATTTAAATGAGGCTACCGCCTCCTCCACAGCTCTGGATTCCACCTGGCCGTGTGTGCCGACAGCCCTAGGTGGAGGCGGAGGGAGAGCACCAGGGCAGTCTGCTTACAGCCTGGGGAGCCTTTCTCCACACTTCCGTGTTCTGACTCAGGTCTCTAACTGGTACTTCAGCCCCACCCCTAGTCTCAATATTACGAATTAGGGGCCCAGGAGACTTTCTGAAAGACGATACCGCACATACAGAAAGTTTCCTCCCTAGTTCATTAGCCCCTTTGCCAGCCTCCACCCATCCCACCCATCCCACCCGCTCCATAGCCAAAAATATCAAATCAGTAAGGAAGGTGTGGGCTTCTTGCCAGGCCAAGCCTCTTTTGCGTATTTCTTCTTCTTGGGTTCGTTTACAGCTTCAGGGTTATAGACTGCAGGGTTTGGTGTGGGGTTTATGGTCACTGCCGACGGCACAACAGGAGTCAAGTCCACATCAGGGGCGAGGTTCGGGTATGGCATGGGCAAGCCACCGATGAGTGCTGTCCCATGGATGCCATGAGGTTGGGAGCCTGTTTCATTATGTGTGGGGGGCAGGCCCCCGTATAGTCCTCCGCTGAAGGCAAAGTTCTGTATGCGCCTGCTTCCTGTCTCCTCCAGGCCCAGGGAGCCAGAGCCCTCCATCCGTTTCTTCTGTAGTTTGCCATAGGAGAGGGGAAAAAACAGAAAGGAGATATAAGGTGAAGCCCTAATTTCTTTCCATTCTAGCCTTAGAAAGCTAACACTTGGGAAAAGTTCCACTTTGTAGCCCATTGTTCCTGAACTCTCTCTCAGGGTCTGATGCCAGCTAAGCAATGGCTCTTTTTATGTCTTTTGAGACAAGTGTCTCTCTTACACAGTCCTGGAACATTTTTGGGTTTTTGTTTGTTTGTTTGTTTGTTTTTTGGGACAGGGTTTCTCTGTGTAGCTTTGGCTATCCTAGAACTCACTCTGGAGACCAGGCTGGCCTTAAACTTGAGAGATCCACCTGCCTCTGCCTTCCAAGTGCTGAAATTAAAGGCGTGCATCACCACTACCAGCTATGCTCGGTTATCCAAATCAAGCTGAGAGAGAGGACACTGCTGTGTTACCACCTTTACCTTCAGCTCTAGGGAACCCTACACCTGCGACCTCCAAGGGTACACACCCACTAATGTGCACATTCCCACATAGATACATACACATAACTCACAATAAAATGAGCAAATGACTACCCCCTGTTTTGGTTTTTCAACAAAGGGTTTCTCTGCGTAGTCTTGGCTCTCCTGGAACTCACTTTATAAACCAAACTGGCCTCAAACTCACAGAGATCCACCTGCCTCTGCCTCCCACATGCCAGGGTGTGTACTACCAGAATTGACTAGGACCATTCTTTATTTGAAGGGCAAAACCCACCCTCTCTTAGGTTGATGCTAAGTAAGAAATTAAAGTGATAATTTGCTTATTTTGGGGGCAGGGGACATAAGAAGTGCTAAGTCCATGTTGGGTGCCCAGTTCCTTTGGAAACTTATTTCTAAGATGTAGGGCAGAGGCTCACTGTTACCGTACAGCAGAACCTGTTCAGTCACCCAGCTAATCAGTTCTGACTCTAACTAGGGCTGGTTTACTTCCCCTCAGGCAACGTGGTCTCTGCACCAAGGAAGACACCATGTTCACTCAACTAGCACTATGTACTATATATAGCTTTGAACTTCTGGACCAAAGCAATCCTCTTGCCTCAGCCTTCTAACTAGATGGGAACAACAAGCATGCACCACCCAGTTAGGTGCCCCCTTTTTTCTTTTGTTTGTTTGCTTTGTTTTTACAAGACAGGGTTTCTCTGTGTAGCTCTGTCTTGGAACTTACTCTAGACCAGGTTGGCTGCAAACTTAAGAAATCTACCTGCCTACATTTTGAGTGCTGGGATTAAAGGTGTGCACCACCACACCTGCCTGGCCTTGGGTGCCCAATTTTTAAACAGTTCAAGAGTAATCAAATTTGTGTCAAGAATGTGTGTGGTTCACTAGGGACACAGAGCCAAGGGGAGAAGACTAGTTTTAAAGGGTTGGGGAACACCCTCACCCTATCTCAAATGAGGTGGTGGTCAAACACACATATTTGGGTGTCAAAACTCAAACTACAAATACAAACTGTTGGGATAACAGACACGCATGCGTTACACCACAGTAACACTGACACAGAGGGGCCTGCTGGCTTTGTATGGTAACAGAGCATACGGAAAGATGGAGAGAGGAGCTCAGGAGAGTGTCAGGGTTACGGCATCCTGCAGAGACTCTATCACACGGCATCACTTATGTGGAACAGTTGCCCTGTCCAGGACTCTTGCTTGTTGCCCCTAAAAATTATTTATTTATTTATTTGTTTGTTTGTTTGTTTATTTATTTTTTTGTTTTTCGAGACAGGGTTTCTCTGTGGTAGACCAGGCTGGCCTCGAACTCACAGAGATCAGCCTGCCTCTGCCTCCTGAGTGCTGGGATTAAAGGTGTGCGCCACCACCACCCGGCTCTAAAAATTATTTATTAAGCCAGGTGGTGGTAGCAGCACACCTTTAATCCCAGCACTCAGGAGGTAGAGGCCAGCCTGGTAAACAAAGTGAGTTCCAGGACAGCCAGGGCTGCAGAGAAACCCTGTCTCGTATCCCCTCCCCACATAAAGTGCACATGTGTATGTCTGTCACAATACACTTATGGGAGCAGAGGACACCCTGCAGGAGCCAGTCCTCTCCTATCCTGTGGACACTAGGGTTTGAATTCAGGTCAGCAGCTCGGTGTCAAGGACCTTTATCCAGGGGCTATCTTGTCAGCTGTTTTTGATAAAGAATCTAAATGGAGCCAGGCTGGTGTTGAATTTGAGTATGCAGTTGAGATGACTTTGAACTTTTTATTTTATTTATTTTTTTAAAATATTTATTTCTTATGTATACAATATTCTGTCTGTGTGTATGCCTGCAGGCCAGAAGAGGGCACCAGACCTCATTACAGATGATTGTGAGCCACCATGTGGTTGCTGGGAATTAAACTCAGGACCTTTGGAAGAGAAGGCAATGCTCTTAACCGCTGAGCCATCTCTCCAGCCCAACTTTGAACTTTTTTTTTTCTTTCCCGAGACAGGGTTTCTCTGTGGTTTTGGAGCCTGTCCTGGAACTAGCTCTTGTAGACCAGGCTGGTCTCGAACTCACAGAGATCCGCCTGCCTCTGCCTCCCAAGTGCTGGGATTAAAGGCGTGTGCCACCACCGCCCGACATAATGCAAATTTTATTTTTTTGTTTTTCAAGACAGGGTTTCTCTGTGTAACAGTCCTGGCCGTCCTGGAACTCACTTTGTAGACCAGGGTGGCCTCGAACTCACTGAGATCTGCCTTCCTCTGCCTCCCAAGTGCTGGGATTAAAGGCGTGCGCCACCACAGCCCCCAACTTTGAACTTTTTAAAAAAGTTTTCAAGACAAGGTTTCTCTGTATCGACCAGGCTGTCCTTGAACTCAGAGATTCACCCGCCTCTACCTCCTGAGTGTTGGAATTAAAGGCCCGTGTTGTTATTGTCCAGCGACTTTGAACTCTTGATCATCTGCTTCCACTTCCCAAGCACTGCAATGATAGGCACCATCAAGTCCCCACTCCTAGAGTTTTGTTATTATTATTATTAACTTAAAGATGAAGCAGGAACTCTGACATAACTTGTCAATTTACTTTAATGTAAATGGGTTCCACAAGTGTGGATTTAAAAAACCAGATGGAAGACATTTGGGGAAAAGAAATCATCTCTCCTGGGAATATGTAGTCTTTTTTTCCCTTTTTGGCTCATTATTACTCATACAATAAAGTGTAACAACCATTTATTTTTGTACTGCTGGATTGAGCCTAGATACCCTACCATTATGCTATTCCTCTCGTCTAGCCTAACAGCTCTTACCATGTAGTACGTATTAAGAGCAATTTAGCTAGATGGTGGTAGCGTACGTCTTTAATCTCAACACTCAGGAGGCAGAGGCAGATCTTTGTTGAGTTTGAGGCCAGCCTGGTCTACAGAGCGAGTTCCAGGACAGGCTATGAAAAACCTTGTCTCGAAAACAGAGTAACTTAGATATTTAAAGTGTGAAGAGCTGGGAACGGTGCCAGTCAGAGAGCTCCACCATCAGCACCAGAGCATGCAGAGAAGTGTGCAGGAACCAGCAGATAGCACATTTTCTGTACTTGATCTGGGCACCTGGCTGAGAGTGTGAGTCTAGAATCCATCCCTTACGGGGGCAAAGACAGCTGCCTTCTACAGACTGAACACTCAGACCTCCTTCAGCAATGCTGATTAGCTTCTTGCCAGCACTTTGGGCACCTATGTAGCAGGTATTTTGTCAGGGTAAGGGGCAATGTGTATCCTTTAGGCAGTTCTACCCACCAAGGAGCTCAACAATCTGAGAATGAGGGCATTTTGGTAAGCTCTACCACTCCATTCCTAAACACACTGATCTGTAAACCTAACCTGAGATCTAGACAGGGTCCTCAATTTGTGCCACTCCTGTGCATACCGTTAGGTCATGGCTGGGGTAGAAGAGAGAGCTCAGTAGCTATGAGCACCTGTTGCTTTTGTAAAGGACCCAGGTTCAATTTCCAGCACCAACATGACAGCTCAAATCATCCGGAACAATAGTTCCAAGGGACCAGACAGTCAGTCTCTTCTGACATCTGAAGGCATCAGGCACACACATACAAATTCATGTAGGCAAACATTTATATACATAAAAACAATAAATATATAAATCTTTAAAAAGCCATAATAATTTTTTTTGGTTCTGTTTTTCTGAGACAGGGCTTCTCTGAGAAGCTGTCCTGGAACTCACTTTGTAGACCAGACTGGTCTCAGACTCACAGAGATTCACCTGCCTCTGCCACCCGAGTGCTGGGATTAAAGGTGCATGCCACCAGACTGACAAAATAAGTTTTAAACCACATCAATGTTTCTCTTTCTTTTTTGGTTTTTCGAGACAGGGTTTCTCTGTGGCTTTGGAGCCTGTCCTGGAACTAGCTCAGTAGACCAGGCTGGTCTCGAACTCACAGAGGTCCGCCTGCCTCTGCCTCCCGAGTGCTGGGATTAAAGGCGTGCGCCACCCTCGCCCGGCCCAATGTTTCTCTTTCACCTTGAGCAAGCAGAGAAGACAAAAGGAAGGTAGAGCCACCTGCCTGCTGAGGGAAGATGACTACCCTTCCAGAGAAAACTGTTAGTACACTATTCTGGCTGGCCACCTCAAGCCCTTGTACGGGGACTCCAGGATTTTTGAGACACAGGGTGAGGGTCTCCCTGAAAATGGGAGGAGGAGCGCTGGAGAGATGGCTTAGCAACTGAGAACACTGGCTGCTCTTGCTGAGAGCCCAGGTTCAGTTCCCAGCACTAATATAACAGCTCACAACTGCCTTTAACTCTAGTTCCAGGGAATCCAATGCTCCCTCAGGCTTTCTAGGGCACCAGGCATGCATGTGATATATATAAAAATAAATTAAAGAGATTTTTTTTTAAAGGGAGAGAAGCACCAGATGTTTTTAAATTACACAGATAAACAATCATCTATATAGGACATTCCCTCCCCCCTTTTCTCTTCCTTTCTTCTTTTTTTTTTGGGGGGGGGGTGTTGTAGAGCTGGGGACCAGTCAGGACTCTGCTAAGCATACGCACTACAACAGAGTTCTATCCTGAAGGTGGGTCAGGACTCTGGTAAGCACATGCACTACAGCAGAGTTCTATCCTGAAGGTGGTTTGAGCCCAGACTACTTAGTATTTCACACACTCTCAATAGGTGTTTCCTACCTTGACCGGGACCACTGCAGTCTGCACCATGTTCCGGAAGCGACCGACAGAGGGATCCACATCCTCTGCAAAAGGATATGAGAGCAGGGTTGGAAGAAAAAAGGATTCTGTACACCAAACCATCAGCTTGTTCAAACGGGAAAATACAGCTAAGCTAATAGTAAGTACTAACACGTTAAGCACGTTAATACTAACATGTTAAGTCTTCCCAACACCCCATGAGGCAGGGACTGCTGAACCACCTTGAGTAGGTAAGAAACAGACCAAGGTTTGGAAGAGACAATGCACTAGGCCGGTCCGGTTGCCCGAGACGGGAGGGGCCAGGACTTGAACCCAAGCAAGCAGAACCAGGCCTGTGTGATGCACTGCCTTCCCAGAAGTTTTTTTCTTTCCTTTTCTATATATTTCTCTTTTGAGGGCAGATAAAACAGCAGACCATTTTAGTGACAAATGTAATGACAAGTGGCCATAACCATGTATACTGCCATGTCTGTTCACCAGCAAAGAACAGGTTTAGGAGTTCCCAACTCTCACTAGAGGGTCTGAGCAGCCTGTCAAAGCAGTTCCTTTTCTTGGCTTAAGACACACCCCACTACCCTACAGAGCTTCTGGACTCACTCAAGAGAGGTACGGAACCCACTTTCAGTCACTCTTTCAGCCTCAAGCACTGGCTACCATGCAGAGAAGAGTGTGGTACTACCCTGCCTTTGAAGAATTCATAGTACCAAACCACAGGCTACAAAACATCACAGGTGGATCTCTCTGAGTTCAAGGCTGGCCTACATACACTTCCAAGCCAGCTGGGGCTACGTAGTGATACCCTGTCTGAAAATGGAAAACTCTGGATTTTCAGTTTTGCATAAGTGTGGATAAGTGTGTGAGTGCATGTGTCCATGGAGTACAGAAGACAACGTCAGATCCCTGGAGCTGGAGTTACAGGTGGTTTGGAGTTGCCCAAAATAGGTGCTAGGAATGGAACCTGGGTCCTCTGCTGAGTCATCGCTCCAGCCCCAACACCAAAGTGTCAAGTACTCCCCAAGCAGAGAGGTGGCTGGGCTGCTCCACAATGAATATAAAGGTCGCATCACCAAAGGCTGAGTGAGTAGAAGGCGGCACATAAAAACTTTAAGCAACCATCAGCTTAGTATCATCACAGAAAATGAGTGCTGTTTCTCAGGTGCCATCACCTTAAACTTTTAACACATGACATTAAGTCAGGCACTGTGGCACACACTCTCAGAAAGCAGAGGAAGGAGAAATCAGCAATTCAGCACTGAGTTTGGTTACATGAGATTCTGTCAGGGGCATGAAACAAGAAATAGTTCAGTCAAAACTAAGAGCACTGGCTAGAGCACCCAGACCCCATTCCTAGCACCTACATAGCGATTCATAGTTGCATAGTCCCTTCCCTGGCTACTGCAGGCATGCATGTGGTACAGACACATTTGCTGGCAAAACACCCATACACACATATAAGTTAACACATACATTAAATATATAAATAAATAAAAAGCTATCCAAATTAAAATAAAGAAAACAAGGGGGCTGGAGAGATGGCTCAGAGGTTAAGAGCATTGCCTGCTCTTCCAAACGTCCTGAGTTCAATTCCCAGCAACCACATGGTGGCTCACAACCATCTGTAATGGGACCCTCTTCTCACCTGCAGGCATACACACAGACAGGCAGAATATTGTATACATAATAAATAAATAAATACATATTTAAAAAAAAAAAAAAAAAGAAAGAAAACAAGGGAACTGGAGGGATGGCTCAGAGGTTAAGAGCACTGCCTGCTCTTCCAGAAGTTCTGAGTTCAATTCCCAGCAACTACATGGTGGCTCACAACCATCTGTAATGAGATCTGGTGCCCTCTTCTGGTCTGGTGGCATACATGCAGACAGTATACATAATAAGATTTTAAATCTTAAAACAAAACAAACAAACAAACAAACAAACAAAAAACCCACAATGGTCTTTTAAAAAAAGGAACATTTGCTGCTCTTGAAGAGGATATGGGTTTATTTCCTAGTACCTACACCAGGTAGCTCACAACCACTTTAACTCAAATTCCAGGAGATCCAATGCCCTCTTCTGGCTTCTGCAGGTACACGGTCCACATACAACACATCTGTGTGTGTGTGTGTATGTACACATGCATGAGAGTGCACGCACACACTAAAACCTTGCCATGGTGGTATGTGAGCTAGGTAGCCTAGCTTAATCAGTTTCTAGGTTGGTGAGAACAAACTCCTCAGGGCTGGAGAGATGGCTCAGTAAGCAGGTAAGCACTATGATGCCTTGCCTAACTAACACACTGCGTGGTAAGGCTCCATGGTACTGATTTCTGACTTCTTTTTTCAAGCTAGCCTAGAACATACAGCACTTTGGTTTCCGTCCCTGGTACTGAAAACTGTGAGGACCCCTGAGCAAGCTTCTCAGATTGGACATCTAGTCTGCCTGAGCATTTCCTTTAACACCACTGCTCTGGGAAGGATCCACTCCATGCACTATCAACATGTACCTGCCACTGGACAGATGCCCCAGGTTCGTCACAGGTCCCCCCTCCTAAAGGCTTTTCTTAAGTACCTATGCATGCATTAATGTATGTACCTCTCTGTGTGCAGAAGTGTGTGTCTATGGAAGTCTTTTCTTCTAATACAGAGGTTCTGGTGACCAAACTCAAATGCAAATGCCTTTACCTGGCAAGCTATTTTACAGACGGAGGATTTCTTTTAATTGTTTTTATGGTTTTTTTTTTTTTTTTGTTTGCTTGTTTGTTTTTTTCTAAACTAGCTTTGGGGCCTGTCCTGGAACTCTCTCTGTAGACCAGGCTGGACTTGAGCTCACAGAGACCCGCATGCTGCCTGGTCGTCTTTCTAAACATAACCCACAGGCTCTGGTTTTGTCCTACTGGAGCTGGGCTTCCCTTTGTTCCCTTATAGCCCCAGCATCCAGAGGATTCTACAGATGACTGAGAACCAGGACTCAGGAGCTCACTCAGGACTGCACAAGGGTGACTGTCCCAACCTTCTCTTACTGCAATTCTGAATTGCACTTGATGAGTCCCAATATACCCTGAACCCAGGCTGTTCTAATTGAAGGAAAACCCCCTCCGTCACTAGTCATTCCTGGCCCCACACCCCACCATGGGCTGTCAGTGGAGCAGAGGTCCCGTTTAAATAACTGATATTTTGAACTTGAATGTAGAACTTGCAAGTCATTCTCTCAGCATCTGAACACACTATGCAGGTGCTGCCACTCGGCACCACCCATCTGTCAGTCACTTGAGATGCAACAAACGCTCAAAAACGAGCAGTGACCCAACAAACCGGCAAACTCAGGGGTCTGTGGTGGTCTGAATAAAATGAGCAGTGACCCAACAAACCCAGGGGTCTGTGGTGGTCTGGATAAAAATGAGCAGTGACCCAACAAACTGGCAAACTCAGTGGTCTGTGGTGGTCTGAATAAAAATTGGTCCCCATAGGTCCACAGGGAGAGGCACTAGTAGGAAGTTTGCCCTTGTTGGAGTGGGTGTGTCACTAGGGGGTGGGCTCTAAAAAGCTCAAGCCTGGTCAGTGTGTCACTGTCATTTCCTGCTGCCTATGGTAAAGATGTAGAACTCTCAGCTACCTCTCCAGCACCCACCATGTCTGCCTGCATTCTTGGCATGCTTCCCGCCATGGCTGTAAGGGAGGAAGCCTCTGAACTGTAAGCCAGCCCCAGTTAAATGTTTTCCTTTATAAGGGTTGCCCTGCCATGGTGTCTCTGCACAGCAGAAGAATCCTAAGGCAGCACCCTTCCCTACAAACTGATGCCCTCACCTTGCTGTCATCTCCACACAGACTGCAGGGGACAGAGAAGAGTTTCTAATGTAAGTCATGGTGGTAAGATGGCACTCCAACCTTAGAGCTACCAAACCACCGGAGACAAGAATGCTGTTTTGAGTGAAGGTAGCAAAAGCCATACCCCACTTAAACCTTCATGTACCATGACATACTGGGTGAGTAGAGAATGAGCTTGTTTATATACTATACAGTTCATAGCTGATCCTTTAGTCCCATCTTTTACATGGTAACTTGATAATGCCTGGATGCCCACAGTACTGCACTAGTGAACTGCAGAGATCATCTCTCACAGGAAAGCACCTTCTAGCTAATTTCAGTCAGGAACATCCCCAATGCCCACAGACTGTGCTTGATACTGAGACCTTAACCTTTCCATCAAAAGAAACTAGGGGGCTGCTGAGAGATGGCTCAGCAGTTAAGAGACTGGCTGGCTACTTTTTCCAAAGGACCTGGGTTCAATTCCCAATTCCCAGCATTCACATGGCCACTCATAATTGCCCATAACTCCAATTTCAGGGAATACAACACCTTCACACAGACATACATGCAGGCAAATCATGAATGTACATGAAATAAAATAATTACTAAAAAAAGATATTAGGGAGCATTCTTACCTGGGTTGATGATCTCATCGTCTTCACTGAAAGTCACCCGTGAGTTCTTCCTCTTCCTCTTTGGTCTCTGAATGTCCAGATTTCCCTCCTCAATAGTGAGAGTTGAAATCCGTTTGTTGTGGGCAGTGTTGAACTCTGTCAGGTTCTAAGCCAAGGTTCACAAAGGAAAGGCTAGAATTAGCACATAGGGAGTCTTGCAGAGAAAATACTAAATAAAAGGCGATAAAGCATCTGGGGCTTCCACTGACCTCCCAAGGCCAGCGAGACTGCCTTCTGCCCTCAGAGGATTCACACTGTCCTAATTACAACTATTAATAGAGAACACGGAGCATCCTCACTGACCATGGGAGAGTGCTATTTAAACGGAGGGGAAAGGCTGGGATGGTACAGGGTGCCTCTGAAATGAGGTATGGTGGTTTACTTTCCTGGTCTTGAAGGAGCACTAAAATGACTTTATGCCAAGAATTAAAACTTCAAACAATCCTCCTGCCTCACCTCTGTGTGATGAAGTGCTGAAATCACAAGAATGAGTCATCATACCTGACTTTCTTCGTTAAAATTCTTAACGACACTGGCAGTGCATTTAATTTTTGGCATTACCATCTTGCCAGTCTTCTTCCTGCACCTGGCCTCAGCTCTACTGACAACTACCCGTCCATCTATCTCATGATTAATTTGGCCGTAGCACTGCTTCCTGCTTCTTTTCACTGGACTTACTCTAACCTGTCCTGCAGCCTGAGGAGGACCTAACACACTGAACTGAAAGACAGAAACACACAAGAGCCTGGAGGGGAACAGACAAGAGTGACCAGCAAGCACCAAGGCCCCTAGACATGAGGCTACTTCATAAGAAAATGACTTCTCCATTGTTATTCTGGAAGCTGGGAAGCTGCTGTAATATATAGGAACAGTAAATGTACAGGGCCGGTTAAAACTGTATTTGTACCAGGCAGTGGTGGCACACACCTTTAATCCCAGCACTCAGGAGGCACAGACAGGCGGATCTCCGTGAGTTCGAGACCAGCCTGGTTTACAAGAGCTAGTTCCAGGACAGACTCCAAAGCTACAGAGAAACCCTGTCTCGAAAAACAAAAACCAACTCAACAAAAAACCCCATGTGAACAGACAAACCACACCACTATAGTAACAGACACTTGAAATCACAAATTCCTGGGGTCAGTCTCTTGAAAACAGGCTGAGATACAGATGGTTGTAGAGTGCTTAGCATGCACCTGGCCCTGAACTTAATCCCCAGTACCAAAATAAAGTAAAAGATTGAAAGAAGAAAATTTTTATCACTTTGAAATTAAATTTTATAAAATGCTTGGCCATATAGGCATCCTTAACTATAAAAACAAGAATAGCCTCATCTTTAATTTTTTTAAAATTTATTTTATTGTTTATCTTTATTTTATGTATGTGGATGTTTTACCTGTATGCATGCCTATGCACCACGTGCATGCCCACAACTCTGCAACTGGAATTACAGATGTTGTTAGACACCATGTGGGTGCTGAGAATCAACCAGGATCCTCTGGAACAATAAACAGCCTGTGAACTTAACCACTGAGCCATCTCTCCAGTCCAAAAGCAATCTAGTTTTTTTTTTTAAATTTATTTATTTATTATGTATACAATATTCTGTCTGTGTATGCCTGCAGGCCAGAAGAGGGCCCAGACCTCATTACAGATGGTTGTGAGCCACCATGTGGTTGCTGGGAACTGAACTCAGGACCTTTGGAAGAACAGGCAATGCTCTTAACCTCTGAGCCATCTCTCCAGCCCAGCAATCTAGTTCTTAAAGATTCCTGAGCTGTCTGGTCAGTACGAAAAGGGCCAAATGAACACAAGTGTTGGCTTTGCTAAGCTAGTGTTGTTCAACAGAACTTTTTGTGATGACAGAGATTACAGTCTTCCATGCGCATACAAGGTGTGTTTGTCTTCCCACGGATAGCAAAACATGCAGATTCTCAGGGGTCTACACAGGCTCCCACCAAACTTTCTATCAACTCTAGATCATACTTAATGAGACCCTTCAACTTTGTATAAAGTTATGTTGTTTACAGACTCATGACAGAGTTGACTGAATTCTAAACATGTTACCCAAAAGTATGTGAAGACAGAATACATGAAATGTGGTTAGCGACTACTGCACTGGACAATGTAGCTCTATGCAGGCATAAGAACAGAGAAAACAGGGGCTGCAGATATAGCTAAGCAATTAAGAGCACTGTCTACTGTTCCAGAAGACCTGTGTTGGATTCCTAGCACTCACATGGTAGCTCTGTAATTCCAGTTCCCGGGGAGCCAACTCCATATTATGAACTCAGTGGCATGCACACATGTGCAGGGAACCTAGTCACAGCTGACCAAAAGCACTGTCAAGGGCTCACGACCACACTGAAAGAACCTCCTGCTACTGTCATTCTGAATTAGGAAGAATGGCTACACACTGCAAAAACAAGGGTCCCAAAGACAAAAAATAACAAGGAATTACATCAAGCTCGGTCTCCTCTTCTGGAAGTCCCAGTAAGCCCTTGAGCTCATCATCCTCTCCACCCATCTTCTCGTCTCCTTTAACAGCTGATGGCAACGTCTGAGGTTTCTCTCGCAGAGTGTATGCCCTTGTGGATGCACCAAATGAGACCGTGGAGTCAATAGGAATCTGTTGAGGCTTGTGAGGTTCCAACCGAATGTGACCCAAGAAAGTGCCATGAGCTGGGAATAACCACATCAGAAACGTAAGGAGAGAAGGAAAAAGCAGCTAGTGTTCTTGAAGGAAAGCATCATCTTTGACTTTCTTAGGAAGTCAGCCCACCACTGACCTACCACCCGGGTCCTTGGTTTTTTTTGTTTTTTTTTAATTTATTTCTTTTTATTTTATATGTGTTGGTGATTTGCCTGTGTGTATGTCTATATGGGGGTGTTCTGTCCCCTGGAACTAGAGTTACAGACACTTGGTAGCTGCCATGTGGGTGCTGGGGATTGAATCCACATCCTCTGGAAGAACAGCCAGGGCTCTTAACTACTGAGCCATCTCTCCAGCCCCCAGCCCTTGGTTTTTGAGACAGGGACTCACTATGTAGTTAGGGCTAGGTTTCAACTTACTATGTAGTCAGTTTGGACTCAAGTGAATTATGTCAACCAAACTGACTTTGAATTCCTAATTCTCCTGCCTCATCGAGTGCTGGGAACATAGACATGTGCCACTATGACTGCAGAAAGAAAACCTTTTCAAGATGAAGTCATTGGGTTCACTCCATCTTGTCCTGGGTTAGGAAGCTCTGCCTCTCTTCAGCGGATCTCTCACACACCTTCCAATCTGTTCATCTCCACAATGAACACCACTGCCTGCTCTCTGATGCCAGAAAGGCTGGCTCCATTCTGGGTCCAATCTAGCAGAAGCCATGCTCAAGGCACGAGGCGAGGACTGGTGTGATCTGCCCTCTCTGGCTACAACTCTAAGAACATGAAAACTGGTGGCATCGTGAGCTTTCCCCAGCACAGGAGAGGAGCCAAATCCTACCAGAGTCTGAATTTTTCCATGGCAGCACTCCACATGCTATGAAATGGAAAGAAAAGATAAGTACTTCTAAGACAAAGCTCATGGAGTCCTTATATAAGGAGACTGGGGAGATGTTTGTCTGTGGGTGCTCGGATGGGTGCTTGGGTCAATCTGATGAGCAGAGAAGTACAACTTTGCACATTTTATTCTATTTATCATGGCAAACAAGCAGACTTTAGCAGTCCAAGTCTCAACTGCATCTCTGTAGACTATTTAAAGCAAAGCTTAAAATCTTATTAAATACAGTGTAATTATTAAATTAAAATTGTTTTAATTCAGTTAAAGCAAAGTATACCTGGGATAAAGAACCTATTGTAAATAATAAAGGTTGCTCAAAACAAGTATTTTGTAAACATCCTACACTGCTGCATACCAGTGACACTATTCATGATTTCAGCTTCAGCTGATCAGAATTCACCATAGTCTCACAAGCACTTCAACATCAACATTCTGAGTTCCTTCATGCCATTTTCATTTTCTCCACTATCTTTTCTCCTCAGTCAATGATTTCAAAAAAATAAGAGAATCTCAGAAATAAAGAAGAGCCAAATTAAAAAAAAAGTTTCCCAGCCCAAGACCTGGAACAGCATTTCAGTCCCCACAGGGAGTGAGTAAGGGGCAAGCACTTACTGCTGTTGAGATCTATCAAGAAAACTCTCTTCAGGTGCTTGTGGTAAACCAGGGCCGCGTGGACTCGAGAGCAAGACTGGTGATCGATGGTGAAGTCACACAAATCAGGGTTTCTCCCAAATAAGTAATACTTCTTCTCATCAATAATCAGTTTCTAAATAAATATGAAATTGCATTATTACTTCAGTCTTACTGCAACTAAGTTTAGCAGAAACTTCCAAACATCTAAGTGAAGGGTCTTGAATAGGTAAAACTTCCAGCAGTTGAGAAAAGCATCTCCCATTGTTAAGTCTAGGGTCTCATGAGATCAGTGCAGGGGCTTTCCCATGCAAGCTTCTGACCATCATAAGATCCAAACTGGGAACATCTTCCACAGGCACACTAGCTCCAAACTGGCCAGCATGCATTCTTCTCTCACTTTTAGCTAATATAAAAACATACTGACTAGGCAGTGGTGGCACACGCCTTTAATCCCATCATTTGGGAGGCAGAGGCAGTGAGATTGAGGCTAGTCTGATCTACAAAGAGTTTCAGACAGCTAGGGCAGTTACAGAGAGATTCTCTGTCTTGAAAAACAAAACAAAACAAAACAACAAAAAAACCCAAAATAAAACACCCAAAGGTTCAGTGGTTAAGAGTACTGGTTGTTCTTCCAGAGAATCTGGGTTCAATTCTCAGCACCCACATGGCAGCCTACAACTGCCTGTAACTCCAGGGGATCCCACATCTTCACAAAGACACTTGCAGGCAAAAGACCATTGCACAAAAAATAAAAATAAATAAGTCATTAAAAAAAAAAAAA
>NC_022016.1:51977685-51979004 GCF_000317375.1 Microtus ochrogaster | reverse complement strand
GTTTTTCGAGACAGGGTTTCTCTGTGGTTTTGGAGCCTGTCCTGGAACTCTTCTTTGTAGACCAGGCTGGCCTCGAACTCATAGAGATCCACCTGCCTCTGCCTCCCGAGTGCTGGGATTAAAGGCGTGCGCCACCACCGTCCGGCTCTCCTAAGAATTGGGATTAAAGGTTTAAGACACCATATGTTGCTAAAACAAGAATTTTTTTTATTTTTATTTATTTATTATGTATACAATATTCTGTCTGTATGCCTGAAGGCCAGAAGAGGGTACCAGACCTCATTACGGATGGTTGTGAACCACCATGTGGTTGCTGGGAATTGAACTCAGGACCTTTGGAAGAGCAGGCAATGCTCTTAACCGCTGAGCCATCTCTCCAGCCCCCTAAAACAAGAATTTTACTAAGGGCCAGAGTGATAGCTGAATGCCTTTAACACCAGCACTCAGGAGGCAGACAGGGGAGATCTCAAGAGTTGGAGGCCAGCCTGGGCTATATAGTAAGCTCCAGTACAGACAAGGTCATTATATAGTAAAACCCTGTTTCAAAGGAGTAGAAATAAATAGGGTTGAAAAGATGACACAGGGGTTGAGAACACTGGCTGCTTTTACAGAGGACCCAGATTTGGACACCCAGAACCCACATGATGGATCCTAACTCTAATTCCACTTCCAGGGAATGTGACTTCTGGCCTCCACAGGCATCAGGCATGCACACAGTGCAAATAAATGTAGGCAAAATACTCACATACATACAGCACAAATACCTTTTCCCTTAAAAAAAAGATAGTTTGATCAGTAAATGAGTTGGAAGGGCAGAAAAAGGAAGTGCATCCTCTGAGCTGAATCACGTGCTACAGTCGCAGGATGAAGGACACGGGAATTACTATTGACACATTCTTATTTCTAGCCTGACACTAGTGGTCTAGTAATGTAGAATGAGCACTGGATGACCATCATTTAATATGCTGTCTTTTTCATTTAAATACAAGGTCTCATTACGTTCTGGAGCCATTCCACCCTATATTCCTAAAATCTCCGAGATGCCAGGAATGGTAATACCTATTACCTTAAAACTTCAAGCCAGGCAATGTGGGGTACACTTTTAATCCCAGCACCTGGGAGGCAGAGACAGGGGGATCCCCAAGTATGAGGCCAGCCTGGTCTACAGAGTTAGTTCCAGGTTAGTCAGGGCCACACATAAAAACCCTGTATCAGAAAACAAAAAGAATTTCAGAGGTTAAGGCAAGTTCAAGGTCAGCCTAGGCCCTATTCTCATATTCTCTCTCTCTCTCTCTCTCTCTCTCTCTCTCTCTCTCTCT
>NC_022016.1:51974622-51976770 GCF_000317375.1 Microtus ochrogaster | reverse complement strand
GTGGTTAAGAGCATTGCCTGCTCTTCCAAAGGTCCTGAGTTCAATTCCCAGCAACCACATGGTGGCTCACAACCATGTATAATGAGGTCTGGTGCCCTCTTCTGGCCTGCAGGCATACACACAGACAGAATATTGTATACATAATAAGTAAATAAATGTATTTTTTAAAAATAATCAGAATGATCTTGAACTTCTGACCCTCCTGCATCTACCTCCTAGGTGCTAAGATTACATACGTATACCACAAACCCATTTAAATTTGAACATTTAAAAATGCCAGCCATGTGGTAAATGCCTTCACTTCTAGGTAGAGGCAAGTCTCTGCGAGTTTCAGGCCAGAGCTACATAGTGGGACCCACCTTAAAATAAGGTTATTTTTACTTTATGAGTTGGTGTGCAACATATGTCATGTGTGCAGGTGGAAGCCAGAAGAGGGCATTCATCCCCTAGATACAGATTTATAGGTGGTCGCAAGCTGCCCAACCATATAAGGAATCGCACTCAAGTCCTTTGAAACGACAGATTCTCAATGGCTTGAGCCCCCTCTCCAGACCCCAGTTTGAGCATTTAACCCTCACCTCTACATTATATAATTCCCTTAACCCATTAGTGTTAAAGTATAAACCAGCTATGAACGTTTTAAAGAGTAAATAAAGCTGGGAGGGAGGCAGAGGCAGGCGGATCCTTGTGAGTTCGAGGCCAAGCCTGTACCCCAGTGGAGCATGATTAATAAAAACCCAGAGACAGAAATATTGGGGTTCAACCTGAAGGTCAGAAAAGCAAAACAGCCAGCCCCTGGCTCTTACATTTACTTCAGTCCGAAAATGGCGATCCTGCCTCCAGGAATCTCAGAATGAGACTGTGTGAGAGCTGTCTCCTCCCATCCTCTCTAGTGCTGGGATTAAAGGCTTGCACCATTACCACAGGGTTTCTATGGCATGTTAGTATGGCTACTGGGATTAAAGGTGTGTGCCACCATTGCCTGGTCTGTAAGGCTGATCAGTGCAGCTGTTTTATTCTCTGAATTTCAGGCAAGCTTTATTTATTAAAATACAAATGAAACATCACTACACCCCAGCATTAAGGAAGTAGAGGCAGGAGGATCACAATAAATCAAAGGCCAGCCTGGTCTACATAGTGAGTTTCAGGAAAGTCATGGGGTAGCTCCTGAGACTTTGACTCAAAACCACACACATGCTGCCCCCTCCAGAAAAAAAAGTTAATATTAAGACAATGGAAGCCTGGTATAGTGGCTCCGGCCTAAACTCCCTGCGCTTTGGAGGCTGAGACAGGAGGACTACTATAGACTCAAGGTCTGCCTGGGGTACATAGTAAGTTCTAGAACTGCCTAAAAGACTCTATCTCAAAATGGTGATTGGGGAATGCACTCATTATCCAGAGGCAGAGCTCTGTGAGTGTGAGGCTAGCCTGATCTACATAGCGAGTTACAAGCTGTAATGGAGAGTTCTGAAACATTAACACCGTCTTCTAAGGTAGCATTTATGAAGGTTGAATCTCACTGTATTTCTCACTCATATTTTTATGTATGAAGATTGTGTCCTCACTAACTTGTCTGCTAATAAACCAGTGTTCACAGTGGGTTACAAGCAATGATTCTAGGCTGCAAAAGACATTAGAGATTGAGTTGGGGGGGTTCTCATATTACAGGCACACATTCACAATCAATAGCATACCAACCACAGGAATGTTAAAAGGGAATATTAATGAAAAACACTTCTTATAATTAAGAAAGTATGTTAAAAAGTGACTCAATCATGGAATGCTCTTGCTCTAATTTTTGGCTAACTATGACTGACCACTATCCAGATGTGCCTCTGAGTTATAACTCAGAGTGTGTCTTTACACACTGGGCCTAAAAGACTCATGGCTTTTACTTTAATATTGCACTTCTTCAACCCAACTACCACGATATATCACAAGCCTTGAAACAAGACTAGGATATAGATAGCTCGGTTAGTATCAAGTGCTGGTCAAATCTAAATCCTTAAAATAAATACACCTAGGCTAAGGGGTACAGCTGAGCAGTAGAACACTGCCTAGAATGCACGAGACCCTTGTCTAATCACTAACTAGCCTGGAAAAATACACACACACACACACACACACACACACACACACACACACACA
>NC_022016.1:51940862-51974378 GCF_000317375.1 Microtus ochrogaster | reverse complement strand
AAAAAAAAAGAAGAATACCAGCAGATGGAGACCAATAATCATAGGATGTTGAATAAGGTAAAAGCCCTTTGAAAGACTTATTCATTATGTAGATAGTGTTCTGCCTGCATGTATGTCTGCGTGAGTGAATTGGGCACCATATCTAACTATAGATGGTTGTGAGCCACCGTGTAGGTGCTGGGAATTGAACTCAGGACTTCTGGAAGAACCTCTGATGGTTAACCTCTGAACCATCTCTCCAGTCCCTTGCATGCTTATTCTTATTGCAAACTAAAGATTTACTGAGTTTTAGTAACAAAATAAATCTTATCTTTAAATTTATTATTATTATTTTTCTGTTTCTGTGTTTACTGGAGGAAACAGGCAGTGTAGGAGGTCAGAGGATAACTTTGTGTAGTTGGTTCTTTTCTCCCACATTTAGATGAGTTCCAGGGATCCAACTCAAGCTGTTGGGCTTGAATAGCAAGCCTTTTACATGTTGAGACAGCTCTCCAGCACACAAAGTAGATTTCTATGTCTTCAAATTTCACACTAGTCTACATAGCAACAAAAATTTTTCCCATGGAACCACCTGGAGTAAAAGAGGTTTCCAGATATTTTTCATTAAACTAGTTCCTAGAATATCCATTTGAGATGCCCCCTTCCATGAAAGATCTTTTCCATAAAAGAACTCAAAGGGGCTGTAGGAGACAGGCCATTTCTCCTGCTATGCCACCCCACCCCACCCCTAAGACTCCTCACTTTTCAAGCTAGCATCTGTATGTTTATTATATACACCAAGAAAAAAAGAATTACATTTAGAGCCGGGCGGTGGTGGCGTACGCCTTTAATCACAGCACTCGGGAGGCAGAGGCAGGCAGATCTCTGTGAGTTCGAGCCAACCTGGTCTATGAGAGCTAGTTCCAGGACATGCTCCAAAGCCACAGAGAAACCCTGCCGGGGGGGAGGGGGCAATTACTTTTAATAACAGAACTTTGAAACTAATGTCTAATTATGAAACCAGTGGACTTACCTCTCTTTCTTGGTACATAACTACATATGTTAACACAAATAAGCCTGATATGATGACTCACACAATCCCAGCACTTGGGCGACTGGGGTAGGATTGACGACCTAAGACTCTGAAACCGGCCAGGTTACACAGTGAGTTCCAGGCCACTATGGGCTATAGGAGTGGAACTTTATCTCAAATACAGAAGAATAACATCCTAGTCCTTGAGAAGCAGAGGCAGGCGGATCTTTGTAAGTTCCAGGTCAACCAGGGCTACATAGCCAGGTCTTGTCTCAACACCAATCAAACAACAAAACCCTAATACAACCTAACAGCTAATCATTGCACTTTAGAGTTTGGTGTGATAGAGACTCTAAAAACCTGTACAGAAGCTGTAATTCCAACAAAAATTTCCTTTATAGTATTTAACTATAATTTTATTTGTGTGTGTGTGTGTGTGTGTGTGTAGAGAAAGAGAGAGATTGATTCTGTCTCTCCCGTTTTTTTCCCAGACAGGGACCCAATGTATAGTCCTTCAACTCCCAGAGACCTGCCTCTTTTGCCTCCCGTGTGCTGAGATTAAAGGTGTCTGCCAGCGTACTTTGTTTCTACCCTTAGTTTTAAACGAACAGATTTCAGTTCCATTTCGTTTTCTTTTTTGACAAGTGTCCTACCTAACCACACCATCCCAAAGGAACTAACCCTTAATCTCATAGAAGCAGCTTCAATTTTAAACTCAATTTATATCATAAATTTCCTCAGTTATTGTAAACTATGCATCCCAGTTTGTCTGGGCCCTGCAGGCCCATGACCTGTTAAAAGCTATCTCCATTTGCAAGGTGAGAGAAATAATGAAACACTGAGTGTCGTGGGAGAGGAGAGTGTTGAGTGCTGGAGACGGAATCTAAAAAGGTTGTTCAAACGTTAGACAGCCACTCTATTACAGACACACCCCCAGTCCCATGAGCTTTTAACAGGGGGACCAAAGAATAAACCAAAAAAAAAAAGCAAACAAACAAACCAATCAAGTTGGTGTGGTGGCACACACTTAATCACAGCACTGGGCGGCAGAGGCAGGCAGATCTCTGTGAGTTCGAGGCCAGCCTGGTCTACAAGAGCTAGTTCCAGGACAGGCTCCAAAGCCACAGAGAAACCCTGTCTCGAAAAACCAAAAAAAAAAAACCTTAAAAAACAAAGAAGAAAATAGCATTGCTGAAAACAAGCAAAGGAGAAGGGTGGGAAAGAGAGTCACTGGTGAAAACCTCTAGAACGGGGTGTATTTCAATACCTCGATTAGCTTGTCTCCTTTCACTACATCCAGATGCAAGCCAGGTGGGGGCTTGCCTGCCCTGGAAAAGAAGAGGAAAAAGAAGTATTTTTCAGGATAAGTCCATAAATGCCTTTTACAGTCCCTACCCCATTCAACATCGTGGCTTTCCTGCCAGCCTATAATTAGCTCGTGTTCGAACAGAAGTGTCACGTACTTCACTGTGAGATCTTCTTTCTATCTACCTTTGACACTTTCTTCCCAAGTGATTCAATTGTTCCAGAGATTTTGGTGGATCTGAATTTAAAAAACAAAACAAAACAAAACAACAACAACAAAAAAAAAAACGCGGCATTTTAACACTGGCTATGCACTTCAGAGAGAAAGCAGCTCAGGGTATAAGTATGTCTCTTCACCTAGAGAGGTTTCTTCTTTTTGCTTGTTTTTTTTGAGGCAGGGTCTCATATATCCCAGGCTAGCCTCAAACCCTAGTGGGTTTGTATCTGAGAATGACCTTGAACAGCTGAGCCTCCTACCTTCACCTTCTCTGTGCTGGGATTAGAGCATACACCACTCTGCCTGGTTTAACTTGGGGTTTTACTCTAAGACAGAGTACACCAGATGTTTTGCTGGGCACAGAAGCACACATCAGGAGGATCACTAAGTTCAAGGCCATCCTAGTTTATATAGCAAGTTCCAGACCAGCCAGGATCTTGCCCCCAAATAAACAAATGTTAAACCAACCAAACAATAACAAAAATTAGTTTGGGGACTGATCGATATTATTCTCACCACAAAACTAAGCAGAATCTATTACCCCATGAACTCTTGAGACCAAATCAGATGTGTAATAGGGGAATTAGGGCAAATCAAACTCATGGCCCCTAAATCAAGTATCTTGAACAGGTCTTTCTACAGAAACATAATTAACCGAACTTTTCTCTATACTTCGCTTTATCATCCAAAGGGGATGTGTGCATGTCAAGTCACCTGACAATTAATGACAGGTGATCTCAAAGAGTCTCTTTATATTTGGCTGGCCCAAATTTGAAATCAGTGCAGCCAGGGACCGGTGTGGATAAAGAATTTGTAGGCTGAAGCAAATGGATATATTTTTTTTTTAAGCTTAAAGAAATCCAGAAAACAGCCAAACATTCATTTGCTTCCAGGGCCCTTACATTTGCACAGAAGAAACATACCGTGTCTGTCTAATTGAAGATTCCACAGTCATCTCACGGTTCTGCTCCAACATTTTATGGCACTAGCTGAAAGGGCAGTGCATTGGACAAAAGCCCATTTTGTTGGAGAAATAGGTTACAATGAACATTAAAGCCAAAATATATTTTCTGGATATCCTATGATGTGCGTGACTCGGGCCTAGGAGCTGAGAAGGACGCGTGGGTTTTGCCCTTGAAGGTCTCAATGTAACAGAAGACCGACAAGTAACATGTTAACAACCGCGAGGAGCCGCAACAGCAGAAAGGGCTCTAACTCGGGGGGCATCCTCGTGCAAAGCAATGCGTATTTATCCATCCTGCACCCTACTCAAAGCTTAAACCACCTTACTACTCCTATCAACTTCCCGAGGGATGAAAAGGATGTATTCCAGCAACTCCTGGTGTCTTTTGTACCGAGCTTCGTGCTGGTCTGGTCACCGAGAACAAGGGGCTAGTTCCGCGCCATCTCTGCCCTCGGGGAGCTTCCCAGTCCGCGGGAGGAGGGTCAGCACCGCCTTGAGGATGCAGCAGCCATGGAGGGATGCAGCATCAGGTCGGGCCCGGCTAGGGAAGCCTGCTCGTGCGCGCCCAGGACGTTCACCACGGGGCCCAGGTATGATGCTCCCGGAGAGCACCAGGCTCTCAATGAGTTGGGGCAAGTTAGGGGCCAAAGCCTGAAGCACCTCGGCGAGCGGCTGATCTCCCAAGGGCTGCCTCAAGTGAACGCCTTCGAGCCCCCCAACCTCGAGCTCCTTCGGAGCCTGGGCCCCGGTTCCTCCACACGTCGCCCGGCCCCTCGCAGCGAACAGTTTTCCCTCAATCATTCCAGGCTCCTTTGGAGCCGTTCGTTTAGTTAGAAAAAAAAGAAACAAACAAAAAAAAAAACCCAGCCTCCCTTCCTGCCCCGGTTAGCCCACGCCAGGCCGCTCCAACCCCAGCAGCCCCGGCACTCACCAAGTCGGGCAGTCGAACAGCGGGAGGCTGGAGCCGGAGTTCGCGGCTGCCGCCATCTTGCGTCTCCCCCTCCCATTTGGCGGGCCCGAAGCACGCCGGGAAACTGGGAGGCCGAAAGGGAAGAGGCGGCCTCCCAGCAGCCTGTGCGCACGCACGCACGCACGCACTCACGCACAACGCAAGCGCGCTCTGGGGGGCGCCTCTGGTGGTGATTTTTATTTTGAAGTGTGCGCCTTTTGCTGTGTTCTCCTCGGTCTCTGAGTCTGAAGCGGCTTGTCGGTTTCTTGCCCGCTTCTCCCCCAAAAGCTCTTGAGTTTTGTAATCTGCATTAACTCTCAGCACCCAGCCTTTCGCGCTTCCAGAAGCTAGAGATAAGCAAGTGATCGCTAGAGAGAGAAGTGATTGCTCATTCCGTTTTTGTTCCAGCCCTCCTCCGGAAAGCTGCATCCGAAAGCCGCATCCTTACTCATTTGTCCTTTCTCATCCAAGTCCGGAGTGTTATAGCTCAATGGTAAGAATGCTCAACATGCACGAATGAGGTCATTGGTTCATTCTCCAGCACCAGTAGTTTTAGAGGCTTGAGGGCATGATTAGGTTACTAGGAGTCTGTCAGAGATTATGTAGGCTGTTTATGAAAACTTTGGACAAACTTCAGCCAGGCGCAGGCCCGAACAGGAAAAGACGTTCTAAGTTTCATTGAGCATAGATCAAATGGTTAATAAAAGCCCCTTAGGATTTTTCTACTTGGGTCATAGTGACTATACTATACAAGGAAGCATTAGTGTTGCCATCTTCCTCTAAGCCCCTCCCTTGCTGGTTGTAATGGCTTTGTCTTTGGAGTGCTAACGGAAAGTATATATTTCATATGATCGTCTCACATGATATTCCCATATTCAAGATGCATTGATTCCAGGAGAGGCTGAGTGCGCTATCCAGCCTCACGCTAAAACAAGGATGGGATTCAAACCTGAGTCTACATAAAGTCAAAGGCCAGGCTGTCACTATTCTCATGGGTTCCTCACAGACATACATTGCTAGTATGCAGCTGATGTCCCTTTTACACTTCCACAGAAACCTGGCATGATGACCTGGCAGTTTTCTTTTTTAGGAAACAAATTGTGGAAGGGTGTGGTAGCACATGCCTGAAATCCCAGCACTATGGAGGTAGAGGTAGCACGATTAGGAATTCCAGAAGACAGACTCAGCTACACAGTCTAAGCTTCTTGAGATCCTATCTCAAAAATTCTGGAAAATTATTTATTAAGAAAAGGACTGCTAGACAGTTAAAAAAATTAAATAAGCCTATTTAAGAAACTTTCCTCTGGATCAGTCTCCAAGTTTCAAGATGTAACTGCAACATTACATCAAGCTGGATTTAAAAAAAAAAAGTTTATTTATTTTATGTATATGAGTGCTCTATCTCCATGTACGTCTTTATGCCAGAAGAGGGCATCAGATCCTATTACAGATCTGGTGAGCCACCATGTGGTTCTTGTGAATGGAACTCAGGTCCTCTGGAAGAGCAGCCAGTGCTTGAATTCAAGTTTGGAATTGGGATTTTCCCCCCATCAGCTCGGTCTTTGGGTCACAAAGCAGAATGGGGTATTAATAATTTTTTTTTGTATTTCATTTTGTCTTACTTTACTTTTTGAGTCAGGGTCTCTCTACATAGTCCTACCTATCCTGACTTGGGGCTGGAGAGGTGGCTCAGTGGTTAAGATGACTGGCTGCTCTTCCAGAGGGCCTGGATGCGACTTGAGCTGTACAGTCTGCACTAAGTGACCAAAAGCAGAAGCTTCGTTCCCACGACTAGGGCAGTCTCTGAAGGGAAAATAAAAGACATACAAAATAGTGGAATGCGAGGGGCTCAGTGATTTATTTTGCAGACTGAATGGTAATTTAGCTTCTTTTCCTTCCTTAAAAAAAAAAACACAGCCGGGCGGTGGTGGCGCATGCCTTTAATCCCAGCACTTGGGAGGCAGAGGCAGGCGGGTCTCTGTGAGTTCGAGACCAGCCTGGTCTACAAGAGCTAGTTCCAGGACAGGCTCCAAAACCACAGAGAAACCCTGTCTCAAAAAACAAAAAAAAAAAAAAAAAAACATACACACACACACTGACAAAACAAAAACAAAAACAGGGTCTTTCTATGTAGCCCTGCTGTATAGGCCAGGACCGCCTTGAATTCATGGTCATCCATCTGCTTCGGTGTCCTAGCATTCATTTCCTATATTACCATGCCTGCCTGGTAACTTCACTTTGAAGTCTCTGCCCAATGGTACAAAGCAGTACAAGTTTATCACAGACTGCATACTGAGTGGTTGGCACTCTCCAAAGTCTTATGTGCATGTGGGTATGCACACATGGACACATATGCCTGCACCCCTGCTCTGAGAGCACCAGTCTAATATTTATCAAATTCTTATTGTGAAACATTACCAATAAGGTGTCCAGAATACTTTTATTTACTCCATGTAGCACTAAGAGACTACTAGAGGGACTGAAAAGTTGGCTCAGCAGTTAAGAGTGTTTTCTGCTTATGCAGAGAATCAAGGTTCAGTTCCTAGTACCCATATGGTGGCTCACAATCGTCTGTAATATCAGTTCCAGAGATCTGACCCTTGCTCTAAACTCTAAGGGTACCAGCATGCACATGGTACACAGCCATACATGCAGGCAAAACATTCATATACATAAATAACATTTATTTTCCTTTTTAAGAAAGTGTCAAAGTACCCAGCAATCCTAGAACATTCCAATTTCAATACAGGAAGCTGAACAGGAGGTGCAAAATGGAAAGGAATACAGGAATAAATCTATGAATTGTATGTTCAGACTATACATCTGTTGTCTTAGGGATTTTATAGTGAAAAAGAAGACTGGACTGATCACTCAGTCCCCACCCAAGCCCACATCCAGTGCTTTGAATTGGCTCACCCCAACATCTACCCCATCTATGACCTGTTGAAACGCCTGAAGAGACTTGTCCTGTGGAACCATAGCCACAGGATCTCCATGACTCTGGGCAACAGCATGATATCTGAGAGGACTTTAGGTGGGGTCCAGTGTTGATGGTGTACCAAAAGCCAGAAGGCTTGAACCAGACCAACAACTCATTACAATGAACATTTGCAAGTAAAGCTGTTTGGACAAAAGGGTCAATAGCATGCCACATCACAGCTCTCGATGCCACTAAATGAACAAAGATGATGGAGAGACAGGAAAGACAGAGGAGTTTAGTATTTTATTGTTGCTGTTTGTTTTGAATTTATTTTATCTTCCAATTTTCTTTTGGGTGGGGGACACTGTAAGGGTGACGAGTAGATATGGAGGGAATAGGAAATGAGTGGGTTTGGGGAGGTGTAAAATTCCCAAAGAATCAATAAATAATTACATTTTTTAAAAAAAAGACCAGTTGAGAAAACATGGGGCTTATGGGCTAAGCGATGTGTCTAAATACCGTCAGCAAGTTACTGGTGGGGAATTCCTCAGGTCTTTCCCGCCCCACTCTAGTTTTGGACTTGCAAACAATGGTTCTCTCCCTGGCTACACACAGTACACATGTGGAGCTTTAACAGATTCCTGTGTCTAGGAAATATACCAAACTAATGAAAGCGGAATCTCTGGTAGGGAGACCACAGCTTTGCCACCCTTTAACCATGGTGCCTCCAGAGATCATCAGGCACAAAGCAGGATTCTAGGAACAGGTTTATTAGAGCTTCTTGACAACTGCCACAAACTCTAGAGCAAGTTCCTATTTGTTCCCATGGCCATCATGATAACCATCACTCAGTAGATGACACGGTATTATGGAATTACAGCCACTTCATTGTTCCCAATAGTTTGCCACAAGAGATCTCCTTTTTTATTTCTTGGACTGTCACAAATGATGTATCCAAGACCAGATTTGAGAACAGGGGCTTCTCTGCAGCTGCCATGTGGATCACTGGTTATGCAGACAGCAGTCTTCTCTTCCTCTCCCTCTCTCTCTCTCTCTCTCTTTTTTTTTTTTTTTTTGGTTTTTCGAGACAGGGTTTCTCTGTGGTTTTGGAGCCTGTCCTGGAACTAGCTCTTGTAGACCAGGCTGGTCTCGAACTCACAAAGATCCGCCTGCCTCTGCCTCCCAAGTACTGGGATTAAAGGCGTGCGCCACCACCGCCCAGCTCTCCCTCTCTTTCTTAAACACAGAGCCTGATCTCAAACCTTCTAGGTACCCCAGCCTGGCCTGGAACTCACAACCTTCCTGTCTTGTCCCCTCAGGTTCTTGGATTAGAAGTATGTGCAAACCACAGTTTGCTCTCTGTCCTGGTTTTCAAAGAAAGGCAGCAATGCCTGTTCCACTGCCGAGCCAATCCTTACCTGTTCTCCAGTCTCCTTGCTGGGCTGCGTTCTCATGGCAGCACGTTACCTACATCATTAGGACGTTAACTCAAAAAATAACTACAAAAGCTTTTAAATGTTTATTTGTATGAAGTAGGCGGGATGGTGCAAAAGTGCAAAGAAACTTATGCATTTGGGCCCTTATTTCCCTACCAATCACATTAGTGTAGAACAAGATTAAGTAACATTAAGAGGAATAGAAGAAATGAACATAAATATACCAACAGTAGCCAAGTCCTCCAATGCACTGAAGGATGAGCTGACGTTTTCGGCCTCGATTCACATTTATCTGAACACCTAAACCAATTACACTCTCTCTACAGTTCTAGGCCTGTGAAAAAGGGCAGTGGACAACATTTATATTACAAGACAGCAACCTTTTATTAAAACTGTTTTTGTCTAAAACTATGCAGAGTTTGTTCTCTTGTTCATAAATTAGGCTAAGTCTAACATCACTAAACCAGTATTATTTACAAAAATGAACCTTTTCTTTGCTTTATCAGTAGGTTCACAGACCTAAGTTTTAAACCCCACTTCAGTCTGAATTTTAAAATCTTGCCATCAAAGCCAGGTAACCCTTACCAGGCTTGGGTCAGCCTCTGACAGCAGCATTTACCACTAACCGGAATGTAAGCCACAAGTGAACGACAGGACAGAGTCATTCCAAACAATTCCCATCGGCTGCCAAAATCATGCTTTGCCTAATTCTCTCTTTCTGTGCAGACAGGCAGAAGAGGGCCCGACTGCTTAAACAGTGTTAATGAAACGAATCTTTTTACAACTGGAGTGGGTGACTTAGTGTGCGGGAATGGACTCTGTAAATGACACCAGCAGACAATGAAGTCAATTTAACTTAAACCCAGACTTTCATCTGCGCCCTGACAATGGGCCCACTCTGACAGACAGGCTCTTTCCATTTCATCTGCAGTCACAGGTGCAGGGTTCTTATTCCCCAGTTACACATAGTGCCAATCTTGCAAAACAGAGATCAGATCCCCCCAGAAACTCAAATCAAAATGTTAAATAAAAATTGCTGGCATATTGTACAGTTTCTCAGATCTCAATAGGCTGGCTCCAGAAAAAAAATTTATCTCAAGATGCTCATAAAAAGGTAAAGTTTGTATATGTACAAAAAAAACCCAATATTATAAGACTGTAGTGTCACCTGTCAAAAAGAACATCCACAATGGAACTGTCAATAAACACTTGGGATACAGGGCAATCAAAATACAAGAGAAAGGAAACTAGACATAGTTAATTCCTTATCTGAGAAATCAATAGGATGTATGCATAAATTGATAAATACTGTCTCCATGGGTCACTAATTCCAAGGACTAGTTAGTAGTTAGTTTCTAGCTAAATTATCACAGGACACTCTGGTTCACGCTCTCTTCTGTGGTCAGTTTGTTCTGGCAAGATTCCCTCGAGCACTTGCTCTTGAAAAGAACTCAGCAGGAGAAGGCTCTGAGGCAAGCACACCTCACTTAGAAGCAAACCAGATAACCACTCCCAAGACTGTGAGAATTACTGACAGGACAAGCGCGAGGATACACATCTTCTTGCGAGATTTTTTCTGAGGAAAGAAATATTTAAAGACACTCATGAAACAAGTAAAAATTTTTATACCTAAGATTCCAAGAGTGCATCATAATCTGCCTCCTTGAATTCATAATAACATTTTCCTATTTCCTTGCTAGGACTGAACCTAGGTCCTTGTACACACTAGGTATGTATGTGCTCTACTACCGAGCCACATCCCCAGCCTATAATTAACTCTTACCATGCAAAAATATGCAAACATCTTCCAAAACCCAAGCCATCAGTTCTCAACAATAAGTACAAGTTAAATTGTTGACACACAATTTCGCAGAGGAGCTACACCTCTGTTCTCGGTGTCATTGCTGATCTGCCTTGTCTCACACTGGCTAGCTTGCTCCAAGATCCCCCTCTACCGTCCATGGCTGGAATTACAAGGGTCTGAGGATTTGAAAGTCAGGACCACTGAGCCTTCTCCCTAGGCCCTGAGTATTATAGTAACTATTTTACACCTAGCACAAATAGGATGTTCACTGTAAAACATACAGGCAGTAGAAAAAAAGATTTTTTTCTTTAGATAAGACTGTTAACATGATTCTATTTCTTTCTGTTCTCTGGTGTTTTATTTGTTTTTGAGATAGGGTCTTACTGTGTAGGCTTGGCTGTCTGGAGCTGTCTCTACAGGCCATGTTAGCTTAATCTACAGAGATCTACTGCCTCTGCCTCTTGATGCTGGGTTAAAGGCTTGTGTTCCTTCTGCTCGCTCATCCATGCACACTGTTGGTTTGTTATATGTTTGTTATAACTGGATCATACTGTACATTTGAAGTTTTTCTCATTTAACATTTAGCACAAACTCTCCTTTTCTGCTATAGCCTCACTAACCTCTCTTAATTCCCACATAACACAACACTAAGTAGAAGTGATTACTCAATTACTGCTGTAAACTAAAGTTATCACTTTTCAAGGAAATATTATTACAAAACACAACTTCCTCAAGCATATTAACAGATAAAATACAGCTGCCCCAGAATAGCCCAGGAATACAGAAATGACTAAAATGCAAACTACTTTTAAAGAGCCATGCAACACCAGATGAGAGAGAATAAGGACTTCCTTTTCTATAACTAAAACCTGAGTTGCAGACTCCAAGAAAGAGCTGGGTGCAGTGTCACATGACTTTAACCCCAGCACTTGGGAAGCTGAAGCAGGAGGATCTCTGCAAGTTCCAGGCCAGTCAGGACTACACAGTGAGACCCTAACTCATAAAACAAACAAGCAAACAAAAAACCCAAAATGATTCATGAAGTCCTAAAGACAGAAGAATCCCCTTCATGGTTAAGCCTGTTTACAAAGAGCTGCCACAGTTGATTCTACGCCGTCCATGCTCGGAGCCAGCAGTCAGCGTAAGGTGTCTCTGAAGCTCCACTTTCCCTGTAGCTCTTACTCCCCCAACAACCCAGATGTTTACGATGTAAGATTAGCATCATGCTAGATTTAGGCATCAAGCTAACTCATGAGACAAATTTTGCATTCACACAACTTCTGTATAAGTTATTCAAGCTTTGATAGTGTTGGTACAAAGATAAATACTAAAAATGGGACTGGGGCTACAAATTATGACTGCCTGCCTCCAGCTTAAACCCAGGCAAAGGGCTGCAACTGTCTGCAGTGTGTCAACACAGCCTAGCTGTTCACTGAGTCTACAGCACAGAGGGGCTTTCTTGGGTGTTGACTTTTACCTGATAATAAGCAGCTCTTTGCAGCTGATCAGTGGCTCTTTCCACATGCACCTCTGAGCTTTCCACATTGGCTTCTATGCTATCTGTAAAAAATACAGTGCACATTTCAGCACATTCAGAAATTTCAATACTGCAAACAAAACAATTCCCTTCTTTTTTTAAAATGTATGCAGGTGTTTTATCTGCATGTATGTCTGTGTGCTGTGTGTATGTCTGGAGCCTGGAAGAGGGCCTGAACCCCTTAGAACTGAACTTGCAGATGAGCGTGAGCTGCTGTGTAGGTGCTGGGCACAAACCTGAGTCCTCTGGAAGAGCAGCTACTGTTCTTAGCTACTGCACCATCTCTCCAGCTCCTCGGAACAGATTTGATGCCAAGATCTTAATTTCACTACTACCACCCAATCATGAAATTAAAATTTACTTCTTTTCATTTAATTTTCTGAGATAGGCTCTCATGTAGCCCAAGCTGGCCTCAACAGTCTCAGCAATACGCCACGCAGCTGGCACTGGCCTTGAAGACCTGACCCTCCACCTGAGTGCTGAGGTTACAGGTAACTTGATAAGAGAACATCCCTATTCTTAATAAATACTGAAATATTTAATAGCAAGAGGTTATTAAGAATGCGATTCACCTATACAGGGTTTAACCTATCTCGAAAAACCAAAAAAAAAGAAAAAAAAAAGCTTTTAAAAATTACTAACTCCGCTGGGCAGTGGTGGTACACACCTTTAATCCCAGCAAAGGGATTTAATCCCACCTTTAATCGGGAGGCAAAGGCAGGCGGATCTTTGTGAGTTTGAGGCCAGCCTGGTCTACAAGAGCTAGTTCCAGGACAGGCTCCAAAGTTACAGAGAAACTCTGCCTCAAAAGTTGCTAACCCCATAATCCTGCAAGAGTTTGGAGCTAAAAGCTGCGGTGCTGACAGATCTTTGACCTATACAGTTAACTCTATAAGAAAATGAATTCAGTAACCTTAAAAAAGAGAGAGAGAGATTACTAAATTTAAGTCCATAGGTGACCCACCTTATTGACCTTTGTACTCACCCAAGGTTAGAGGGATTAATTAGTACGTACCTATCAGGTCACCTTGGTCATGGATCATCATGGCTAAATCTTTAAATATCTGATTGACGTCCAAAATGTCAGCCTAAGGAAGACAAAACAAATTAACTCACATTAAGCAACATGCTATAAGATTTCTTTCCTTCCCTAAAGATTAACGTATCAATGTGATTACAGCTTTCCCACTAACAGAAAACTCTATTGCTGCTTAATACTGTAGAACAGATGGCATGAGACCCTCCCGTCAAGCAGTATTATTGCACATGTTACCTGAGAACTAGTAAGATCCTACACTGGATCAAGCCTAAACTGGAGTGCTCAGGTGGACACAATCTCAGTGTGATAGCTCTATGTGGAGCACGCCAATGTCATGACCACTAGGACTTTCGACTAGAGAATTCAAATGGCTTCTATAGGACTGCTGCCTGGGGAACAAGTGGAAGACAAAATGTCCAGGAGCTGGTTTTCCCCAGGGCTGACGCTGGGTCTATGTGAGGAACTACAGGATGTCATTTAGATGGTGGCGAACAGCTGGTAGGGTGACAGGACGACATGGTTTGCAGGCCTGCTGTTCTGACTGAGAGTCTAATGGCAACTCAGCTTGATGGTCTACACTGCACATTTTCCCTGGCTGTGCTGGAAATAAGATTCTCCACAGTCAGGTTTTTGCTTACTCACAGGTAATACGCCATGGCCTGCCACACGTCAGGCAGAAGAGCAATGGATTAGCCTGTTAAGGGTATGCTAACTGCGGTGGTTTGAATAAGCACTGCCCCAGTTGGTGGACTATCTGGGAAGGATTAGGAGGTGTTTCACTGGGGGGTGACCTTTGAAGTTTCAAAAGTCCACACCAGGCCCGCTCTCTCCTTGCCTTCAACTCGTGGATCAGATGTAAGCGCTCAGCTACTGTCATAACGCCATGCCTCCCTGCCTATCACCATGCTCCGCCATGATGCTTATCGACTCACCATTTGACACTGTAAGCAAGCGCCAATTAAATGCTTTCTTTTAGGGCCTGGAGAGAAGGATCAGCAATAAAGAGCACTTGTTGCTCCTGCAGAGGACCCAGGTTCAGTTCCCAGCACACACATGGCAGCTCACAACCACCCAGAACCTAATCCTGGGGATCTGACCTCTTCTTCTGATCCCTAAGAGCACTCATAAACATAAAAGGTAAACTAAATTTTAAAAATTTAAAAGTTTAAACCACATCTTCTAATCCTTCCTACACATTCCAACAACAGACAATACGCTTTCAAACCACCACTCCTTAGGAGCATACCTTTAACAGCATTTAGGAAAAATGTTTTTATATGTTGCCTTGATCATGATGGAGTTCAAGGAGCCAAAAACAGTCTACAGAACTCTCCTCAACACCACATCAAAAATGGCTCCAACTGTGACCCACTGAAGTGACAAGAGCTATACTTGAAACTGGAATTCATCCTTTCTTCTTTCTTTCCTTTCTTTCTTTCTTTCTTTCTTTCTTTCTTTCTTTCTTTCTTTCTTTCTTTCCTTCTTCCTTTCTTTCTTTCTTCCCTCCCTCCCTCCTTCCCCGCACTGGTGTTTTGCCTGCATGCATGTCTGTATGAGGGTGTCAGGTACATTGGAACTGGAGTTACAGACAATTGTAAGCTGCCATGTAGGTGCTGGGAATTGAATTTGGGTCCTCTGGAAAAACGATCAGTGTTCATAACCACTGAGCCATCTCTTCAGTCTCAGAATTAGACTTCATAATGTAAAAAAACAGAGCAAGAGCTTTGGCCCACCTTTCTGTTGGGCCGTTCAGACCACGGGAAGGAGTGTCCCACAGAACCCTGGTTAACTGAAAGACTGCTGCAGAGACGGGGAAAGTTCCAGGAAGTAACACAGTATTGTCTGCCTTGCTGTTTTCTATGCATGTGTCTCTCCTGGAGACCATGCATGAAGTGAAGTTTGAGGAAGCATTGAGTGCTCCTGAGAGCCCAGGCCAGCAGCACACAGCAGTAGTTCAATTTTGATAATATAAAGTACACAGAGACTCAATCCAGCCCTTTTCATACTAATCCAGCAAAAAATCTCCAAACATCTGCAGATGCCCAAGCCAAACAAAAGCCACACCCTGCCTCTTACCTCCAGCTGCCGAATCGCCGTCTCCCTCTCTTTAATAAGTTCCAGGTCTTGTTCAGTGATGGCTGCCTCATCCTCCTGGCTCTGCATCTGGTTCCACTCCTCATGGCTACAGAGAGACAAGTACTCCAGTTGGTTCCTTCTCTCTAAGGTACGAGGAGACATAACTACATCTCTGCTGACAGCAGGACCTAGACAGACATTACCCAGGAGCCAACTCTTCTGCTAGCAATGCAAAATCTCTGAGGGCCATATTTCCTCTCCAGAGACAAGGATGCGATACAAAATAAAATAAAATTGCCACAGAATTATGGAGGACAGGCCTCCTTGCCTTTCTCACTTAGGGGCATTTTTTTGCAGTCTTGCTAGGACTTACTAGACCAGGGAAGTATCCAGGGGTTTAAAGTCGAGGTGCACTGACCTAGCTCTCTAGGGCACACCCAGAGCACAAGCTGAGTCCAGGGGCAGTAAATGAAGGGAGGAAAAGTGGAGGACAGTAGACTCCGCCATCAAACAGGGTTTCAGCAACTCACCTGTGAGGAGCACATCTGGCAGGAAGTTCCTTGAGACTCTTTTAAGACAGACTCTACTTCACAGAAAACCAAACTAAAGGCTAATGGAAATGTTTGCAACTTGATTTTTTCAAGTACTTAGAAGAAAAGTATGCTACTTATTAAAAATTACTTGGAAAATTCAATATTATATAGTTTCTGACTCTTTAAAAAGTATCATTATGGTCCGGAGGGATGACTCAGAGGTTAAGAGCACTGGCTGCTCTTCCAGAGGACATAGGTTCAATTCCCAGCACTCACATGGCAGCTCACATATGTCTACAGATAAACTACACTTCCAAGAGATCCAACACTCTCATGCACAATACATACAGACAAAACACCAAGGCACATAAAATAAAAATAAATTTTAAAAAATCATTACATGTATAGGCTGGGTGTGGTGGTACATGCCTTTAATTCCAGAACTCAGAAGATAGAGACAGGAGGATCTCCTTGATTTAAGGGCCAGCCTGGTTTGCAAAGCAAGCTTCAGGCCAGTCAGGGCTACATAGTAACCTGTCCCCAAAAGTCGGAGGGATTACATAGACTATGTAGATCATAGTCTTGAACCCAGAGACCTGCCTGTCTTGGTCTCCCCAGGGGCATGTGCCACCATGCCCAGTACATTTGTTTTAATTTGTGCTCGCACATGCATGTACAAGCCAGTGGAGGTCAGGGGACAATCTCTAGGACTCAGTTCTTTCCTTCTACCATGTGACATCCAGGCTGCCAGCCTTGGCAGCATGTGCATTTGCCCACTGAGCCATCTTTCTAGCCCTTGTGCATTATTTCAACAATATGGATAAATCATACTTCACCTATATAATATATAAAGCCTGTTCTTCACCCACAGTGTAGTGGGAGAGATTAATACATATGTGACAAGCCACTTCAGTTCCAAATTAACAGATATGATCTGCATAGTGAGTTCCTATGTAATCCTTTTCCCTATTTTTGGAGACAGATCACTATATAGCCCTGGCTAGCCTAAAGCTTACTTCAGGTACCATGCCCAAGGAGGCCAGGAGAGGGCAAGAGTTCTCCTGGCACTGATGGTTGCAAAGAGTTGTGAGCCACGGTGTAGGTTCTAGGAATTGAACCCCAGTGTTCTGGAAGACAGCCAGTGCTCTTAACTGCTCAGCTATCTCTGCAGCTCCAATATCCAGCTGTTTTTTACTTTACTTTTTTTGTCTGCATGTATGTATGTATACCATGTGTGTACATGCTGGTAGCTAGAAGATAGCACTGGATCCCCTGGAACTGGACTACAGACAGTTGTCAGCCTCTATATGAGTACTGGGAACTAAACCCTTGTCCTCTGTTCTTAACCACTGAGTGGTCTCTCTAACTCTATCTATTTACTCATTTACTTCCTTGAGTGTCAAGCGCTGTAGTGTAGGCTATCCTCCAACTCTCTTGATCCTCCTGCCTCATCCCTAAAGTGCTGGGGTTATAGGAATGCATTACTGTGCCTGGCTCAACTCCCTGACCTTTTTTTTTTTTTTTTTAAATTTATTTATTTATTTTACAGTATCCTGCCTGTAGGCCAGAAGAGGGCACCAGACCTCATTACAGATGGTTGTGAGCCACCATGTGGTTGCTGGGAATTGAACTCTGGACCTCTGGAAGAGCAGCCAGTGCTCTTAACTGCTGAGATCTCTCCAGTCCCTCCCTGACCTTTTTAGCTTTTTAATTTAATTTTATTTTGAGACAGGGTGTCACTGTGTAGCCCTAGCTGTCCTGGAACTCACCCTATAGACCAGGCTGGACTCAAACTCACAGAGATCCGCCTGCCTCTGCCTCCTAAGTGCTGGGATTAAAGGAGTTGTGCACCATTATGTGCAACTCTGATTTTTTAAAAAGTGAAAACAGTCACAAAGAGGCTGGAGAGAGATGGCTCAACTGTCAAGAGCACTGGTTGCATGTGTTGAGGACCAGGTTTGACTCAGCACCTACATGGTAGCTCACAACCATATGAAACTCCAGTTCCAAGGGATCCGAAGCTCTCTTCTGGCCTCTATAGTTACCAGGCATTCACAAGTGCATAAAATTACATGTAAGCGATAACTCCATAAACATAAAAAAATGATAATAATAATAGGTAAAAGGTGTGGACTGGCAGTAACTACCCAGCAGGCTGGATGAATGACTCTTTACCTGTCAAACGAGACGAGCTGCTCTTCTCTTTGCCTGTCTTCTGCCTAGAAAGCAGATGGCATTATTGCTGCTGTTATCCAAAACCATCCAGAGACACAAAACACGGGAAGCCTTAGCTATAGGACCAAAGAGTGACATCCCTCCACTCTAACAGCATCTATAAGATGACACAGGACTCTGAAAATCTGTCGAGTCTTGAGTAGGAAATGGATGCATGCAAGTCTGCCTCAGTGCAGACCCAAGGACAAAGCATTCTGCTGGTGACTCTCATTTGGTACAGAGTGAACAGGGCCAGTGGTTGGAAAGGGAGAACACCTTGGGGAGACTCTGGGCTTGCAATGGCCTTCTCTTGGGAATGAACTCACAGAAAGACGAGATCCAGCTCTTGCTCTGGCGATACTTTCTTTCTCCTTCTCAGACACCCTTCTCTGCACGGCCTGGAAATTGTTCAAGGCTGACGAGAAGTCATTCATGAGACGCTCCTTCTGAAGTCTCTGCTGGCGCTGAAGAAATCAAACAAGAACTTGACATTTCAAACAAACTTGGAATCACTTGGTTTTAATACCCATTAAAAGCACAATTATACATCTAAGAGATTTCAAAGTATAAAAATTATTACAAAATAGGCTCTTCCTTAAGTTAGTAAACTTGCTCCTTCCTAACCCAAATCCCGGGTTAACCCTATGGACTGGGTCAAAGCACACTGATGAACCTGAGAACAAGGTGTCATTGATCTCATAACCCAAAAGGAACTGCAGTTTGGAATACTTGTTGCCTGGAGAATCTAAATGCAAAGTAAAGGCCTTTGCGCTCAGACTGGACTAAAGGGACTATTTTTTGTGAAACTCTACTCCTTTATACTGAGTTACGAGCTTTCCTGGAAACCATCGCTATTTTCTTTTACAGCTTTTCTTTTTGAGTTTCAAATTTTTCAAGAACTTAAAAACTACCTCATTTACCCTCAGGTAACCTTCACTAAGCGTACTCATATCTCTCAAAATGTACAAATAAAGAGGCCTGCGCTGGGCCAGACCTGGACAGGGAACAGCGTCCCAGTCTTCCCCCATGGTACAAGGACACAGAAAGTTGTGGCAGCGACACGGTGCTGGGTTAAAGGTGTGCACCCGCGAGCCTGACTTAAATATTATATTTTTAAAATAGCTTATTTTCCCACATCATAATGGTAGAAAATAGCAAAACTTTAAAAAAAAAAAGGTAGTTTGGTAAATAAGAGAGGCTAAGACTGGAAAAGCAGGAAAGACTAACTAGCCAGTTCCAAATGTCAACCAAGTGCATTCAGGAGTCACCTCTAAGGAACAGAGCAATGGCAACTGAGCAGGGAACACAACCTATAACTTGGAGAAATTAGACTGTGACGGCAGCTGGAATAGGAAGAAGTAAAAAAACTTACTGCAACAATCTAGGTTTAATGGGTAGGAGGATATAATGGCAGTAATTGGATCACAAAGAGGAATTTAAGAAACATTGTGACTTAGTATCTAGAGATGGAGGAAGAGGGGTAAAATCAAGAATGACTCAGATTTCAGACCTGAGAAAGCTATGGCAACACTTGAAAGCAAGTTTAGGTAAGGATTTTAATCTTTGCATTAAAAACAGTATAACCAGCACAGTGGTGCACCCCTTTAACCCCAGCACTTGGGAGGCAGAGGCAGGTGAACCTCTGTGAGTGCAAGGCCAGTCTGGTCTACGAAGTGAGTTCCAGGTCAACTAGAGTTACATAGTGAGACTTTGTCTCAAACAAACAAACAAACAAACAAGTGTCCCACCCCATCCCCAAAATTCTGTGGGCTGTAATCCCAGTACTCAGCAGGCAAAGATGAGAAGACTGCTGTAAGAAGGGACGGAATATCACCCCAACCTTACCACCTAAAATTACTGACGCCAGGGATGATGCCTTTGATCTAAGCACTCAGGAGGAAAAGGAAAGAGGATCTCTGTGAGTTCAAGGCCAGCCTGGTCTATACAATGAGTTTCCCAGGACACCAGGACTACAGAGACACCAATAAACAAACAAATAAATAAAAACTCACTGGGTCAAACACAGGGCCTTATACATACCAAGCAACCACCCTAGCACTAAGTTACCCTCAGTGCCAAAACACTATTTTTAAGATATATCATAAATACCTTCTGCTTTACTATACTCTTTATAATCATGAACTTTATTATTACATACATTTTATGAACTTGTTTTTAGTACATTTTATGTAAACATTCGTTCCATTGTTGCCAGTTTTAAATCACTATAAATAAAGCTAAAGTGAGTCCCATTATAATGCTAATTTATACTTGATTCTAAAACAAACACATCTTTTTCCCCTTCAGAATTTTTTTCCCTTAGGGATTAGATCAAAAGGCACATTTTTTTTTTCTTCCTGTGCTACGAATAGAACCAAAGACCGTGCACATGCCAGCTAAGTGCTCTACCACTGAGCTATATGCACCCAGTCCTTGCATGTAAACTATTTCTATGATGACAGGTAGAGCCAATCAACTCATCTCCTAGGTTTGAATGAGGAATTCAGAAGACCACTATCACCACACTTTACAGGGAGGAAGTATATTCAAGAGGAGATGCCAAGGGTTGGAGATACAGCTCAGTGGTCGATCAGGTATCTAGTATATGCAAGGCTCTGGATTCCATTCCCAGTACCACAAATAAGTTGGAGACAACAGAAGAGGTATTGTCAACAACAGCTGGCAATACAATCAAATGCCTGAAGGCTTTGGAGCTAAATTTGGGGAACTATCTGGGTGCCACAATTACAAAAGGCAGTACTGAAGTCTGTAAGTGAGGCTCCTGAGGAAGAGCGAATGGGGTGAAGAAATCAGAGTCAACAGCAGACCTTTGGAGTGTGCCAGCTTCGAGGATGAAACAGTGAAGAAGGCTGAAATCATCTTGGGCACCATTAGAGTTGGGGGACAGAACTAAAGAGTATCATGGAAGAGCAGGTTTCAGAAGAGACAGGGTGAGTGAGAGGACCTGAGAAAACAAAAAAGCCAGGTGCTCTTAGAAGCCAGCAATGGGAAGGCAGAGATGAAGGACTGCCACAAATTCTAGAGCAAACGGGCTACATAGTGAAATACTGACTTGAAAGAAGGGAGCTCAAAAACAAAAAACAAAACAAAACAAACAAACAAACCCAAACCAGGAGCCAGCCACCGATAACAAACAAACCCAAACCAGGAGCCGGCCACCGATAGAAAGCAGGTGTATGGGCTAGCATATAGGGCACTGGGGAAAAGGTGAGTGATGGGGCCGGGCCAGAGTAGATGTGGAAAAGACAAAGAGAAGTCAGCACAACAGGAGAGAAACGGAATTGTATTTCACTGAGGAGAGCATGTTTGCAGCACTATTTTGTATTCTTAATGATTCAGGCTAATGGAAGGGAGTAACAGCATTCATAATATATTTGTCTTTGTCTTTGGAACACATTAGCTGAAGTTTTTGGTAGCAGACCTAACTTTCTATTTATACATTTCTGGAGTATTTATAATACTCCGCCTGCACTAGGCCTTTAGACTCCTTTTGCATTACTATGAAAGTGATCAGCACTGGCAAATGTGTACTTCTTCAGTGCACAGCTGGAGAAGGAAAGGGATGATTTGGAAGCAAGCTGGAGAAGCTGGAAGGAAGGGAGACAGGCCCATCATTGAAGTATAAGTAAACAGAGATGACCAGAGGACATTTGTGTGATATTTTCATTGTGTTCTGACTAATAAATAAAGCTTTCTTGGAGTCAGAGGGCAGAGCCAGTCACTAGTTAACCACAGAGGTTTGGAGGACTGAAGGTAGATAGCATACAGGAAGTGGTAAGGCAGGGCTGAGAGAAAAATCTCAGCCTTTTTGGATGGAGGAACTGAAGAAGTAGAAGCAACTGTGGATGGTCCCCTGCTTCTCTAATCTTTCAGGTTTTTATTTTTTTTATTTTTTTTTTGGTTTTTCGAGACAGGGTTTCTCTGTACCTTTGGAGCCTGTCCTGGAACTCCCTTGGTAGACCAGGCTGGCCTTGAACTCACAGAGATCCACCTGCCTCTGTCTCCCGAGTGCTGGGATTATAGGCGTGCGCCACCACCGCCCGGCAATCTTTCAGGTTTTTGCCCCAATTTCTGACTCCTGATTTTTTATTGATAAGATTAATTAGATTTATGCTTCAGACACTCACTAGGATGCCCCAGTAATGCTGGGGATCAAACCCAAGGCTACCCGCAGGCACTGTATGCAAGCACTCAACTACAGAACACCTCCAGCAGAACAGAGAATTCTTCCCTGAGCAGTCCTTTATCCTGAGACCTATGGCTGATGTTTGGTGAGACACAGAAGTGACTGCAAAATCTGAAAGATGCTTAATTAGAAATATAGATATGAGGCACAAAACAAACTAAGGACCCTGCAAGCGTAGCTGATACCAAACCCAAGGGAGATGCAAACACTGAGATTCTTCTTTGGCAAAATACATTGTAGTATGTTATCAATAACAGCAGTAGCCAGCACACACTAAGGACATGCTGAATGCCAGGCACCCTGCTACACCTCATACATACATTATTGCTACAAGAGTCATGCTGCCTCTGTGTACAGGTAGTGTAGTAACTTTGATGGTCATTGTTACACAACCTATAATTACTTGGAAAAAGAGTCTCAATGAGGGATTGTTTGCACTGGGTTGGCTGTCAGCATGTATATGGGAGACTGCCTTAATTAATTAAATCAATTAGTGCAGGAGGATCCAGACACTGTAGGCAGCACCATTCCCTAGGCAGGAGATCATGAACTGTGTGGAGCTGAGCACAGCATGTGGGAAAGAACAAGCATGCATGCACTCATTTCTCTCTCCTCTGACCGTGGATGAGATGCGGCTAGCTGCTTCAGGCTACCTTGATTTTCCCATAATAATAGACTGTAAGCTGGAATTGTGAACTTAAAAAAAAAAAGCCTCCTCTAGGCTGCTTTTTGTTGTAGTATTTTATCACGGCAACAGAAAAGAAACTACGGCATGTGGTAAGGAAATCACGGTTCAAAACAAAAGCCCTTCTAGCTTTTGTTCCACACACTACTACTCTATCAGAGCAAAGTCCTTTTCTATCAACAAACAAAACAGAAAATACCAACCTGCTCTGACGCAGACAAGGGTAGGGGCAAGGACCCTAATTCCTTCAACAACTCATTTGTCTCCTTGGCGAGCTGATTTGTGGAGTGCTGCAGCTGTTGCCTGAGAGAGAAAAGACAGGAGTCAGGGCGCCATGGCTTCCTCAGAGCTCTGTCTACTACTGTTCCTTTAGGCTCCCAGTGCAAGGAGCGAAGGGCCATTCAAACAGGTGCTTCAATGCCTGTGCTCACAAACCCACTTCAAGGCCTTCCTCATTACTGAAGCAGTTCCACTGAGCAGAAAGATGCTTAATGATACCTGCTTCAATGATACCTGGAGGAAGCACAGATAAGGAATGTCAGCATTTGGGAAGAAAAGTGTGACAGTATTCTGATACAAACATAGGAATAATCACTACCTACACCCAAACCTAACGGCTTTAACACACTGAGCTCACTTAAAATCCCCACTGATTTCCCAGGAGCTCTGCATTATCAGTACCTATACAGTGCACGGACTAGGGTTAGATGAAACATGCACCTAGAAAAAAAATTCCAAAGATCTATTTCCAAGCTCTTGCTTAAAAGCTGATTCTTTTGCAGATTTATCCTTAGATTCCCTCCCTTGTTATGCCTGACTTTCTAGCTCTTCCCTCCAAAACACAGCCCTATGCCATTTAGAGCACTTGCCTCTTGTGCAAGATACTGGGCTCAATCTCTAACACCATAAAAAGTAACAACCAAAATCCACCCAGAGAGAAGCTGGGTGCTGGGCACAGTGGCCTTCACCACTAGTCCCAGCTCCTCTGAGGCTGGTATAGGAGGAACATTTGAGTCCAACAGTTTGAGGCCAGCCTCTGCATAGTGGGATGGGTGGATGGAAGGAAGGAAAAAGAAATTCAAGAGGGAAGAACATGAAATGTAAAAGTGATACTATAGAAATAAAAAATAGATAAATAAAAAGTTCTTCCCTATGAAGGTTTTATGAGGTGACAGAGAAGCCACATGCTATAGTCTAAACTCATGTTGAAATCCTAGCCCCCAAGCGATGTTATTAGGAGATAGGACTAGAAAGGGATGAGCTTGTATGGGCCTTTCGTGAACGGATTAATGCCTCCTACGAGGCACCAGAACTGCCGGCCTTACCGCTTCCACCAAGTGAGGACATGATGAGAAAGCATCAGTTGCCTAGCACAGGGCATACTCATTTAATCCCAGCACTCAGGTGGCAGAGGCAGGTGTATCTCCAGGACACTAGCCTGACCTACACAGGACAGCTGGGGCTATGGTGAGACCACTTCAAAAGGATAACAAACACTAAATGTTATCTGTGAAAAAGAGGGCCCTCATTAGACACCGTGTCTGCTAGAGTCTTGATCTTCAACCCCTCAGCCTGGAGAACTATGAGAGAAACAAATCTGGCTTGTTTATGAACTATTTTGTCTATGATCTACTGCTGTAGCAGCCTTACTGACTAGGTCAGCACATCATCTTTTTCACTGCAAGCAGACAGCTAGGATTAGAAAACAAAAGAGACAACAGAAGGAGTCCATCAGAAGCCAGACCGTCCCAGAAATGCTAACATATGCAGACATGTCACCTCTCCCTAGAATAGCATCCTGTGATAGCAGTCACTCACTCCCTCACTTCACAACATTGAGAGGAAACAAACAAGGCTGCTCAGCAGATTTAAAGAATCTGGTGTTGCGCTCCTTTAATCCCAGCACTAAGGAGGCAAAGGGAGGCAGATCTCTGTTGAGTTTGAGGCTAGTCTGAGATCTTGTCTTGGGGGAAGTGCAAGGGGCATGTATGCATCTGTGTATATATATACCTGTACCCACATGCACATATATACATATATATATATATACATACACACACACATATACAAGAACACCAAAACTTTAAAAAAATGACATTTTATTTGTGTGTGTGTGTGTGTGTGTGCATGTGGGTACAGGTGTGCCAAGATGCATGTGGGACACGCTGACATTAGAAAACAACTTTCCAGAGTTAAAGAGTTCTCCTTCCACTATGTAATTAACAATCAAACTCAGATCCCCGGCTTGATGGCAAGCTCTTTTCTTTACTTGCTGAACCATCCTGTTGGCCCTAAAGAATAGAAGTTTTACTTTATTATTTTATGTAAATGGGTGACTTGCCTGCATGTATAACTCTGCACTACACGCAAGCAGTGCCCACAGAGGCCAAAAAAACAGAGCTGGATCCTGTGGAAATGAAGCTATAGATAGTTGTGAGCCACAATGTCAGTGCTGGGAATTGAACCGTGTCCTCTGGAAGAGCAACCAGTGCTCTTAACCACAGAGCCATCTCTCCAGCCCCAAGACTAGAAGCAAACATCAAGTCAAGAAAAATGCAATTTTTAAAAACATTCAGTTTCCCCACCAGACCATTTCTTTTCTCTTGCACGGTTCCTCGCCATCACTGAGAATGAACTTTTTTCATTTAGAGCTGGAAATCACCTAGACTAAATCGTCAGGAGTCTTGTGTCAACAGAGGGTCATCAACACAGGGACACGATATGGCTCCTTGAAACAACTGAAGAGTGGAGGAGTTCCTTCTCTAACTCCCTAAATAACTCTGCGAACCTGACCAAGGGAAGAAAAGACGCAGTTCAAGGCAGGAGAAATCTGGATGTATTAATAAACTTTGGTCCCCTCTCCCAGATTCAGCTATTACCACCTGACCCACTGCCTCCTGTTCTGACCTCACAGACCTGAAGTGGGCAGACACTATGTCCTCAAAGGCCAGCACAAAACTCAGGCTTGTTGGGAAGCTACTCACAAATTTTCCTGGAGCTTGCTTGAGTCTTGCTTAGTTCCAAGTTGGCTCATCAAATTCTTTATCTGAGCAGCTAGAAAGAAGGGAGGAAATTTATTTTAAAAAAAAATAAACACATTCATCATGAGCATCCTACTTCTCAGAGCACTCGTCACCCCATAGCCCACATGCATGCAACTAACAGGAACCAGGCTAAGACCAGAATCCTGACAGACACGATCCTCCAGAGTGCTTCCCAGGAGCACCCTTCTCCTCCCACGTATGGCGCTAAGCAGACGTGGTTTGGTTTGTTGTCTCCAAAGAACTGATCAATTGTTCTCAATGTCCCATGACACTAAATGTTCAACCCCCTTAGGACTGGGAAAGCAGTGGATTGGAAGTGCATGGACCAAAGCCCGGGGCTCCATCCCAGTAGCACAAGAAAGAGAAGGGAACACTCACTACCTCTGAAAGAGCCTCAGAGCTACAGCAATCTGCAACGTCTTCTGACTTGTTTTTTTTTTTTTTTGAGACAGTCTCAATCTGCAGCTTAGGCTGGCCGCAAGCTTTCTATCTTCCTGCCTTAACAGCCTATGAGTCAGACTCTTGATGATTTTGTCTAGTTGGATTTCAAACCATAAATAAAGAAAAATGATTTGCAGTGATCCAAAGGGATCATGAGGGAGAGAATACATGGTCTGGTGGGAGGACTCCTGATTCTTTTTTTTTTTTTCAAAAATCACATTTTTCTTGACATTCCAAGTGTGAGTCACTACAGCATCCTGCAGCAAGCAATTTTAATCCATGGGGCTGGGGATGCAGTTTACTTGGTAGGGAGCTTGTCTAGCTTGTATGAAGTCCTGGGTTCAATCCTCAGCACCGCATTTAAAAAAAAAAAAAAACCAAGCCAAGAGTGGTGCATGACTTTAAGTTCAGAGGTACCCAAGGGTATGTAGGAAGTTCAAACACAGTCTGGAATACATCAGATCCTGCCTCAAAAACAACAACAATGAAAATGTATCTAACAATATAAACTAGCTTTTAAAAAAAAACAGAAAATGTTTCTAAGACAATGAACGTTTATTTTAGCAGCAGGTGAACACTTATTAAGTTCTTCTAGTGTCAATACTTGATCAAGTTGTGTACACACCCTCTAACTTCTATAGCAATGGTCTGAAATAGATATACAGGCAGGCAATACACATATCTTATCTGTGCACACACAGCAAGTGACACGGTAAATTATTCAATCCCAGGCACATAGACTCCAATGGAGAGCATTCTTTCCTAGATGGCATCACAGTCAAATACACAGTTTTGCTCAGCCCCTTCCTTTTCCTAGGTATCCGGTAGCCTGGGAATGCTCATGCTTTAATCTTCCACATCCAATCTCCTGGCCTGGCCCAGGCCTAGCAAGAGGGCCTGTGTCAGTACTGGTCTGCAGAAACCTTCTGTTCTGTCCCTCACTAGTCCCTGCAAGGGACAGAGCCCTTGATTTCTTCCTGCCTTGCTTTCTATTTTCTTTCTTTGGTTGTCACGGAAGGTCGGGGAAGATTGGAGGAAGTTGGAGGACAGTTGCATGTTGTGTGTGTATGTGTAGTGTGTGTGTGTCTGTCTGTCTGTCTCCTTGGGAACTCAGGACCTTGCACACGCTGACTCACGCTATCTAAAGAACAGAACTTATTAACTGACTACTCTTGTTGGTTCACGGGAAGTAGTGTTTACAACTAATTTTGTTTGGTTGCTTTTTCAAGACAGGGTTTCTCTGGTAGCTCTGGCTGTCCTGGAATTCACTCTGTAGACCAGGCTGCCTTGAACTCGAGATTCACCTGCCTCTGCCTCCTAAATGCCGGGATTAAAGGCATGCAACACCACGCCAGCTGGTGTTTACAATTGATTGATCACAGATGCCTGGGACGGAACTTACGCAGATTAATAGAAATGGGTTAATTTAAAATATAAGAATTATCCAGAAATATGCTTAAGCTATTGACCTAACAGTATTGCAAATAATATGGTTTCTGAGTGATTATTTCAGGTCCAGGAGGCTGGGAACGAGCACCCTCCGCCAACAAACGCTCAAAAGTAGACTACCACTGACTTGTTCATCCAGAGGACAGCACCTGCTCCACACTGTCCTATACCCCAGACGGCACTTACTTCAGGAAGTTTAAGTTCTCAAGGGTGGATAAAAAACACACACCAGGAGGGGAGATTCCTACCAAAACAAATAAATTCAAGTGAAGGGGAAGGAGTAGGCAAGGGGAAGTCACTCACACCTGCTGGCCAGATAAGCAGACAATGACCACAGATCTAAAAAAAATGCCAGAGAAGCAAGACGCCTATGGAGAGGAGGTATTCCAGGCAAAGAGAGCAACTAGGGCAAAGTCCTCAAAACAAGAGCCAGTGGTGTGGTATGGCCAGAGCTGAGTGAGCAAGAGATAAAAGTGTTCGCCAAAGAGGTAGTGGGAAGCCAGGTTATGGAGGTCCTTGTGCAATTATGATGAGATTTTAATTAAATGGCAAGCCCCCGATGGGTTATGAACAGCATGCCGTAACCAGAATTCAAATGCAGGGCTGGTTCCGATGGCTGTATGCTTTGAGTCACACACAGAGTGGCTCTCAAAGAGCTGACTCCTAAAGGAAATAGAATGCAGTCACACAGGGTTGGTCTGGATTTTCTAGGGTTCCACTTTGCCCTACCCTGCTTATCTGACAGTGCCCTAACCTAACTGCAGATAGGCTGGTGTCCTTGCTCTAACCTGCTCCCCTCCCCAGTGCCCTCCCATTTCCGGGACTATGCCTCTGTACTCACTGGAGACCAGCAGAGTACCAGGCCCTTGGTGGGTACAAGGATACCGGCTGAGTCGGTCGCTTCCCTTCAACTTTATGGCATTCACATTAAGGTGGAAGATGTGAATTAAGGTAACTCAGGACTAAGGAGACTTGGCCATTAACCAGACGTGCAGAACTTGGCATGGTGCTTTGTTCTGCTGGGCCCCTTTCTCACCACTTCAGGTTATATCCAGATTTAACTAATTTTTATTAAATACTTACTATGTGTGTAGAGTTTCACTTTTTCTCATTAAATCTTGTAGTTTGCTCTACTTAGCTAAGACTGGCTTCCATACATAACTGAGGACAACCTTGAACTTCTGATCTTCCTGTCTCCACGTGGAGTGCTGGGGTCCTCATGGGCAAGTACTGTGCCAGCTGAGTCACACCCTCAACCCTCTCATTAGACATTGCTACTACTGACGACTAAATGATCACCAAAGTCAGCAACAGTGGAACAGCTTTAGTCCCAGAAGGACAGTGAGTAACCATGGGGTTTGTCTGCAACCCAAATATGCGGCTCAGAGATGGTCTACCTGTGCTTTGCTTATTCGAGACAGAGTTTCTCTGTGTAACCTTGGCTGTCCTAGAACTCACTCTGTAGACCAGGTTAGCCTTGAACTCCGAGATCCACCTGCCTCTGCCTTCCAAGTGCGGGGATTAAAGACGTGCGAGACCACCCAGCCCTGTGACTTTCTCAGTCTTGTCAAATGCAAGGTACAAGCTGGGCATATTGGCACAAGCTTAATCTCAGGAGGCAGAGGCAGAGGCAGGCGGACCTCTGTGTGTTCAAGGTGAGCCTGGTCTACAGAGTGAGTTCAGGCCAGCCAGGGACACACAATCAAGACTCTGTCTCAGAAAAACAAATAAGTAAATAAAACTAAACAAAAAGTGGAGCAGCTGAGCAAGGCGCACACTTGTGCTGTGAGCCAGCACTCAGAGGGTGGGGAGGAGCTGAACCTCAAGGCCAACTTGGACTACAGAGTGAGATTCTGTTTAGAAAGCAAGCCAATGCAGGACAGAGGTGCTGCACACCCTTAATCCTAGCACTCGGGAGGCAGAGGCAGGCGGATCTGAGTTCAAGGCCAGTCTCGTCTACAACGCAGTTCCAGGACAGCTAGGGCTACAGGAGAAAGTGGGGGAGGGGTAAGCTGAGAATATCTAAAAGTGTATCAAAGTATGTAACTAGGTTTTCATTACCTATCAAAACATTAAATACTTAAGGAAGCTGTGGAGATTTCACAGACTCTGGAAAAAGCCAATAACTAGTTGTTTTCTGTGTACTTTCAGATGACATAGAACTTTTCTTCCCATCTAGACTTTTCTGATTTCCTTTGTTGAAATCATCTGGACTTCCAAGTTAAGAAGTTTGGGGAAGCAGGGCTGGGAACTTGGGAGTCACTTACTTAGTAAGCATCGGAATGAATGTAAGTCTTCATTGGCTCTGTCTGTATTTCTGAACACTAAGATACCTTCCTACAAGTTTCCATCCAGACGCATCAGATGTCCTAAAATCCAAACCATGATGGTGACAGGGTCTTCCACTTCCCAGACCAGGCAGAGTTGTTCTTGCAGACTGCCCTCTGTGAGCACAGCATGAGGAACTGTGTCACTGGTCCACACAGTTGACACCCAAGAGCTGCAGCCCTCCCAAAACTTAAAGCACAAAACAGGAATGTTTACACATACATTTATTTTCATTTGAGTGTGCCTAAAATATCAAAATGATACATTTTGAAAGTATTTTTTAATCAAAATGAGTTCAATCTAAAAGAATCCTTTGTCCATTGGTTAACATGAACAATCCTTTTCTTTGAAAACTTTAAAAAAAATTTATGTAAATGGGTATTTCGCCTGCAGGTATGTCTGCACATCACTTGTGTGCTTGGTGCCTGAGGATGCCAGAAGAGGGTATCAGTCTCCTGGAGCTGAAGTCCAGGGTCAGCCACCATGTGAGCTGTGGGAATTGAGCCCACGTCCTCTAGAAGGGCAGCAAGTGCTCTTAACCCCTGAGCTAACTCTCGAGACATGAGCACTCCTTTTCTAAGAACTCTAGCAAATGAAAGTTTTGTTTTGGGGGGAGGTGGGGTGAGCAGAATGGTGTGGGAGTGTGTGGGTCAGAGGACAACCTTGGGTGTCATTCCTCAGGGGCCACAAACCTTGGCTGGCCTTTGACCTCAAAGGCTCCATCTGCCTCGGTCTCCCTGGCACTTGAAGTAGCACATCTGGGTTCTGGAGACCAAACAGAGACACTGAAATAAGCTAGCTCTTTACCCCTCTGTGACATGTTACTTCGAGGAATGCGGTTCAGTGGTCGGATGCTTACCTGCCAAGCACTTGTATAGCCTTGAGCTCAGTCCCCAGCACATGAAGTAGGTAGACATCTATAACATTTATAATATGATTTTGCATGTGTAGACTGGCTGGGAGTGAGCCAAGGGACTTACTGGCTGGGCTTGTGCTCTACCACTGAGCTACACGCCCAGCCTTTGTTAAAATACTATGGATAAGGGTTGGATTGATGGCTCTGTAGGATATAGCATTTGCTGCTCTTCAGAGGACCCAGGCTCAGTTCTCAGCACCTATATGGCAGCTCACAGCTGTGTATAACTCCAGTTATAGGCACCCAGTACCCTGCCCTTCTTGGTCTCTTTAGGCACCAGGCGTGCACATAGCACACACACATACAGACAAATGCTCATACACTTAAAATAAATAAATAAAAAATACTTTAGATAAAGACAATTAGTACCTCCTATGAAATGTTACCTAATACTAGAAACTATGTTTATGCCAAATGTAAAGGCAAACCCTTCTGTTTTGTGTAAACATTTTATAATTTTATAACAATGCCCAGGTCTAGCATGGTAACACAAGTCTGTCATCCCAACACTTGGGACACAAAGCAGAAGGATCAGTTAAAGGTCAATCTCAGATATCTATACAGTTTTGAGGGGAAAAGAAACCACTAGACCATAACCTCTCCTATCTCTGACTTCTCATTTTTAAAAGTGTGCCCTGGCAAAAATTCCTTAAGAAACAAGGGCTGGAGAGATGGCTCAGAGGTTAAGAGCACTGACTGCTCTTCCAGAAGACCCGGGTTCAATTCCCAGCACCCACATGGCAGCTCAGACCTGTCTGCAACTCCAGGGTCTAACACCCTCACACAAAATATACATTCAGGCAAAACAATGCTACGAATAATAACTAATTTTAAAAAAAGAAACAAAAAAAGAATACGAAGTAAATCAATTTATTGTATATTATCGCTAACATCAACACCAAGAATTATTCTAATTTGAATACTCCTGATGTATTTTTTTAGCAGATATCAGCAGAATCAAAATGTCCCCATGAATCACAATCCAAATCTATTTAATCATATTGAAAGCAACTTCCCATCACAGATGGGACAAAATTCTTCTTATTTGAGACAATCTAATGTTCTAAATCAATATACTAAAAAATATTCAGCTGTTAAAGACTAGGCTCACAACCAAAAAATAAAAAAAAAAAATCATAAGATGGAGAGATGACTCAGCAGTTAAGTTAAGTTAAGAGCATTTGTTTTGGGTTTCTTTTTTTTTTTTTTTTTTTTTGGTTTTTCAAAACAGGGTTTCTCTGTAGCTTTTGGGGCCTGTCCTGGAACTTATTCTGTAGACCAGGCTGGCCTCAAACTCACAGAGATCCACCTGCCTCTGCCTCCCAAGTACTGGGATAAAAAGTGTAAGCCATCACTGCAGGGCACATCTGTTGTTCTTGCAGAGGACCTGGATTAAATTCCTAGCACACATGTAAGCTTATAACTATTTGTAACTCTGATTCCAGGGGACCCTGACTCCCCTCTTCTAACCTATGAGTCATACACACAGGTGAACACTCATAAATAAACATATTCAATGAAAAAAAACATTACTGGGGCTGGAGAGATGGCTCAGTGGTTAAGAGCATTGCCTGCTCTTCCAAAGGTCCTGAGTTCAATTCCCGGCAACCACATGGTGGCTCACAACCATCTGTAAAGAGGTCTTGCGCCCTCTTCTGGCCTGCAGGCATACACACACAGAATATTGTATGCATAATAAATAAATAAATAAATATTTAAAAAAAAGAAAAAAAGAAAAAAAACATTACTTATACTACAACATAAAACAAGACCAGGTGTGATGTCACATGTGTTTAATCCCAGCACTCAAGAGGCAGAGGCAGGCAGAACTCTATCCAGACCACCCAAGATACATAGTGAAATCCTGTTTCATTTTTAAAAATAAATAAATAGAAAATAAAACAAAAGAAATCCACAAACTCAAAACCTATGAAAAGGCTTTTGTACTGGTTATGACAGTGAAGCCAGCTCAGGGCTCTATGCACAAAATGAGGCTTATCCTCTGACGTCACAGAGGCAGTAAAAACACCTATCACACTAACACACACACCATATACACACACATTTATTAGGACTGAGCTACACCCTCAACCCTCCTTAGAGAGACAGGGTCTTTAAAAATAGAACAAGTTATTTATTCTCAGGCGAGCTACAAACTCCTGATCCTTTGGCCTCAGCTCCTTGAAAGCTGCGATTTACCTTTTACAAAAACAGCTTGTCACGAGTGGTGGTGCACCTACAATTCTAGCACTTGAGAGGCAGAGACAAGAAAATCAGAGGTTAAAGGCTAGCCTAGGCTACACGAGACTTTGTATCAGAGCTCCCCCACACAAACCAACCAACCAAAGATCTAGTCACTAAACTAAACAGTAAATCTCTGAGGGGTGAGTGGAGAACTATGGTTGGAATGTAAATTGAAACTATAAATAAATAAATAAAT
>NC_022016.1:51933920-51940282 GCF_000317375.1 Microtus ochrogaster | reverse complement strand
TTAACCTCTGAGCCATCTCTCCAGCCCCTTCCTCTTGTTTTTAAGACAGGTTCTTGATATGTAGTCCTGCATCGCCTGGAACTAGCTCTGTAGCCCAGGCTGACCTTGAAACTCAATGTGGTGATCCTCATTGACTCTGCCCCTCAAGTGACAGAATTGCAGGTATGGACCACTATGTCCAGCAAGACTGCCAATGTTTGATTCTTGGTTCCGCCACTTCCTAGCTGAGTGGTCTAGAGGAAATGACCACAGTCTTCTGTTCCTGCTTCCTCCCCTAAGAAGCAGGGGCACCAAGAGAAGCTTCATGTGGCTGATGTGGGATAAGATAACAGAGGCTAACTTTAGAATACTGACTGGCACATAAAAACACTCAACTAAGGATTGCTATTAATATCAAACTCAAGACCAAGAAAAATGTACTTAGCAGTGATAAAAATCAATTAAGTACATGCTGAATGCCAACAACCCACTGCTGAGCCGGGCACTGTCTACAGAGAAATGTATAATGCATACCCTTCATCCCACAGAAGTAGTATTGCACTAGTGACAAGGTCAAAAAGCTTGGCTTAGTTAAGGAATACAGACTACAAGTAGATAGTGAGGGAAAACTGCTTGTTATGTTTAAGGAAAAGGAACCAAATGATAACAAACATATTAGTATTCACTAGGTGGGGAGCAGGTACTGTTTGTCATCTTGAGACAGGGTCTCATGTAGCCAGGCTGAGGTTGGCCTTGAACTCCTGACTCCAAGGGTGAGGATTATAGATGCCCACTTTGTAGGAGACACTGGTTTAGTACTTTACACGGTTCCCTCAGTCAGTCCTCAAACCCTATGAAATAAATAAGACCACGAGTGAGGAAACCACTTACAAAAGTGGTAAGAAGCCAAGGGAAAAGCCAAACTTAGTTCACAAACATTTAAATACTCAAAGGTTTCTTAGCTTTTCAGTAAACAAAACAGAGCCTGGCATGGTGGCACACCCCTTTATTCCCACCACTCGGGAACAGATCTCTGAGTTCCAGGCCAGCCAGAGTTACATACCCTGCCTTAAAAAAAAAAAAAAAAAGTGTCAGGCAGTCAGGCAGTGATGGCCTGTGCCTTTAATCCTAGCACTCAGGAGGCAGAGGCAGATCAATCTCTGAGTTCAAGGCCAGCCTGTTCCATAGAGCAGGTACCAGGACAGCCAGGGCTACAAAAAGAAATTGTCTTGAAAAAAACAAAACAAAACAAAACAAAACAAAAAAGCATGTCAGAGTTGAGGTCAGTGCCTCTATCTATGATTCTCGTGCTCAGGAAGCTGACGCTGGAAGACATCCAGGAGGATAGCAGGAGCTACAAACTGACAGGCTACCTCTAATAATAACAATAATTTTTTTTTTTTACAATTTCTCTTTTTAATATTTAACTATATGATTATTCTGCCTACATGTATGACTGTGTACCATCTGTGTGCTTGGTGGCTGTGAGTGCTGGGAACTGGACCCAGGTCTTCTATAAGAACAACAAGGGCTGGAGAGATGGCTCAGAGGTTAAGAGCATTGCCTGCTCTACCAAAGGCCCTGAGTTCAATTCCCAGCAACCACATGTGGCTCACAACCATCTGTAATGGGGTCTGGTGCCCGCTTCTGGCCAGCAGGCATACACACAGACAGAATATTGTATACATAAGAAATAAATAAATATTAAAAAAAAAGAACAACAAATGCTCTTAACCAATGAGGCATCTTTCCAGCCCCAATTTTAATAATTTTCTTTAAAAAGTTTAGGCATGCATAAATAAATAAATAGATAATAAACAAACAAAAATACAAATAAGTAAAGTTCAGGCTGAGTGTAGTGGTGCATGACTTTAGTCCCAGCACTGGGGAGTGTCTGTGAGTTCCAGGCCAGCCTGGTCTACATAGACATTATCTTAAAACAAATAAATAAAAGAAATCAGCCACATACGGAAAGAAATGCTGTTCTTCGAGAGTTGACTGTAAAGCTCTTTGGGTTTTTTCCTACCTTTGCCTCAGAAACATCTGTCTTGACCCTTCAGAGGAGGTGGAGTCAAGGTTCTCCCCCCACACCCAGCATGTACTGCAGACCTGCCCGTGCTGGGCTGCCATCCTGAGCTGCACCTTTATCCCACCATGCAGGCTGCCCTGTTTTAGGCTGATGTACTCCACAACCCCAAACTCAAATCTGTGGTTGAACAGTTCAGAAAAAGAGGAACAGCCACTCTCAGGTTTCCACAGGCGAGTGGGTATGTGCTTTTGAGCGCCCATTCTCAGAGAGTGCTTGGGTGTGTTGGCCGTGACTTTCACCTACATTCAGGAAGCTTCAAGATTCTATGTGGCCCGATCCCTGCCTACCTCTCTGACTTCTTTTCCTACTTTGCTCCCTCTCTTTAACCCAGCCACACCTGCCTCCTTGCTAGTCTTTGTCATATCAAAGTCCTTGGATTTGCCCTCAGCACACACGACCTTCCTCCACTGCTCACAGCGCTCTCTCCAATCTGGTCCTCACCACCTTACCACCCATCCCTTCTCCCTTCCCCGCTCTTTCTTTCCTCCAAGCACCTGCTACTGCTTGATATTATTTATATGCACACACACAGATGCACGCAAGCATCCACACAGCACCGGCAGCACCTTGCTCTCTGCTCCCTCGCCAATCAACAGCAGCGCTCAAAGAATGCTTGCTGGGCCCTGAATGAACGAACCCATCATATGTTTCCGACTGCGGTAATTAGTAGAAAAATAGAATGAATAGGCATGTTTCCTACCTCAAACAAGCTAACACTCTAGCAGGGAAGAGGAACATATTACAAGAAAAGAATCCATAGCTTCAGGGTGCACACACACAACACACACACAAATCCACTGTGCAATTTTTTTAACCTTTCTCAGTCCATTTCCTAACCCATAGGCTAGGAATATTTGTAATTATTTCGCAGGATTGTCATGAATTAAGATATCATATGTATCTTCCGGGTAGTAGTGACACAAGCCTTTCATCTCCGCACTCAGGAGGCAGAGGAAGACAAATCTCTGAGTTCAAGGCCAGCCTGGTCTGCAGAGTGAGTTCCAGAACAGCTAGGGTTACTCAGAGAAACTCCATCTTGAAGAAAAAGAAAAAAAAAAGATATCACATGCAAAGTACTTTTCATGCCAACTAGTACACTACGTACTTAAACAGTAGCTACTAACATATCAATTGTTGACTCTAATGATCCCCTTGAGTCCAATGCCCAATCCACAGGTAAATCAGTATCTACCACAACGACACCATTTCTATTCCCACACACACACACCTTTTTTTGTTGTTTGGTTTTAAGACTCACTCTATAGCTCAGGCTGGCCTTGAACTCATGGAAACCGTCTTGCCTCAGCTTCCTGAGAGCTGGGATTACAGGCCTGACTCATCACACCTAAATTTTGGCTTTTCCCTGTTCCCCCTTCCCTCTCTCCCTTTTTCCTTTTGAAAAGGGTCTCACTATGTGGTCCAGGCTTGTCTTGAACTCACAATACAGTTTAGATGTGCCTCTAAGTCATGGCAATCCTCCTGTCTCACCCTCTCAAATGCTATAAGTATGTACCACTATGCACAGCTTCAAATCTAATTTAAGTAAACACAAATTTGCTGTTAAAAGAATCTATGCCAGGGCTGGAGAGATGGCTCAGAGGTTAAGAGCACCGGCTGTTCTTCCAGAGGTCCTGAGCTCAATTCCCAGCAACCACATGGTGGCTCACAACCATCTGTAATGAGATCTAGCGCTCTCCTCTGGCATGTGGGCATACATGGAGGGAGAATGTTGTATACATAATAAATAAATCTTAAAAAAAAGAATCTATGCCAGTTCCTATGCCTACTACTCAGTTCAATACTCAAATACAGAATATTCCACAGAAAGACATTTAAATTAGGTTTAGTCTTTATGAGAAAACTTCAGTTTTGAAACAAATTTTCTTTCTTTTTTTTCTTTTTTTGATTTGTTTTTTGTTTGTTTTTCAAAACAAGGTTTCTCTTTGAAGTTCCGGCTGACCTGCAACTCACTCTGTAGACCAGGCTGGCCTCGAACTCAGATCTGCTTGCCTCTGCCTCCTGAGTGTTGAGATTAAAGGGTATACCCACTACCACCTGGCACAGAATTTTCTTTGACAATTTTTTATTTATTCTTATTGTTTGTACACTATGTGGAACATACATACAAACATACAAACTAATGGAAACACACACATTGTGCATGTAAGGGAAGAGTGTGTGGAGGTCAGAGTACAACTTTGCCCCTTCCACCTTTCCATGGGCTCTGGGACACAAAGCAGGCCATTAGGCTCGCACAGCAAGCACCTACCCCTGAGCCTTCTTGTCTGCCCCTTGAACCGGGATTTGCTGATCTAACCTGTAGTACGGCTGCTTGACAAAGGGGAACTGGAACACCAAGTACCACATTTTTCTAATGATCGATCACATTAATTGTGTTTCTAATATCTGGGTTTAACAAGCCGACTATTCTTCCTACCTCCAAACACCCAGTCCTAACCCTTCCCACTGAAACCCCACCTCTCAAATTCTACAATTTACATTTATATCTAAAAGCAAAGGGACAAGCTGGGTTTGGTGGTGCACATCTTTAATCCCCTGCTCCCAGAAGGCAGAAGGATCTCTGAGTTCAAGGCCAGCCTGGAACAGAGTGAGTTCCAGGACAGCCAGAGCTACAGAGAAATTCTGTCTCAAAAACAAAGAAAAATAAAAGCAAAGCGATAGCTTATGCTTTAAAGTTTAGGACATATGTAATTCAGAACTGACCCTACCTATTAACAAGGTATAGCTAAATTCACAAAAACACAATAATAACACGGATGGTCGTCACCATTTTTTAAAGCAAAAGCTGCTTCTGTTCTGTTTACGAGGCTCTAGGCCGATTCTGAGTCCCCTGAGACAGCCTGTATTTGTCTCTCAGCTACAACCTTAGGCTCCGATGGTGCTGAATGAGGTTCAAGGAAAGCAGGGCTCAGTAAGCACTTGGAGCCAAGCGTCTCTGTGTACCATATCCGAGACAGAAAATGAAATCCTCATGCTCAAAATTTTAAAAACTTCTTTGCTACAAAAGACAACGTGAATTAAAAATGTTCCCGGTGCATCCTCTGTAATAAAACAGGAGTCCTCCCACCCCTTAAATACCAGTCATTGACTCTGATTTCCAAATTAATTACAGGAAGCACAGTGTATTAAACACACGCATTCGCCACTTCCCTGAATTGAAAGTTGCTGATGTCTGACGACCCGACCGCTGAGCAGAATAGGAACCCAAAGTCTCAACCAGCAAGCAAGCCCTGATCCAAACTATGGAAAGCGAGGTGGGTGGGGAGGTGGCGATGACAGGAAAAATTCAGCTGACCACTGCGCCAAGTCAAGACTGTTGTTCACAGTCCTGGAGATGACACACGCTCCCTCCCACCCTCGGGCTGTCAAGTCAGCTCTGTTGACCCAACACGGTGAACTCACAACGCTCAAGATAGGGGTGTGGACCTCAAGGGCCCCAGCCTGACCCACCCGAGGAAGCAGCTCGCCGCACCCGGAGTGGAGGCTCACGGCGGCCCCGGCTGTGGCCTTGGCTGCCGCCGGGACCGGGCTCCGCGTCTTGGCAACCTCACCCAGGCCTGTCCCTCTGGTCGCCACCCCCCCTCCATCTGGGTCCCCTCGCTCACTGGCTTGACTGATCCGCTGGATGTTGCCACTGCACGTCTGGATGATGCTGTTGAAGTCCCGGAGCTGGGGCCCCGAGGGCCCGGGATTCCGATACATGTCTAAGGGACCGTAGGACATGACAAGGAGCAGAGACCGGGTCGCGCTTCACGGCGCTCCTACCGGAAGCTGCCACTAGCCGGGCCCCGCAGCTGAGAAGAAAACCGGGAAGAGAAAGGGCGGGGGTAAGGAGCCACGACTGCGTGCGCACTGACCCCGCCCACTGACGGTGCGCACGCGCAAACTCTGCCCTTGGTGCGCGTGCGCTGCTGTCATTTGAGAGTTTTTCAAACTGCTTGCAGCCGAACGTCGTCACCGTAGGACCGAACTTCTCCAGCTGCGCAACTAGCAGCCTGCAGACGGCTCGCCCTACGCTCTGCCGCGTGCCGGCCTCCAACATGCCGATCCGCACCCTACTGCTCTGTGCGGCACTGGCGCTCGGCCACCCTGCAAAACCGAGGTGAATGTATAAGCGTGGGATTAGACCCTTACAAATGCGATTGTAGCCGGACAGGATTCTATGTTGAAAAATGTTACTGCTGGCCGGGCGGTGGTGGCGCACGCCTGTAATCCCAGCACTCGGGAGGCAGAGGCAGGCGGATCTCTGTGAGTTCGAGACCAGCCTGGTCTA
>NC_022016.1:51930528-51933670 GCF_000317375.1 Microtus ochrogaster | reverse complement strand
AAAGAAAAATGTTACTGCTGAAGCCTACCGCCAGCACGGTGTACTCCATGCTTACCCACTTCAAGGGATTCTGGAACATTATCAATAGCATTCCCTTCCTGCGGAATTCAGTCAAGAGATACGTGTTGCCAACCAGATCGCATTTGATTGACAGCCCACCCACTTACAAGGTACACACCGTACCTACAAAACTGGGAAGCCTTTTCCACCTCTCTTACTACACCAGAGCCCCTCCTCCTCTAGCAGATGCCTGCCCAATTCCCAAGATGCGAAAAGGGAAAAAGGGCTTCCTGATTCAAAAGGTTCTGGGAAAAGTTCTAAGAAGAAAGTTCACCCCTGGTCCCCAGAGCATGAATATGATGTTTACATTTTTCGCCACCCACCGCTATTTCAATACAGACCAGAAATGAAGACCTCCGTTCACCAGAGAATTGCACAAAAAAGAAACACCCAGAGTGGGTTGATGAGCGGCTCTCCAGAAAAGCAGGTTCATACTGATGGGAGAGACCCTCAAGATTGTGATCGAACAGCCCTTGAGTGGCATTACTTCAAACTGAAGTTTGACCCGACTTTTCAATCAACGGTTGCACTATCAGAACCGCATCGCTGTTGAGTTCTAACACACTCTGTCCTTGGCATCCTCTGTTGCCGACACTTTTCAAATTAAAGACCAGAGGTATACCTTTGATTAGTTGCTCTACAACGACTCTATTACTCATAGAGCATGGACTGAACCAGTTCACTGACTTGTTCACCTTGCTATCTGCTGGCAGGGTTCCCATCAGTAGGAATGTCCCACTCAGTAGAACAAGCCACCACAACCTCAATAAACCACAGCAGACAGGTGAAATACCAAACTCTGAACGGGCACTGCAAACGCTTCTGCCTGAAGCCCAACAAATCATCTCAAGAACTCGGGAGAGAAAGACACTGCTGGGTTGAAAGCTCATATATGGTGACATTGATACCATGGAGCTATTGCCCTACTGATAGAAAAACTTAGTCCAGATGCTGTTTCAGGGGATACCCTAGTGGAAATCGGGGGCACCATTCTCCTTGGAAGGACTTATGTCTAATCTTGTCTGTTCCATACTACAGGAAGCCAAGCACTTTTGGAGGAGAAGTAAGATCATCAATGCTGCCTCAATTCAATGTCTCCTCCGCAATAACGTGAGGGGCTGTCCCTTCGCTCCACTCGGTGTTCCAAGTCCACTGCCTCCCTGAACAGCCACTGTTAGTGCAAGTTCTTTGGCACCAGACAGTGACTTAGATATCAGATCCCTCCAGATTTGGGGGAACGCTAGATGGGGCAAATGACGGCAAATAGTTGGAGACCTCATTGAATAAGTTTCCCCAGCCATGTTATGTCTCCCCGGAGTCCACTGACAGCTTGCAAGAATTTTCGATCTGTATAAAAGTGTATGAGATTACCTCAACCCTTACTTCCTACTCTGTTCTATTCTGAGAACCCAAGCTCAAATAAGGGAGAATTAAGCAGTCTTGAGATTCAGATCTGTAGCCAATCAGTGGCTCTTATGGGTTTCAAGCTATTTTTTTCTCCTTCCACTCATAATCTAAGCAATAAAGCAATAATATTTGTTGGGAACACACTGTGCGTGAATCCTCACTTTAGGGCACTGATTTGTAAACATTTCACAGCAAAGAAGCACCCCCGTTTTTATCTTTAAAGTAGATTTTAAAAATTAATTTTTATTTTATATACATTGATGTTTTGCCTGTATGTATATCTGGGTGAGGGTGTTGGATCCCCTAGAACTGGAATTACAGACAGCGGTGAGCCACCATGTGGATGCTGGAAATTGAACTCGGGTCCTCTGGAAGGGCAGTCAGTACCCCCAATGGCTGAGCCATCTCTCTATCCCATGAAGTAGATTTTTTTTTTTTTAGTGCAACAAAAGTTAACACAGAAAAGTAAGCATTATTTTCCCTTTTACAGGTGAGAAAATTAGGACATAGAATATTGATCACTTTGAGGTTTGATTGGAAACCCAAACACTAAACTAACTCTCTCACTGCTTCCCTAAACCCATTCCCAGGGGAGATGACTCAGCAAGCAAAAGCACGTGCTGTCAAGCCTGAAGACCTGAGTTCAAGCCCAAGGATCCCCATAGTAGAAGGAGACAGTCGGCAAATTTTCCTCTGACCTCCTGTACCTTTTGTGGCAAGCAACAGACACGCACGCACACACACACAAATCTAGTTTCTAAATGTTTTTAAAAACCTCATTTCCCGGGACTGGAGAGATGGCTCAGAGGTTAAGAGCACTTGCTGCTCTTCCACAGGAAATGGAAATGATATTTATGCCCTGGCAATGCAGAAGCATGCGTGGGCAGCGCGTGTATGGCGGTTCTGTTGAACTTGTCCATATCGGGTTCCGTGGTCTAAGCTGATGAGGACTTCCAGCTCACTTCCTCAAGAGGGCACCAGATCTCATTAATTACAGATGATCGTGAGTCACTGTGTGGTTGCTGAAAAATTGAACTCAGAACCTTTGGAAAAGCAGGCAGTGCTCTTAACTGCTGAGATATCGCTCCAGGAACTGAGTTCAATTCCCAGCACCCAGATGGTGGCTCACAAACATCTATAATAAGATCTGGTGCCCTCCATGCCAGCAGCACATTGTATGCATAATAAATAATTTAAAAAATCTAATCCAATTTTACAAAACTAATTATCTGTCGAAGTTTCTCCAAAGAATCTGCGTATTTCTATCAAATGTGTGTGCTCTTGGCTGGCCTGGAACTCCTTATGTAGACCAGGCTGTCCTCAGGCTCATAGATCTCTATCTGCCACTGCCTCCTAGATCCCAAACAAGAATTTCTCAGCTATTTCCTGAAAATCTGAGCACTCTGGAATCTAGCTGCAAAAGATTTTATAGAATGTTGTATTTTGTGGGCATGTGGCAAAAGGGAAAACATGGACAGGACGGGACGTTGCACTGGAGGGCTACTGATGGCCATGAAGGGAGCTGTAGTTGTCTGCATCCTACACCCCACCAACCCCAGCATTCATAACTAGGAATAAGCCTCTCTGTGTGATTTATTTGGGGGCTGGGTGGTGGACCCCCAAAAAGGAAAAAAGAGTAAAACATCACTCAAAACTGGTTGTTAATGTTAATATT
>NC_022016.1:51928373-51929833 GCF_000317375.1 Microtus ochrogaster | reverse complement strand
TTCATAACCACCCATAACTCTAGTTTCAGAAGGTCTGATGCCCTCTTCAGGTACCAGGCACACACATAGTACACATACATACATGGAGGCAAAACCCTCATATACGTAAAATAAATGTCTTTAAAAAAAAAAAGGAAAGAAAAAAAAACCTAGCTGGGCAGTGATGGCATATGCATTTAATCCCAGCACTCTGGAGGCAGAGGCAGGCGGATCTCTGTAAGTTTGAGGCTAGCCTGGTCTACAGAGCTAGTTCCAGGACAGTCAGGGCTACACAAAGAAACCTTGTCTCAAAAGAAAAAAAAGAAAGAAAAAGCTGGACATAGATGCACATGCCTGTAACCAATCAATGAGGAGCAGATACATATGGGTCCCCAGAATTCACTATTCAGCCAGCCTAGGCAAAGAGGGGAGATTCCAGTTCAGCGAGAGAGCCTGCCTCAAGGTATTAGCGCAGAGAACAAGAGAAGAAATCCAGGGGAGGGAAATGGGAGGCGGTGGCGGGGAGGAGGCAGAAATCCTCAATAAATAAATAAATTAAAAAAAAAATCCAAAAAAAAAAAAAGAAAGAAAGAAATCCTACATCCTCTGAATGTGTACACTCACGCTCAGGCACCTGTATATTTATGTGCACACACCATTCACACACACAGCACAACACAAAGAAAAACATCTAATAGTCCTTATGATTCACAGTTTTATGTCAAAATCTATGGTTTATTGCACAGCTTTAATGCATTAGAGATTCCTAACATAAGGCACTGAAATGTATCAGTTTGAATGCATTAATAATAAACATAAAGTCCCTGATAACAGACTGATGTCACATTAAGGACAGAACTGAAACACTTCCTTCCTCTTTGTATCATTTAACCTACTGCAAGCTGCCTGAATTCTCTCCATTGCTCTCTGTGTCTTCCACTGTCTGTCACAAAGGCCTTCTGCTCTGTATTTACCGGACAGCACAGAGAGCAGAGGGCAAGGAACGAGGGACACCTTACAGAAATCTTTAACAGGGTTTTTACAAGGGATTAAGTCCCTGACTCCAGCTGACCCCAGCTGACCAGATAACAAACACTATCGAGCGCTCACGGTAGATAGTCGTTTTCTAAGGCCACTTTCAGCCAGTTTTTTATTTCCAGCTACTGACTATCATAACATACATGCATTCCTCTAGGCCGGGGACATGGGGAAGTACAAAATTTAGGACTGTGGCTATGCATTAGTTTAGGCTGTAAAAGATGATTACATTGAAAATCCAGGACAAATAAGGTTGGCTCTCTTTGTTCTCTTAGGGAGAGGTTAAACAAATAGGCTGGAAACACCCAGGCTAGCAAGTCTTTTATTTATTTATTTATTTATTTATTTTGTATACAATATTCTTTCTGTGTGTATGCCTGAAGGCCAGAAGAGGGCACCAGACCTCATTACAGATGGTTGTGAGCCACCATGTGGTTGCTGGG
>NC_022016.1:51926269-51927373 GCF_000317375.1 Microtus ochrogaster | reverse complement strand
ACCACCCAGCAAGACTGGGTTTCTTTATGTTGCCTTGGCTCTACTGGAACTCGCTCTGTAGACCAGGCTGGTGTCAAACTCAGAGATCCACCTGCCTCTGCCTCCCGAGTGCTGGACTAAAGGAGTGTACCATCACCGCCTGGCTACTCTTAAATCCAAGTGTGTTTTAACTTTGGTGGTGTAGTCTAGTGAAAGTTCCAGTCTCTTAGAATGAGAGAAATATTTTCATCATACTGCATTGCTACAGAAAATTTTAGTAAGTTTCATTTTTCCTTTTTCATTTTCATGTGTGTATGGATGGTGTGCATATGTGTGTATGCATGGTTGCAAGTGCGTGGGTGCACATGAGTATTCCTGCATGTGGAGGTCCAAAGCTGATGTCAGTCAGGAGTCCCCCTCAGTCCTCTTCCACCTTATTCACGGAGGCAGTGTCTTCATCAAACCCAGAACTTCCTGTTGACATCCTCGGTCTCCACGGTCACAGGCTGAAATCACAGGTCAATGAGCCACCATGCTCATGAGCATGATGGGGAACCTCCCTCAGCCGATAGCCTTTGAGAGGCTGGACCAGGTTGGGCGTGGCCTTGAATACCAAAAAGCCTGTGGGCTCATCACCACACCTGGATGTTGGATTCCGTTCCTGTTCCTTGTTGTGATCCGTGCATTCTTCTTTAATAAAGAAGACTTTATTATAACCTATTCGGAGCTAGTGTGGGATTATTTAATTTGTGTTCCTCTTCCTCTGAGGCATTCCTCTTCATCTGGAGCCCAACATGGGGCTGACTATATCCACGTAAAACCTGGAAAAGCTTTGAGAGGAATTCTAGACACAAAAGAGCAGAGTTAAGCACGGGCTTCTTGGTATCCAGCATTATTTTTTCCCCAGATGGGCTCTGTTTGCTGGTGGTGAACACGGGTGTCACAGCTCCTGTAAGAGAGGTCTTCCCAATTCAGTGGTAGCAGAAAAAAACAAAACAAACAAACAAAAACCATGCAGTTTCAAAATGGTGGCTTGCTGGTTCAGGCTAGTTGCACGAATGAATAGCTCTGGCTCTTTCAGGAGGCCGAGCACTTATATGGGGTCTGTGAGCAACGTGTTACAAA
>NC_022016.1:51925117-51925734 GCF_000317375.1 Microtus ochrogaster | reverse complement strand
AGTATAGAGAGTTATAAAAAGAAGTAAATTGTTTAAAAATCATAATAAAACAAAGCCTTTAAAGAGACAGAGTACAGACAGTCATAGATTAAAGGAGTAAAGGAAAATAAGCTGCATAAAGATGGAAAATACAAAATATATCCAAGCTAACAAGAAAAAAAAAACAGATGGAAAATACACAGAGAGTCTGGATTATGTATATGATTATGCTTTCTTTGAATTTTTTGACTGTGAATGAGCTAAGTTCAGAGAGATATTTCATTGTATGGGCTGTTAAGATAAACGAACATGTATACTTTAAAGGTATCTTGATTCAAACTTTGGATCTAAGGATATGTTGCTTTGTAAAAGAAGTTCTCCTTTTGTTTCCACAGACGATGGGAACCTGTGGATTCTTTCCAGGATAATATGGTTTGATGGGCCAAGATTCTCCATAAAACCCCCAAAACACTTCACCCAACAAAAAGCAGGAAGCAGTTTTGAGAAAACTACGCCCAAATACCCTAAATGATTGTTTATAAATGTTTGTCTACATTTAAAGGGGGATATGCTTTGCATTGCTATGGATCTTGGTTTATAGATACAAATTTAAGGTCAATTTTGTTGTATGTATATTT
>NC_022016.1:51914971-51922329 GCF_000317375.1 Microtus ochrogaster | reverse complement strand
AGACTATGACTACCAGCCATCTGAGAAAGGTACCTCTACAGAGCTAGTTCCAGGACAGGCTCCAAAGCCACAGAGAAACCCTGTCTCAAAAAACCAAAAATAAAAAATAAAATAAAATTTTTAAAAAAAGAGCTTTTTAGACACCAAGCATTGGAAATGCATTTTATATTCACAATCAGCGATCTCCAAGACGGCGTGCACCTGATGAAGACTATGACTACCAGCCATCTGAGAAAGGTACCTTCACTGACCAGATGTTGCAAGGGAAACCATACCCTGGAGGAACCATGGGCTATGTCACCAGATACCAGATGAAGGGAAGTTTGTGGGGGCAGAGAAACAGCCTTGGGCTTCACCTCTGTTTCGGCTTGGTTTCTGCAGTACTGAGGATTAGCCCTTAGGGTGAGCCTGCCAGGTGAGCACTGAGCCACGTCTCCCGGCCAGAAGCTGCGTTTTGATCGCTTCAGAGCGCACGGGGCTGTGTAAAGGGATTATCAGCAGGCCTGAGTTATCAAGAGGACTCAGGATCCTGTTTCCTTGGAAACCACCACGTGAAAATAGATGTGGGATGCTGTCATTGGAAACCTTATCTGGAGCTCTGCACCTGTCTTAGACACTAGGACATTCCCCTGTGTCCAAATGCCCACACCTTTCAGTAAATGGTAAAACGTGACATTCGTACAGACATCCCAAACAGCAAAACTCCTTACAGTCTGGGACTCTAGAGAGTGAGATCTCCTGGCATTAGTCCTTTTGTTAATTAACAAAAAACAATCTTCCCAGGATCCCCTTAAGAAAGATTTGCCTCTTTGTACAGATAAGAGAATTGGAGTGCTCTGAGATTCTGGGTGTTTGCTCACTGTCACGCAGCTGTTGAGTGGCAGCCAGGATTCATATGTCCTCTATAGCCCAGGAGTACCACCCCTGCCCAAAAGATGCATGCACATGGTCTTAAGCCAGCTGTGCTCACAGCAGCATCTTCTCGGACTAAGCAGCATCTCTCAGTACCTTGTTTTATTTAGATGGGCTTTGCAATGGAAGGCATAAAGTGTTCAGAGTTCAGTGTGTCGCGTTGCTCACTGATGTAAACACCAGACGACCCGAGACAGAATCCTCATCACCCGGGAAAGTTTTGGCTTATGTTCCTTTCAACCAATTGTCCTCCACCACCAGATGTCACTTTCGGATTTTTATAGCTTCATGTTGCCATTATTGTAATATATCTGGTGGCTCACTCCAGGCAGTTTCTTTTCTATTTTGACAATTGGGTTTTTTGGTTTACGTTTTTTGTTGTTTTGAGACAGCATCTCTCTATGTAGCCCTGAAATTTGCTATGCAGACAAGGCTCAAGGATGGCTTCAAATGCAGAGATCTGCAAACTTCTACTTCCCGAGTGCTGGGTGTGCCACCACAGCCGGATCTGTTTGGACACTCTTTCAAGGTTATTTGTTGAGAAAAAAACACTTGTGATTTTATAATCAGCCTAGTGAGCATTCGTTAATAGCAAAACAGTAGCCAGGGCTACGGTAGAGCTCAGTGGTAGAGTATGGAAGAAGAGGGAGGGAGGTCAGGAGAGAGAGAGCAAGGAAGACAGCAAACTTTCAGGGAAGATGAACTACAAAATCTTGAAAAAGAGAAAAAATGTAAGTCTGGGTATGGGTGTGGCAGTGCATGACTTTAATCCAGCACTCAGGAGCAGAGGCAGATCTCGGTGAGTTCGAGGCCAGTCTGGTCTATAGAGCGAATTTTCAAGACAGGCTCCAAAAAACAAAATAAATATATATTTTTTAAAAAGAGACAGCCGGGGGGCTGGAGAGATGGCTCAGAGGTTAAGAGCATTGCCTGCTCTACCAAAGGTCCTGAGTTCAATTCCCAGCAACCACCACATCCGGTTTAGATTATAACTTTTAACAGGATGGTTGAACTGCAATTCGTATTTTTCTTTTTTTGAGTCAGGCCTCATTATATATTCCTGGTTATCCTAGAACTTGTAATGTAGACCAGCCTGACCTCAAACTTACCAGCCTCTGCTGGGTTATAGGCGTGTACCATCATGCCAGGCTGAAAGTCTCAGTCTGAAGCCCAGAGTAAGTTCAAATTTCACTTAGTCACGTCTCTGACTCCCAAGAGCTGGGATTACAGGCACAAGCCACCTAGTTCAGATGGTGGTAAAAATTTAATTTACCGGAAGCAAAAAAGTGGCCAGAGCTGGAGCTGTATCTTGATGGTAGAGCGGTGGCCTGGGAAACACAAAGCCCAGTGCAGAGAAGGCAGAGGAAGGTTCATTCTAAGGTGTCCATCACCTTCCCTCTCAAGTAACAAAAAGAGGCGGGGCTGGAGAGACGGCTCTGAGTTAGACCATTGGCTGCTCTCCCCGAAGACCCAGGTTCCAGTCTCGGCACCACAGGGCCTGTAATTCCAATTCTGGGGGATCTGGTGCCCTCTTCTGGCCTCTCTAAGCACCACACATGCCTGTAGTGCAGATATACATGCAGGCAAAACATCTATATACATTAAATGCTTTTTTTTAAAAAAGAAATAGAAGATAGGGTGTGGTGGCACACTCTTTAACTCAGTACTTGGCAAGCAGAGACGGGGACCTCGGAGTTCCAAACCAGCCAGGGCTATACAGCGGGACCCTGAACAGAAAGCATTGCTTCTAAGGAAGCACGGATACTGACAGCTTACACCACTGCACCGACGCAGGGTAGAGCACGGGCTTACGGTTTCCATGAATGCTACTTCATCCTCACTACAACCTTAAGACAGAGACAAGAGCCTGGCAGAGATGTTGCACTCCAGGAGGCAGAGGTGCCCTCAGAGGTCAGATGACGGGGTCAGGTCCCCTGAGCTGGAATTATAGATGATTGTGAACTATCATATGGGGACTGGGAACTGAACCTGGGCCCTCTGGAAGAGTAGCCTATGCTCTTTAACCAGTGAGCCATCTCTCTACCTCAACCCTAGTGATTCTTGCTCCTGGGGTGAACATGTGGGTTTTCCTTCCCCCTGCTGGAATGTTGGTAATTTTGCCTCTGCAACAATTAGGATGGTGGAGAAATTACGGAACCGTCTTGTCTGAAGGCAGGACATAAAGTACACTGCAGCTTCTGCCTTGCTCTTGGGTCCGTTTTAGTTCCAGAAGCTACTCCGTGTGACAGATTCTAAGATCGTCATAACAGCTCCCATCCCGCATGCACTTCTGTCATTAAACCAGGAGGAAAGATCGGTGTCCTCTCCTTGAGTCTGCACGGGTTTCTGACTAATGAGTATACAGTGGCCATGAGGGCATGTGACCTCTAGAGCAGGTAACAGAACACAGCTACTGCCTTATTCACGATAACATTGCTGCTTGGGGTCTCAATATACGGCCTAAGTCTGATTACCTTGAGGCCACCATGCCAGGGAAGGCTACATTACATAGAAGGGACCCAAGTGACCCGTTAGAACTCTTCTGCTTCCACTCACACAGCCCAAGTACAGCACTGAGGGGGCCAACTCCAGCCCCATGATATTTCAGTCTTCCTAGCTAAGAACCTAGCTATGGAACAGAAACCAATTCTTGTCCTTGCCCTATTGAAATTATCCAACAGAGCCTGCAGGCATTTGACAACTGTTGAGTCATTAAAATCTGGCCATTTGTTTCACAGTAATGGTAACAAGAATCCTGCTACTCCTGACAGGTTTCAAATTCCCCATTAGTTTACAAACAGGATAATCTATCTTTAGGGTGCCAGGGAGACAGGATATGTCTACAGGTGAATCAAAAAGATATAAACACATGGGTCAGGTGCAGCTCAGTGGTGCACTGTTGGCCTCGCCTGAGCAGCCCTGGGTTCCACCCCAGCACAGAAAAGAAAAAAAAAACAGGTGAGAGCAAGGCAGGGAGAGGAAAAAGGGGAGGAAGACAGAATCCAGCAACTGAGTCAAAATGTTTATCTGAGTCAATATGAATTTTATTAACACACATTTGCCAAAGTCTGTACAAACCAAAACATTCCTATGTTTTAAAATGTCCATTATTACAAACGTACAAAGAAACGGAAGGTGTTACCAAAAGTTACTCAGTTTCATGGTAAAATGCTGTCATGATTTAAAAAAAAAAAAAATCAACATTTCAAGACTGAGGCTTCCCTTTTACCTTTCAGGAGCTCATGATAGTTTAGAAACTGTGTAGGTTTGCTGAATATTAAATGCTAAGACCTTAAAAAAAGATTTAGTATAAAACTAAATGAGCGTCTGTATACTGTCACACTTCACAGCCACAATTTCTCAGTCTGATGTTTTGTTTAAGAAACCACGACTGTCGTTCTTTTCTCCCATCTTTCCCCAGCCAGCACAAACGCTCTGAAAACACTGTATGACAGACAGTAGCTATCTTTGCTTACAAGATTCTCCTTCAGAAAGGTACGAAGTGACTCGCTCAGCAGTTCTCCCACACTCCCTACCCGGTGACATGATAACAACACTCCTTCAAAGAGTCTCCTCCCGGAGGGGACAGCCCTCATGCCCTCATGTCCGCAGCTGTCCATCTGTGAGAATGTAATCGCAATCTACAGAACCTGCAGGGAACAGCGAACTCCACTGCCCAACACTGGGGATGTGGGACAAGTGTTACCTGTCTTCATGATCCGTTCTGACTCCAGCACCACCTGCACTGATCCCAGGGCTGGTTCTGGGTCATGGCACACACTACCCTCCCCCTTCCTGCCTGCCTGCTGTGTGAAGATGAGAGAAGAGCACACTCAGGGAGGTCCAGCTGCTCCCTGGAGTACTTGTTTTCTAACATCGTCCTTAAGAAGGGGGGGGGGGGGCGCAGAGGATGGGGTGAGAGGAAGGGAGGTGCAGTGAGATTCTCCCCATCACACAGCCCACGTCTAAGCAGCCCTGCTGACCCCGAAAACACCCAAGTTCAAATCTTATTCCACTTGAATCTGCTCATGGTAAATTAAAAAAAAAAAAAAAAAAAAGTTCTGTTAACAGCCTGGTATGACAGCTGACACAAGCAAGAAACAGGTATGTTTTTAAAAAAGAAGTGGCAGTGTGGGAATTGGAAATTATGTAAAAGGAGAAGGAGGGGTAGATAGAGGAGGGAGTGTCCAGTATAACCTGGACAACCGTTCTTTCTGCCCTTACTTAAAGACAGACTGGTCAGTTCTCTGCACCCTTAAGCATCTCCTCAAATGCTCTTCCACAGAGTCCTCCGAAGGCACTTAGCTCCACACTTAGCCTCCAGCATTACCTTAGCATTGGAACTCTAAGGTAACGAGAAAGAAAAGATCGGATTCTTTTACTAAAAACCAGCAAACGAGACTGCATTATTTTTCTTTTTTTCAAAGAGGCATTGCTTTTACAAGAACTAGCTAGGCTACCATCATTCCTTTATCAAGAAAAGGTTTCCTTTTTAAAAAATAAATAAAACTCTGTCTATACATAGTACAAAGGTCATACATAATATACCTGGAAAAACCCAAGAGTATACCCTGAAGCAAAGGTTTATTGGCGAGAGAAAGCTCTCCCTGCACGAAGTCTCAAGGTGGCAGTTTTCAAGGCTCGGGGGTGGCAGTGATGCACAGTGACGACAGACGACTTGCTCGTGAGGATGGCAGGTGTAACGGTGGACAGAAACTCTGCACATAATACCGAGCAGTGACCACTATAGAAACAGAGAGAGAGGAGCACAGGGGAGCAGAGGAGGAATAGGAGGAAGAAGTCTGAAACCCCAACCGCTGAGCATGCAGTCGTAACAGCACAAACCAGGTGTTTCCACTCAGCCCGCTACATTCGCACAAAGAAGGGTAACGGTAAGAAAATAGAGATTCTGTAAGAAAGCACAGTTCCCAGAGAACAGCCGGGTGGCCAACCCTGACCCAGGAGCAGCGACTGTTGTTGTGGGAGCCTTCTCGTGGTCTTCATGGAGATGTCATGGTGCCTGACTTCTCAGACTTCTTGCTCTTGGACAAAGCAGCTGCCTGTTTCAGAAGCTCCCGGTTTTTGGCCTAAAAATAATAAAAATAAAAAGTCAGTGCAAGAAGAGTTTTCACAGGCTAGTTGGAACATGGCTTCTGTGCAGAGTGAATTTAATGGGCAATAATAACAATAGGAAGGGCAGCTGTCCGTGTAGACGTAAAGGAGGGAACACTATGAGGCAGACACTGGTCCAGAGAGGAGAAATCAAGAGCAAGTTCTGGGCCTGACACCTGGCTAAGTAAGACAGTTTCCGGTAGAAGTGCACTGGTGAGCTTGAGCCCTTGGGGCTACTGCACAAAAAGATGGTGTGTGCAACACAACCAACCAGGAAGCTTTAATGAGCAAGATAGGGAGATCTATAATTCAGACATCTGGACTCACATCTGGTAAATTAAAAAAATAAAAAAGCATATTTTAAAATTTCAGTTCTTGAGAGAAAAAGATGAAAACACAGGGCTGGAGAGATGGCTCAGAGGCTAAGAGCACTGGCTGCTCTTCCAGAGGAACTGGGTTCAATTTTCAGCAACCATATAGTGGCTCAAAGCCATCTACAATGAGATCTGGTGTCCTGTTCTGGCCTGAGGGCAAACATGCAGACAGAACACAGTATACATAATAAGAAATAAATCTTTTAAAAATAAAAAGGTGAAAGCACACCCAACTTAAATAAAAAATGAAAGCTGTCTGAAGTGTACTCTGTAAACACTCAGAGAGAAAGCCATCTAAGGGATGGTTATCAGACAGTCCTGAGCACACTGCTTCCGACTCACTCACCTGCAATTGCTCTGTGACTTCTTTGTGGGTTTTCTCCATTTGGTTCATTTTGGCCCGAGTCTGAGACTCCTGATACTGAAAATCAGCCTTCAGCTCCGTAATCTGAAGGAAAGAGTCCGAGTGACTTAAACTCCTTTATAATGGTGAACGTTTTGGTAGCAGAGATCTAAAAAGACAGTCTTCCAACTTACTGAAGCCCACTTCCACCAACAGCCACACGGCATTCTTTTTCCTTAAGGCTTCTCTGAGGATCCCCAAACTCCTGAGCTCACTACCTTTCTCCCTTCCCTTTTCCTTGCCCTCTCCCCTCCAATCTCTCTCTCCTTTCTTCCTTTTTGGGTTTCGTCACCCAGGCTATCTTCAAAGTCCTAGGGTCAAGAATTCTCCGGTCTCAGTCTCCCAAGTGGCTATGGTTACAGCTGCACACCACCGCGCGCCCCTCCCACTAGTGCCAAAGGCAACCTTGAGTTCAAGGCCGGTCTAGGCTTAAGTAGTGAGACTATCTCAAAAACAAATAAAACAAACACACACCCAAACAACAACAGCAAAAACCTTTAGATACTTAAACTACTAATCATTTTAAGATTTGATTCTCCTTGCCGGGCGGTGCTGGC
>NC_022016.1:51894065-51914437 GCF_000317375.1 Microtus ochrogaster | reverse complement strand
AAAAAAAAAAAAAACCAAAACAAAAGTCACACAGCACACATGGAGTCAGGGGACAACTATGTGGCACTGACTCTCTCCTTTCACCTACAGATGGATTCCAGGGATCCAGTTCAGGCTGTCAGGCTGTCAGGCTTCAGAAGCCAGCACTGTACCTACTGTTTTGTTTATTAAAAGATTTGTAAGTTACACTTGCTTATCTATTTACATGTGAGGGTCTGTATACAACAGCGTGTGTGCAGTGGTCAGAAAGGGAGTCAGTTCTATCTACCGTGTAGATCCTGGGGATCAAATTCAGACCACTGGGTTTGAAGGCAATCACCTGTACCTGCTGAGTCATCTAACTGGCCCTATTTGTTTTAAAAATTAACTCAGGCTGTGTCTGATCTTTATAGCAGCCAGGAGGACCAGCAATGTTAATGTTGTGCTGATCTCCAACTCCAGACTCATGCCTATTGGTTTAGAGGAGGGCAGCTAACAGTGATTAGTGAGCTGAGTGGAGACAAAATAACAGGCATGGAAGCAGAACAATATGGATAAAGGCACAAAGATACGCCACCAAGGGCTGTTATTTCAAGGGCTGATGACTTTACAGTCACAGCAGACAGGACTACAGATAGGCAGGCACAATGCAGGGTGATGGTGTCCTAACCAGGCAGTGTGATTTTCAACCTGGAAGATACAGGATACAAGAGCTATTTGGCTTTTTTCTTTTCAAGCCTTTAGTTCTGCAAGGAGGAAGCAAATGCTCTTCTGGTCCGTACTGTGCAGAAATCCTGTCTGTGCCATTCTCATCTGGTCCAAGAACTGTGGGTGTCTGCCATCTGTCCATCATATGGCAGAGTGGAAAAGATACAGGTACTGGGGGCTGAGGTGAAGTGTGTCTAACGTGCACAAGGTCTTAGGATCCCCCCACCCCCCCAGCCAAATGCATGAAAACACAGGAACTTCTATAAAATTTAAACCATGCATGGTGGTACATGCCTGTAATCCCAGAACCAGGGAAACAGAAGATCAGAAGTTCAAAGTATGTATCTAGAATCAAAGTCCTAGCACGTATCTAGAATCCCAGTACTTGGGAAGCAAAAGCAGGACTGCCGTAAGTTCAAGGATAGTTTGGTCTCTAGAGCAAGCTTCAGGAAGTGAGGACTGAACGGCACACCTGTCTCAAAAACAGGACACATAATAAATAAATAAATAAATAAATAAACAAACAAACAAACAAACAAACAAATAAAAACAGGGGGCTGGAGAGATGGCTCAGTGGTTAAGAGCATTGCCTGCTCTTCCAAAGGTCCTGAGTTCAATTCCCAGCAACCACATGGTGGCTCACAACCATCTGTAATGAGATCTGGTGCCCACTTCTGGCCTGCAGACATACAGACAGAATATTATATACATAATAAATAAATAAATAAACAATCAAAAACAGGACAAAGGTCAGGGAGGTGGCTCTGAGAGTACAAATCAGCAGTTTCATTCTGTGGGCTGAGACCCCACTGGCAAACCTCTATCTCCAAAAATATTTACAACACGATTCATACTATTAGGTGTTTGTTTTGTTTTGGATACAGGGTTTCTCTATGTAACCCTGACTGTCCTGGAACTTGCTCTGTAGATCAGGCTGGTCTTGAACTCAAGAGATCCCCTGCCTCTGCCTCTGGAGTGCTGAGATTAAAGGAGTGTACCACCACCATCCAGCTATATAACACAGTTAACAAGTAGCAACAAAAATAATCTTATGGTTGAGGGTCACTACAACATATGAACCGTATTAAGGGGTCACAGCATTAGGAAGGTTGAGAACCACTAGTATAGAAGCTAGCCACCAAACCCAAAAACCTGGGTCCGATTCCCAGGATCCACCGAGTAGGAAAGAAAGAGGACTCAAGTTGTCCCGACCTCCACATTTATGTGCACATACCTCGCCTGCCTCAACATGCACACATACACAGAAAAAATAAAAATATAATAAATGAAAAAAACCAAAAACAAGGGCAAGAGAGCACTTGTTGCTTTTGAAGAGGTTACAGGTTTGATTCCCCGTACTCACAAGGTGGCCCACAACCATCTCTAACTCCAATTCCAGAGGACTGACCCCCTCTTCTGGACTCTGTGGGCACTGCACGCACATGGTGCACAGACACACATACAAACACCAATACACATAAACAAGCTCTGCTTCCTGGCTACAGGTACACCGGGCTGGCCTCACCTCCTGCCAAGTCTTCCCTGCACAGACAATCCCTTCAACTACAGGCAAAAGTAAACTCTTCTTCCCTCTAAAACACAAGACAACACAGCTAGGCAATAGTAGCGCACACCTTTTTTTTTGTTTTGGTTTTTCGAGAGGGTTTCTCTGTGGCTTTGGAGCCTGTCCTGGAACTAGCTCTGTAGACCAGGCTGGTTTCGAACTCACAGAGATCTGCCTGCCTCTGCCTCCCGAGTGCTGGGATTAAAGGCGTGCGCCACCATCGCCCGGCTAATAGTAGTGCACATCTTTAATCCACCCAGGAGGCAGGTGCAGGCAGCTGAGTTCAATCCACCCTGGTCCATAAAATAACCACCATCAATAACAACAACAAAAAAACCTGGCTGGTTGTAGTGTGTAGTGGCACATGCCTTTAATCCTAGCCTGGCTATAGAGTGAGTTCCGGGACAGCCAGAGATACACAGAGAAACCATATCTCGGAAAAAAACAAAAACAAAACAACAACAACAAAAAAAGACCATTCAAAAGGCCAGTGAGTTGACTCAGCGGGAAAAAGCACTCGTTGCCTTTGCAGAGGACCCTGGTTTGGTTCCCATCACCCACATAGTGGCTCACAACCACCTGTAACTCCAGATGCAGTGGCTCTAAGGCCATCATTTGACCTCCAAGGATGCCATGCATACTGTGGTGTACATATGCACATGCAGGCAAATACTCATACACTTAAGAAATAAATCTAAGATGGGCATTGATGGTACACGCCTTTAATCCCATTGCTCAGGAGGTAGGGCAGGCAGAACTCTGAGTTTGAGGACAGTCTGGTCTATAGAGTGAGTTCCAGGCTGGGTCAAAACATTACAAAATTTAAAAAGAGCAATCAAATCATCCAAGAAGAAGCAAGAAATGGGCATCAGGTTGTTTTAGCCTGAGGGTATTAAACATTTCTCTTAAAATGCCGTTTTATATCCCAATTCTACACTCACTCAGTACCTTCTTTCCTTTTCTCTCTCTCTTTCTTGACAGGATCCAGGCTGGTTTAGAAGACATCAACCTGTATAACTTCCTAACTGCTGGAATTACAGGTTTGTGCCAGCATACCCAGCTTTTATTCAATATATTGAGATGGCAACCTTCTATGACAGCTCACACTAAGTAGTATGTTAGCTAAGAATGTAGCTTAGTGGCACATTTCCTAACACACACAGGACCCTGGGTTTCGTACCCAGGAACCTGCCCCTCCTCACCACCCATATGTGTGCACAAGTGAGCACACACACACAGAGTGTACTGTTATATGCTTTTTGCTGGAGACTGAACTCTAGGTCTGTCTGGTACATACTAGACAAGTACTTTGAAGCTGAACTACAACCTCAGTCTTACACGTTATTTTTATATCCTGTTGTTAGTTTCATTAACTAGTCCTGTCTGAGAAGTAGGAGTTCCTTGGAAATGCTGAAAAAAAAAAATCAGATTTTTGAACCCCTCGGCTGAGGTGGCTGGCCAACCTAATGCCATCCCGAGTCTACTTGGCAAATAGATACCTTCTTCTCAGGGAATCCCAAGCTGACCACAGACTCTCTTTTAAGCCACCAATGGTAAGTACCCAACAGAGAGGAAGCATCATACCCATCCCATGGACCTTCATTTTGTCAATCTCTGGCCTGAAAGGCTTCAGTGACATCATACCTTCTTCTCTTTCTCTAAGATCATCTGATCCTTCTGATGCAGCATCTTCTTCAGAGTGGCCACCTCTTCCTTCAGCTGGGCAATGATGACGAAATGGTCAGTGCCAGGAGAATCCAGAGCCAGGTCTGGGGAAAAGCTGGGTGGAAAATGGAGATAGAAATGCCATAACTTGAAGGGAAAACTTTTCTCTACTTAAGAACATACACCAGGTCACCTGATGGTGAACTTGGGGGCTTCAGTAACTATCTAAATTCCCACCAAAAAGCACATTGCTCTGTCTACATCAGACTCACCAGGATCTGCTGGACTTGAACTAAACACAAGAAAAGTAGTCATCAGAAAATGATGCCAACCCAAACCACAACCCCACAACCTCTCATACGTGGGACCAACAGAATACATCCTAAAAGTCATATACTACATCATATACTACTTCAGGCTCATTGAAGGTCTCTGGGGTTTCTGGTGATACAGACATGCTTGTGATTAGAGATCTTTTCCTAGAGTCCTGGATAGACTATCAATTATGAGCACATGCCCAGCCCCAAGTCCTGTGATGGGTTTCAGCGCCTAAGAAACTGAAGCACCAGCTGGCTGGGGCTGGCGCACGCCTTTACTCCTAGCACTCAGGAGCCAGAGGCAGGTGGATCTCTGTGAGTTTGAGGCCAGGCTAGGCTATATAGTGAATTTCAGGGGAGCTGGAACCATAGTATGAGACCTGGTCTCAAACAACAACAAAAGAATTTGAGATGGGCAGTGGTGGTGCACGCCTTTAATCCCAGCACTCGGGAGGCAGAGGCAGGTGCATCTGTGTGTCCAAGGCCAGTGTGGTCTACAGGAGTGAGTTCCAGGACAGCTAGAACTGCTACTCGGAGAATCTCTGCTTAGAAAAAGAAGAAAAAGAATTTGTGTTGTGTAGTGGAAAAAGGGTCAAAGGTGAAACTCCAGTCACATCACATGCTTCCTACAACTCTCCACTTTGTCAACACCGGTGATGCTCACGTCCTTTTAGCAGACACTCCCACTTTCTCCCATTACAGGGAATCTGTAAGGCCCTGAAATTTGCGTTTTGCCCATGCAAAATCTTTTCTGGATGAGGATCCAAAGTTTTCAGTTGTATCAAAGGTACCTCAGAAAACAAGCAATCACTGCCAAACGGTCACTTACTGTGTTTCTTCAAGGAATCCTCAAAGGAAGATCTTTACTTTCTTGACAATCTTTAAAGCAACACACAAATCTGGACACTAATCTCAATCCTCTGCCAACAGAGCAACAGCTCCCAGGCCCCTTGCATTTGCTCCTTTCTGAATCTTATGTGGCAGCTAAGAAGAACCCCAACAGTCTTTCTACTGCATATGCTCCCTCACAGTTGGCAAGTCAGATACTCCTATGTTGGGGGCTGGAGGACACCAACCACTGACCCCAGCAATGCCCTCACCCCGCCCACATGAAGCATCTGAACAGAGCACTGGAGGAAGATGAGACTGACGTTCTCCTAACTGATGAACCGTGCACAAGGGCAAGTGAGGGACAAGCAAAAGCCAATGCAAAATAACAAAATAGGGATTCAGGATAAGGGCCCATCAGTCTTCTCCAAGTTCAGTTCCGGACATTTCCTTGTATCCCCACAGAGCCTATTTAAATTCATAACTCTAGCAAGGAAGGGCAGAGTACTTGCTGACCTAGGGTAACTTTTCATTGTCTCCAAAGCCCCGAAAGCTCAGCTCCACTCTTACCTGCTTCTTAGGGAATTATCTCTGCTGTTGCTGTTGGCACTGCTGGGGATTGAAGCTAGGGCCTCATGTACACCTGCACCAGGGCCCGATCCTCTGACTCTAGCTCCCGTCTCACTCAACGACTAGCTGCCAAGGCAGAAAACTAGTCCCTCCAAATCCCTCCACACACAGGGAACTTACTGCTGCTCCAGGATGTTTCCTGCCCTTTCTGAAAGCTATTAGCACAGAACAGGTTCTCTGTTAAGAGGCTGAGGCAGGCAAGGAGATAGGAGATTCAAGGCCAGCTAGTGCTGAACAGCAAAGCCCAGCCTCAAGACAAACAACTCTTTTCCTGGTTGAATCAAAACAGGGTTGTAGTAACAAAGCAAAGGCCACAGGAAGCCCAATATTGCAGGCACAGCTCAAAGGCAGAGGATAAACTGAAATTTAAAAGGTTCTTTGGAAATGACAAGCTGTAGATGCCTGGCTGCCAACCACTGCTAAGTTGATTTTGGACCACCTATGGAGCACTTAGCAGTATGACAAGAGTGACAGGTCTGTTTTCTCAAGGAAGGAATGCTGTCTAACTCATACTCCTCAAATCAGAAAGTTTCGGTCACAATTTTAACTATCAATTAGAAAATACAGAGTGGGGGCTGTGACTTTTGTAGATTACTGGAAAACAATTAAGTACACCTTCTGGGTATCAAAACATCAAAGAAAGCTAAGATAATGTGTTCTGTCTACAACATGAAAAGCCAAGGGACAATGAGTGAGAGGGGAGGCGGGGCACAGTGGTGCACACTATTAATCCTATCTTTTGGGAGGCAGAGATGGATGCAGGCAGATCCCTGGGTGCTAAGTTAAGAAAGTTCCAGGACTGCTTCTTAGATATTTGGCAAAGACCAGGTATAGTAATATTCTTATCAATTTAACAGAAAGTTCCAGTTCAGCCAGATCTATATAGTGAGACCCTATCTCAAATGAGAGACAGAGAGAGAATGTTAATCAACATGCCTCAATATTAAATAAGAGAATATGGCAGTATAAGATCACCATAGAACTGTCATGAAGCAACATACATACAGAAGGCATAAAGAATAAAATTTAAAGAGCAAAAGCATAAATTAAAAAAAAATTAGTGCTAGAGATTGAAACTAAAGGCCTTATGCTAAGGAAGCACTCAGCAGTTACTCAAAAGCTGCTCCCATCCTGAGTATATGAGTATATGTCATACATCAGGGCTAGGGATGTACCTCAGCAGATAGTACTTGTCCAGCACGCACAAGGCTCTGGGCTGGATCCCTAGTAATACATAAACCTGGCAAAAGTGGTCCATGCTTGTAATCCCAGTACTCAGGAGGTACAGAAGAGACCAATCAGAATTTCAAGGTCATCCTCTACTACACAGAGAATGAGACCAGCCTGGGATACAGGAGACCCTCTCTTATTTATACACATACACATTTATATACTCCCCCATTTATAAAGATGCACATACTCTCTCTGTCTCTATCTATCTATCTATCTATCTATCTATCTATCTATCTATCTATCTATCTATCTACACACACATATATATGAAGTGCTTGCTTTGGCAGCACATATACTAAAATTGGAACAATACAAAGATCAGCATAGCTGCTATGTAAGGATGACAAGTAAATTCCTGAAGCATTTCATAGTTATAAATAAAGTATTGTTAGAATATTTAAGAAGTATCAAAATTTGTAGAAATGCCTCTTTTGTTACTGTTTTTTGAAGCACTGTTTCTTGTACTCCAGATTGATTTGAGTTCCTTAAATGTAGTGGAGGATGACCTTGAACTCTTGATTCTCCTGCCTCCACCTCCTGAGTGCTGGGATGACAGGTGAGTGACACCAGCCCAGCTTCAGAATGCTTTTTTCAAAACAAAGAAAAAGAGGAGATTAATCCCAGCACTCGGGAGGCAGAGGCAGGCGGATCTCTGTGAGTTCGAGACCAGCCTGGTCTACAGAGCTAGTTCCAGGACAGGCTCCAAAGCCGCAGAGAAACCCTGTCTCGAAAAACAAAAAAAAAAAGAAAAAGAAAAAGAGGAGAAAAACCCCACAAAATGTAAAAAGGACAACAAAATATAAGTTATGAAAACAAGTAGACTAAATTCTATGTTCTAACAACATAGAAACATTCAAAAGAAATCTGTTTACGGATGAACATCTCTGTGGAGCAGAAATAATTACTACATTTTCAAATTATAGGATAAACATGGTGGCACATCCTGTAATCAGTGGGCTGGGGCAAGAGGGCTGCCTCAAGTCTGAGGACCAAAACTGCACAGGGAGACTATCGCTAACCCTCCCCTCCCCACACAGATAAAATAAAAACAAGAACTTTTTAAATTAGTATGAGGTTAGGGATACAGCCTAGTGGTAGAGCACTTTCCTAATAGGTGGGAAGTCCTAGGTACAATTCCCAGTATCACATACAAAAATAGTACGGGAAAAATGATCTTTTAACATCTTCTCTGGAGGGCATAAAAAAAGACCAAGTACCTAGGCAAGGACTAGCATCATCCCGCTGAGCAAAACCATCCTTACTTGTGGCCGGATGTGATTCAACAATCTGTAGGGCCAGCCTAGGTTTTAGTTTGGTGCCTCTAAGGCAACAGACAGGCTGGCGGCAACACCTCCAGATAAACAAGCTGGCAAGAGGTAAAGCCGCTAAAGACTGGGCTGGCAGAACTGCAGCTATGAACAAGCTTCCTAGGACCATTAGCACAGCCTGGGGATAAGTAAGCAGATGGGAATGGTGGGTCTGGAAGTACAGGGCTGGGCTTTAGTGGCCTGCTTCCTAGGGGTTCAAAAACTCTTCCTTGAAGCAGTTTTCACAGGATCATGCAAAGATGATGGGCATATCTGTTTTCTTCAGAACAGCCCAACTAGGTGCTCAAAAGAATACGGAAAGACTACAGAAAGTTGGCCTGCTTGGTTCTTTCCCACATACAACCTGAAAAACCTAGGCATTTCCAGAAGACTCAAGAAGTTGAAAACCAATTAAACTAATGTCAACAGGCACTACCTTGGTAGGAGCTGAAATCAAGTAAATAAAAATGCAACAGGGGAGAGGAGATCCACAGACAATTTACACCTGTGAGATAAAGCAACAGCCACCCTGAGAAGGCCCTCCCTTCGGCTGCTGGGAGAGAGAGCGAGCGGCGAAGGCGCGTTCTGAGAACGGAGAAGATCCCAAGGACTTTGGGGAAGTGTCAGGTGATCTCACTTCAGGATGCCTGGGCCTGGAGGAACAGGAAAATGGATGGCTCCAAGACTCTGTTGGGAAGCAGCCCACTGCACCAACACAGACGGGCTCTGGGTATTAGGACAAAGCAGCTCATGAGAGGAAGCATCGCTGAGAAGGAGAAAGGAAAGCGAGCAATGAAAATATGCATTTAGGCAGGCCAAAAAAACGAAACAAAACCATTGAACTGTCTCTTACTCTGTCTGTCCCAGCATCTGTATTGGAAGACTCTGAAGAAGCGTATAGCATCCTGCAGACATGCAGCCCTGCCTTCAACCCCACCTCTGCTCTCTCTCTAACCAACTCTTCCTGGAGGCTACAGGCACAGACCACACAGAAAAACATTCACCTCCTCACTTCTTAGACTTTCTTAACGGACTGAAGAATTTAACTACAGTTAATCTAGTTACTAGTTCTAAATAGGTATTTTTTATTTTTGAACTGGGTTTCACTATGTAGCCCTGGCTGACCTTTAACTCACAAAGATCTATCTGCCTCTGCCTCCCAAGTGCTGGGATTGCACACCCAACTATCCTGTTCTGTGGCCTGGCCTTGAACTCAAGATCACCTATCTGACTCAACCTCCCAAGTTCCGAGGCTACAAGCAGGGGCCAGCAAGCCTACTGCGTTCTTATATTCAGTTGATAAACAGCTCTCAGTAGCGCTGATCTACAGTTATCAAGTGACTAGCACAGCACCCATAAAAGGTCCACTCAGGACCCGGGCTAGCTCCGAGGTACACCCTCAAGTGTAGTCAAGAACTATGTATGCATTTCAAGTGCATGTACTCAAACTCCATCTGGCTCACCTGTCTCCGTTAGCTGTGATTGACTCAAACTTGGATTTTTTCTTTGGGATTTCATTTTGAATTGAAGATGTAGAAAGTGTTTTCTGGCTTTTGATGGCAAAAAGAGAGAGACACACATTAGAAATCAAAGATTAATAAAACACTCCAAGGAAAGTCTGTCAAATGGACCAACAATGTTCTGGGCAACAACTTATTATCTGATTAGTAAAACCTACCAAGGTGGTTTATAGGATGCTTGGATGCATGAATAGCCAGCTTCCACAGGATCAAAAACCATTTTGACCTTAATGACTTACTACCTGACTGATTAATAGGCATGAAAACAGAGCTTCTCAAACTGTAAGGAGAATGTCTCTGGTTTAGAGATTCTCTTCCATTTCCTATCCTTCTCAAACTGTAAAGAGAATGTCTGGTTTAGAAAGCCTTTTCCATCTCCATCCCCATGCAGCTCCCATCCCGTAGCTCTGGGAAGTACAGACAAGCTAGGCTCTGGCCTAGCCAAGAACATCCAGCAGGGAAGCTGTAACAAGAGCCAAGCGGGCACATTTGAACCCCTGGCCTTCCTAATCACATCTCTATGAACTCACTCGGGACCTCAGTGCCACTATAAAACTAGCTTTAAGTCTAGTACAGTCACCCAAAACTGGCCGTAACACCAAAGCTGGGAGTATGCAGCTGGCATGAAAGCCCTTTATATTGACAGATGTCCCAATGGCACACCCAAGGGTGTTCCACGCTTTTTTAAAAAATAATTTTATCTTGTGTGGGTATTTTGTCTGCATTGTACATCTGCACGCTGTGTGCATAACTAGTGTCTTCAAAGGCCAGAAGAGGACATCAGATCTCCTATAACTAGAGCTGCAGATGGCTGGGAGCCACCATGCAGGTGCTGGGAATTGATTTCAGATCCTCTGGAAGATCAATGAGTGCTCTTGACTGCTGAGCCACCTCCCCAGTCACTAGACCTCTTATTACTTGACCTCTCCTCAGTATGTGATTCCAGGGATTGCTCTATCCTAGGAACTCTTGATCACTCAGACTTCCTATTTCAGGGATGTCTTCTTCCTGATTCTTGAATACCGAATGCTTCCAACTTCTGTTCTAAGGGTCTCCTCTGAGTTCTAGCATCCAAACTCACAGTTCTAACGGGATGGCCTCCGTTAGAGTCATGATGCAGACTCTAGACACTATGTGACATCCGACTGAATTAAGCTCGACTGAGGCTGCAGGACCCTTAATGTAAAATCATCTCCACGCTTAGTAATTTTTTAAAAATGTTTAAAAAGTTACTACTGGCTTGTGTCTGAATCTTCTCAGATCCAGGCTCGGCAGCTATAAACAATTTTGCTACAAGCATTTCAAAAACTGAACTTTTTTCTCCCCTTCCTGGTTTATGCTCCATCTGTTCATCCCCATAAGAAAGCAAAGAACTATCCTTTACTCACCCAGCAACTGCCTATATGTATTGACTGACCCACATATCTAAGTTTCTGATAATCTTCACTCCAAAGAACTTTGTCTGTCTGTCTCAATGCAGTGCCTCAGAGTGGTTCTTTGTATGTGTGTAGTGGGGGTGAGGGTGGGAGAAGCTGGGATATGTGAAGATGAGACAGGGTTTCATGTAGCTCAGCTGGCCTAGAACTCCCTAGGTAGCTGTGGCTGGACTAGAACTCCCTAGGTAGCTGTGGCTGGACTAGAACTCCCTATGTAGCTCAGATTGTCCTTGAACTCCTGATCTTTCTGCTTCTACCTCCAGAGTGCTGGGATTACAGGCATGCACCACCACCTCCAGGCTGAGATGGAAGTTCCTGTTCTTAGCTTACCTATACTTGCATAAAGAGAGCAGCCCCAATGGAAAGAGCTAGAAACCCAAGGCCTTACAAACGTTAGGCAAACACTACATTGAGCTACATTCCCAGTCCTTGGTTCCTTTTTTCCAGTGCCTTCTCTACTAGTCAGGGTAATTACTGCCAATACAAGCTAGGTCTTTCCCTTGCACAGGCCCCTCGGTGGCTGCCCACAAGCCCCTGACTATGTGTGCAGAGTCCTTTGCTCCTCCCCAGTTTCCTACAACACAAATGGGCTGATGTTTTCCGGGGTTCTGTGTGACCTCATGCCCTGTGGTTCTCTGAGCACTAGTCCCTCTCCTAGGACGCCCACCTTGCCGTCATCTGGAAGTCCAATCCACCCAGGGGCAGTTACAGCAAGCTCTCCCCAAGCCAGCCTTCCTGCCTTTCTACCTTCCTGATCTAGATGAGTTTTCAAAGTGGTGCCCATTGCATTAGACTGTGATGATTTGATTATAAGTCTGTCTTCTCTACCAGAAGGCACACTACTGAGAGCAGCATGGCTTTTATTCATCTCTGTATTCCCAGCAGAGGCCCCGGCCCACGAGAGTACTTAATAATGCCTAGTGAACAAACAACCCATAATGACAGCAATAACAAAAACCAGCTAAAACCCACTGAATACTGTCATTAGAAAACAAACTGCTATTCATGTACTGCGTAATTTACCTTCACAACAACCCCATGAGGTAACACTAGTCTCTTTCTCATTGTCCATGAGAAAATTTGCTAGAGGCAGGATTAAACCTAAGCCCTAGTTCTCATCATTGTACACACTCTAAATGGAAGCTTCAGCCATCAACAAAAGGACATCTTTCAACTGGCTCCCATCCTGACAAAATCTAGAATACCTATCAACTGTTTGTCCAAATATATATTTAAAATGCTCTCTCTAGCCACAAAATAAAACATCCAATCCCCAAGGGATTATGCATGATTAAAGTTGAGAATTCCACTTACAAGTTCTACACACCTTAAAGACACGACACAGAAACCTCCCCGGCCCTTGGAGACATAGGAACTATAAATATGTCAAGCAAGAGATTTGCAAAGGTTGATAACAAGAGGAAACTTCGGAGACGGCACCCTCCTTGACGGCCTGAGGAGTGAGGCACTTGGCCTGCCGGCCCCTGCAGTCCTCTCATGGACCTGGGGTTACCTGTTGTAATGGCTGCCACCACTCAAGCGGCTGTACTGCTCCTTCTCCTGATGGCCGGCTCGAGAAGAGCTGCTCAGGTGTTTCCTCTGTTCTTTGGTCTTCTGAAGGACACGCTTGTAGGACAGCGTGCACAGCCAGCACAGCAGCTTCCCATCTACCTGAAAGACGAGACAAAATGAAGAGGAGGTGACATCAGTGCTTAACCCTGAGCACTAAGACCATGAGGACTGGCAATAGAACCACTTCAGCTAATCTCCAGTCCTGCTACTTGCAAGCTGGGTGAGCCTGGAGCAAGTCACAGGATTTAGTGACCATGTACATAAACCACTTAATATGGTGCCACACACGTAAAAATTGATTGCTTTATAGTGTATGTCTTCAATCCCAACATTCCAGAAGCAGAGGCAGGTAGATCTCTGAGTATGAGACCAGCCTAGACTAGAGAATGAGCTCCAGGACAGCCAGGGCTACACAGAGAAACTTCTTTTCTTTTGGGACAGGCTCTTACCAAGTATCCTTGGCTCTCCTGGAACTCACTAGTAGTCCACAGAGATCTGTCTGACTCTTCCAAAGGCTGGGATTAAAGACATGTGTCATCACACCTGAGCCAATGTCTTAAATGTTTTAGGATTATCTTCTGTGTATGGGTGTTCTGCCCAAATGTGTGTCTGTGCACCACTCGAATGTCTGCTGCTTCTGGAGTGCAGAAGGGTGTATCTAACTCCTGGAACTGAGTACACATGGTTAAGAGCTGTCACGTGGGCTCTGGGACCTGAATCCAGGTCTGCAAGGGTAACCCAAACCAGCTCCACAGTCCCAACAACTTTGCTTGTAAGCTCTAATTTTAAACTCTAACTCTGCTTTAAGGGGAATATCCAATACAGGTGTGGTGGCTCATAAGCTTGAGGTCAGCCTGGGCTACAAACTGAGTTAGTTCCAAGCCAGGTACTAAATTAAGACCTTGTTTCAAAAGAAAACAAAGGGCTGGAGAGAATGGCTCAGAGGTTAAGAGCACTGGCTGCTCTTCCAGAGAACCCAGGTTCAATTCCCACCACCCACATGGCAGCTCACAACTGTCTGTAACTCCAGTTCCAGGGAATCTGGCACCTTCAAACCAATGCATATAAAATAAAGTTAAATAAATTTTAAAAAGAAAATAAAGCCGGGCGATGGTGGCGCACTCCTGTAATCCTAGCACTCAGGAGGCAGAGGCAGGCGGATCTCTGTGAGTTCGAGGCCAGCCTGGTCTACCAAGGGAGTTCCAGGACAGGCTCCAGAGCTACAGAGAAACCCTGTCTCGAAAAACCAAAAAAAAAAAAGAAAACAAAAACAAGTCAAGGCGGTGGTGGCGCACGCCTTTGATGCCAGCACTCGGGAGGTAGAAGCAAGTGGATCTCTAAATTTGAGGTCAGCCTGGTCTACACAGTGAGTTCCAGGACAGCAAGGCTATGTAGAGAAATCCTCTCACGGAAAAAAATAAAATAAAATAAAAATAAATGAAACAAACAAAAAGAATTTTATCTAGACTACAGGCAACTAAGGAATGCTGAGAGTCTTTCCCTGGGATGAGTCCCCTAACTGGTTATCCAATACCAAGTGGTCAGTTCTGAAATCATATGCATACAAATAGCACTAAGTGGGCTGAGCAGGTTGCACTCACATATGTTTATAAGTATTTAGGCTACAACAACAAAGAAGAAGAGGGCCTAAAATTTGAGAGAAAAGAGAGCAGGAAATATGGGAGAGGTTGAGGGAGGAAAGGGATATAATTACATTTTAGTTTAAATATTTTGTCTGTTTTTTTCTGAGAAAGAATTTCTCTATGTAGCCCAGGGTGGCCTCAAACTCAGATGTCTGCCTTTGCCTCCCAAATGCTGAAATCAAAGGTGTGTGCCACCACTGCCTAGCCTAATTTAAAATATTTTAAAATAAAAATAAAATTTGATTTAAAAAAATAATTGTATCTCAATGTGGTTACACATGCTTATAATCCCAGCACTCAGGAGATGCAGGCAAGGGGACCAGGGGTTAAGGCCAATCTTAGTACATAGTGAGTCCAAAGCTAGCTGGGTTATATGAAACTTTATCTCAAAAAACAAAAGAAAGGGGCTGGAGAGATGGCTCAGAGGTTAAGAGCACTGCCTGCTCTTCCAAAGGTCCTGAGTTCAATTCCCAGCAACATGGTGGCTCACAGCCATCTGTAATGAGATCTGGTGCCCTCTTCTGGCCTGCAGGCATACATGTAGGCAGAATACTGAGAATATTGCATACATAAAAATAAATAAGTCTTTAAAAAAAAAAAAAAACAAAAGAAAGTCAAATGTGGTGGTACAATCTTTTAACATTAGCTCTCAGGAGGCAGCAGGCAGACAGCTGTTGCAAGGAGAGGGTCCCCTGTTTGTCCCATTCTGTCTCAGTACCCCCGCCTACCTAAGTTCTGCCCTATCAGGCCCAAAGCAGTTTCTTTATTTATTAACCAATAAAAGCAACACATGAACAGAAGAACCTCCTATACCAGATAGCTATGTGTTCAAGGCCAGCCTGAGCTACAGAGTTCCAGGTCATCCAGGGCTACACAGTGAAAGCCTGTCTCAAACAAACAAAACAAAAGTTATTTTCTGTAACTACCTCACTCAGTCTCCCTGTTTCTCTGCTGTAGCTGTTATTTCCTAAAGAAAAGATAAATAAATGGTCACATAAAGAGAATCACTTGTCCAAGATCATTCCGCTAGACCCAGGAAAGAGAAGGACTCAGGTCTAGCATACTGCAAAGCCCAAATTGTCCCCTATCCCTGGAGATGAACAGAACACTATTATTTTTCTTTACTTTTATTTATGGGTATGGGTGTTTTGTCTGTGTTTATGCACCATTTGTGTGTGGTGCATTCAGAGGCCGAAGGCAGCCTTGGATTCTCTGGGACTAGAGTTTAAGAGGCTGTTGTGAATTGCCGTGTGGGCGCTAGGACTCAAACCTGATCCTCTGGATGAGCAGCCAGTGCTCTTAACCACTGAGCCATCTCTGCAGCCCAGGGAAGCGCACTACTAAAGGTATCTCCTAATTTTACTAATACAGCTTTTCCAAAATCTTGCTTATGGAAAGGTGTCCCAGCTGGTAGACAGGAATATTCTCATTAATGAAAGTTATTTCCCTCTACTATAAATTAATAAATATGGTTATCAAGAGTCAATCTTGAGAGCACAGACACCTCTGGGCATTGACAGAGTTTCAGGACTATAATACACTCATTCCTAAGTGTTTCCTTACAACCTCCTTACTATGTCCAGGTCACTAGAACTGCAACAGAGAAAAAAGATAGATAAAGAGTTCACAACCTAACAGGGAGAGAAACATGAAATATAGAATATAATTTTTCATAACATCACATTTTGAAGAAAATAAAGCAGTGATATGAATTGTAACCAATGGAATTAAAGATTGTGTCTGGCATGTGCTGTGGTATACCTCTGTAATCCAGCACTTAGGGCGTCAGAGGCAAGAGGATCAGGAATCCAAATTCTTCCTCAGCTACACAGGGAGTTCAAAGCCAGCCTGGGCTATATGAGACCCTGTCTCACCTCCTCTTCTTTCCAAAAAGTCTCTGTAGAGAGGTGTCATCCAAATTAAGACAAAGAAACCAATTAAAACACTCTGGGAAAGGCTGCATAAAGCTAGGAATTGCCAGAACAAAAGCAGAGAGAAGAAAACCAGATGCCTGGAGACTGAAAGGTGGTCCCAGTGAGAGGAGAGCGCAGGATGAAACCGAGTGCTGGGTAAGACCTCACAAGCATGGAACTTTTGATTTAAATGGAAGCCACAGCCAGGCGGTAGTGGCGCTTGCCTTTAAATCCCAGCACTTGGGAGGCAGAGACAGGCTGATCTCTGTGAATTCGAGGCCAGTGTGATTTACGAGTGAGTTCCAGGACAGTCATAGCTACATAGAGAAACCCTGTCTCGAAAAAAATGAAAGAAAAAATAAAAAAGGAAATGGAAGCCCCCAGAGGGTTTCAAGCATAGAGAGAACAGTATGATCAAACTCCAATCCATTTTGATCCATCAAGACACTGCAACTCCACATCTATGTGATGTCATCTTGATAACATCAACACACAGAAACATCTGGAGCTATATGGTAATACTGGCACCATTATTTCACTCATGCTATAATCTCTACTTTTTAAGACTTACCTAGACTTTTGCCAATTACCACTTACATGTAATATCATGTATATTCACTATAATTTGAATCATTTTGAAATTTTATTACACTATTATTTATCCAAGGGAGGTGGCTTGTTTATGCATGTGGAGTTCAGAGGACAACTTACTGAAGTCAGTGTTCACTTTCCACCATGTGTGTTCTGGAGATGAACTCAGGTCATCAGGCATGGTAGCAGGAACCTTTATCCACTGAGCAATCTCCCAGGCCCTAATCTGAATTCTTAAGAAATGTTAGGGAAAGATGGGCGGTGGTGGCACACATCTTTAATCCCAGCACCTCTGAGGCAGAGGCAGGGGGAATCTCTGAGTTTGAGGCCAGCCTGGTTTACAAAGCAAGTTCCAGGGCAGCCAGGCCTACACAGAGAGACCCTGTCTTGAAAACAAAAAACAAAAAACAAAAAAGTAAATAAACACAAAATGTTAGGGGCCAGCAAGACTGCTGAGCAGATAAAAGCGCCTGCTGCCAAACCTGGTGGCCTAGATCAATAGTGGGAAAGCACATGGTAAGAGAGAACCAACTCCTACAAGCTGCCCTCTAACTCCACAGGTGTGCCTGTGGGACAAGGGTGAGCGCACACATGAACACAGAAGTAAATATATAAAATGTAATTGTAATGGGAAGAAATGGACAGAGCATGGTGGCACACACCTTAATCTCAACAGTCAAGGCCAACCTGGTCTATACAGTGAGTTCCAGGCTAACCACATGCATAGAGACCTTGTCTTAAAAATCAAAAGGGAAGGGGGCTGGAGAGATGGCTCAGCGGTTAAGAGCATTGCCTGCTCTTCCAAAGGTCCTGAGTTCAATTCCCAGCAACCACATGGTGGCTCACAACCATCTGTAATGGGGTCTGGTGCCCTCTTCTGGCCATACGCACAGACAGAATATTGTATACATAATAAATAAATAAATATTAAAAAAAAATCAAAAGGGAAGATGGACTGAAGAGATGGCTCAGTGGGTAAGAGTACTGTTATTCTTGTAGAGAACCCAGACTTGATTCCAGCATGCACGTGGTGACCTGCAACCCCACCTGGCTCCAGGTACAGGGATATGATGATGCCCACTCCTGACCCTGTCCAGCACCAAGTACGCAAGCTCAATGGGTAAGGCACTTGGCACCAAGCCTGTCCACCTGAGTTTGACCCCTGAAACCCACATGGTGGAAGGAGAGAGCTTATCCACCCGCCCACCTCCCCACACACACATGCGTACACTGTGGCAACATCTCTCTCAGACACACAATAAATACATGTAGCAAAAAAATTATTTAAAGAAATGCTAAAATATATTGGTCTAGATTTGATAAAGAAAACAGTCTAACCCCCCAAGGTCAACAACAGAAGCAGAACAGGAACTCAGAATTATGCCTACCTGATTTGACCCAATATAATTTAAAAAAAAGAAAACCCAGCAATTTACCTTCTTTCGATCATCTTTCCTGTCAAACGCACACTGCTGCTTGCACTGTTCACAAGAGTATGGGGGTCCATACTTCTTCTCTGAATTCGTGCAGCGCTGGCATTTATTGCCAATAAACGCTGCAATTATGTTGCAATACTGACAAGGCTTAGGCTTAAAAGAGAGAAAAAATATCAAGTAAGTATGTCATAAAATACCGGCCCATTTTTTACAGCAGCAATTCCCACACTGTAGCCCATGACACATGGTAAACATGTATTCCCAACACCATGCATCTGCCCCTACAGTGTTATGAAGCCCAATTCTCAGCATCATAAAAAAATAACCCCCATGGGATTACCAATTTTATTTATTTATTTGTTTGTTTGCTTGGGGAATTTTAGAGACAGGATTTCTCTGTGTAGCTTTGGAGGCTGTCCTGGAACTAGCTCTTGTAGACCAGGATGGCCTCGAACTCAGAGATCCGCTTGCCTCTGCCTCCTGAGTGCTGGGATTAAAGGTGTGTGCCACTATGGCAATTATTGATTTAAAAAAAAGTAACAAACAATCAAAGCTCATAAGTGTCCATGAAGAAACTTTAACAAAAAAATCCTTAGAACATAGTTGAGTTTGAGGCCAGCTTGGGACTCATGAGACATTGTCTCAGAAAAACAGGCCAAACATGGAGGTAAACACCTTTAATCCCAGCTCTTGGGAGGCAGGAGCAGGTGGATCTCTATGATTTTGAGGCCAGCTTGTCTACAGAGTGAGTTCCAGGACAGCCAGAGCCAGACAGTGACACCCTGATGCAAATCAACAATGGGCAAAGCTAACAAAGGTGGAGGAGAACCCACTGACTCAGGAAGGAAGGCAGGAAAGAGGGGAGGAGGGAGGGAGAAGGGAGGGGGAAAAAGGAAAGTGTTTTTTATATATGGGAATGGAGTTACACATGGTTGTATTCTTCACCACTGAGTCATGGCTCCAGCCTGGAAGGCTGAGTTCTGAGAGATCTCAGTACTCACTCCTGATGAGATTTTGGTTCAAAAAAATCGTACTCACCGTTCCATACAGCTGCACGTTCTGAGCACACTTCTTGCATATTGTATTGGTTTTACTGTTAAAGAAAACAATGAAACAAGACTTCTCTTAGAACATCTAAACTATTCTGTTGAAGTTCAAAGAATTTGTCATTGCTAAGGTGCTGGGGTTAGGGAATGTATACTCTGGACATTTGATAAACTAATAATGAAACCCTAGTTCAAAGAGAAAATGAGTTACCTCAGATTATCCCCTCCCCCCGGCCCCACCTCCACCCCAGTCTGGTATTTTACTCATACTGGCTTCAAACTCGTTATGTGATTGAGAACAGCTTTACCTTCCTATATGCTAGAACTACAGATGTGAGGTCACCGTGCTAGATTTAATTATGACACCCTTTAAGTATCCTTAAGCAAAACTATCATGTATGGAAAAGGCCCTCAAAGTATGTTGTTAAACTGAAACGAAATACCAGAAAGGAAGTTCATTCTCTCCACTTCAGATAAGTAGCTGAAGGAATAAAATGTGTGTCTGGGTATGAACTTGAGATCACAGTCTCCTTTGCAAGGAAGAATGTGAAAATCATACATGGGAAATAGATGCTCTGGACAAATACTTAATGTCTGTGATTTCCCTTATTAGGTACTGATCAAATAAATACTTCCTTTGCTTTGTGAAGATTTAAAGGTCATGATAGGACCAAAATGCCTGAACTAAGCAATCTGCCTACAGAAGCTCGCTCCATCTTCAAATAAAGCCAAATCAGCCAATGTGGTGGCACATGCCTTTAATCCCAATACTCAGAATCAGAGGCCAGCATAGCAAGTTCCAGCCCAGCCAGAGCTACACAGTACATCACACACACAGCCTAACCCTTTACACATACCATTTCTATAGAGGGGGCCATCAAGTTGAATAGGAGAACAACAAGGTGGGCATGGTGGCACACATCTTTAAGCCCAGCGCTTGGGAAGCACGGGCAGATGTATCTTTGAATTTGAGACCAGCCTGGT